>NC_135272.1:28298750-28615000 GCF_051311805.1 Agelaius phoeniceus
CTCTATTGACACTGAAGCAAGAAGGGCTCAAGGTTAATTCCTTATCAATACCCTATTGTCAGCTCATCCATCATTCCACGGGGGCAGGGCTGCCCAAGCTCTCCCTGCCCCAGCCCCCATAGGTTTGGGAGGGTGACTGAAGGATGCTGTGCCCACACAGCCTGTCTCTGATGGTGCTGGGGTGCACTTGCAGCCATATGAGCATGCAGAAATGAGAGGGGGGGTCAATTCAAAGGGAAGGGGATGGAGGGATGCTCATGCCCCAGGCTGGGTGAAGGAGCTTTGCGGGTGTGCTGGACAGGGGGGCATTAGGAGACAGATCAGGTGGTGGCTGTGGGCCCCCATTTGTGCTGTCCTGTTTCCTAATTGCATCCTCAGCCCCCAGCCCTGTGTGCTGGGAGGTCCTGCCAGCCTTTTCAGAAGAGCAGCACGAAGCTCAGCTTCTTTCCCAGGGCTTGGGGACTACAGGGAACCCAAGGGAGCTCCAGAGTCCTGATACGTGGAGCTCCCAGAAGTTGGGCCATGGTCTGCTTGATCACACTACTACAGAGATTGATTTAAAAAACAGATAGCCTTCCCTGGGTGATGGAGAGGGAAGTGCTACGACCTGGTCTGCTGAAGTGAGAAGGGCAGGAAAGCTATTCCTGCTGCTAGACTTCTGGTTTTAACAATCAGTTAAAGCTGAGGAATGGGATCTAGTACAAATTCCAGAGGCAGGCAGTCCTAGGGAGAGATGCTGTTCTGTATTAACTCACAATCTCTAGTTCTTGTCACTGGAGTTAGTTCTTGCTGGTCTTTTTCCTTGCCCCAAGAGGAGACCTTTTGCAGGAGATGCTCTCAGGCACTCAGAAGAGCTGGGCTGAGCTGTGCTGTTGGGGTCTTCGCCAGGATGTGCTCAGCTGTTTCCGAGACCAGAAATCTCTCCATGCAGGAAAGAGGGGTCCTGCTGCCATCTCGTGGAGCTGTTCCCGCCCGGCACGGGGTCTGCACGGGCAGTGGAGACCAGCCTCCCTCCTACACTTTTTGGGATACAGCACAGGCTTGGATTGCTTGGCTCCACCCCGTCCATTCCCACTTTTCCATCAATGGCAAAGCTCCACACATATGCCTGCAGCATCCCAACATGCATGAAAATGGGACCTCAGCCCACACAGCTTTAAAACACCTTTATGAGGTGTGGGCACAGGTCAGTCTCCACCCAGGAGCATAATTTTAATTACTCACGCTGCAAGATGTTGCCCCAGCTCCAAACCTGACCCTGGCTGGCTGGATCCTGCCCCTGGCTTGCCCAGTTCCCCACCACAGCCTCCCCCAGTGCCACAGGGAGCTCTGGCTGCACAGACACCCTCCCAGCCCTGTCAGGAGCAGCTGAGCGCCCTCCAGCCCAGCCACACGGGCCACCCTGACCACTAAGTGGCTTTTTTTGTTTTTCAAAACCACCCTGTAACATCACCACTGCCTGGGGAGGGAGGGCAGCACAGGGAAGCAAGCCAAGAGTCAGTTCCTTCACAGGAAACACTCAAATAGATTTTGTTACTGACGGAAAGTTAATTTTGCTTTACCACAACTGTGGTAGCCAGCTGTGAGCATCCTCCTCTCCCACCACTGCTGGTGTTCCACCTACACTATTTCACAGTCTGCACATGAGGGCTGGACTGCAGGAAAACAAGCTCTGGACCACATCCCACTCCCTACCCTCGAGGAAAGCCCAGGGATGCTGCATTTTTTCCTCCCAATGAACAGATCTGCAGTGCCCCTCCTCCCCGTAGCTCATCTCAGAGATTTACCTGGATTTGCCAAGATATCACAACCTTTGGGCTTTCACTGTTCAGGCTGAAGCTCTTTAGGAACACTGGCTGCGCCAAACCGTGACAGTTTAGCAAGGATTAAGGGTCTGAGGCTGGGTTTTTGTAAATCCAGTAGTGCTTGGATCAGTTCTCAGCCATGTGCCTTCGGGCTCCAAGTTATTAACCTTCTGTTTCAAATAAGCCCCAGGAATAGGGAGGGCAGGAAGGTGGGGGCACACGCAGTACAGGAAAGCAGAGGCCAGCATATCACACAGCACTCACAATCGGAATTAAAACTTGCTGGGACTCAGAAAACAAAACCACTCAGAAGACTGGTGCTGTAAATCACTGGCTTGGCAAAGATCACCCTGCTCTCAGAGAGCTGTGTACACAAATCACGTCCAAATTTCAAGTCACTTTTGCAGCAGTGGAAAGGCCTGTGAGCACATTCCTGTTGTTGGCAAAGCTCAGGACACCTCTGACCGCAGAGCTGCAGCAGGCAGCACCCACTCCCTGCCTGCTGTGAGCCCTGGAAAGTGGGGAAGCAGGGTTGAGCTGGGAAAGTGGCAACACCGTGCTGGGGAGGTGAAAGTGAGGAAGGAAGGTGCAGCTGACATGTGAGGCTTTTCCCAGAGCAAGCCTCACCATCCTGTCAGGCAGGGGCACAGGGTATAGCTCCAGCTCCTGCCAGCCATGTTCTGTCACAGCCCGAGTCCTTAAACAGAAGTTCAACACCCACAGCAATAAACAGGAGCAGCAGATTCCCAGGAACAATTGTATTAATTCAGAGGCATATATTATGGAGTGTTTAACTGATCTGTAAATACTGAACCTGTAGAAACCAGCATGAGGGCAAGTGCTGGTTAAATAACTTTTATCACCTCTGTTCCCCAGGAGTGTTCACAGTGCCACAAACAGGCTGGATGCTGAGAAGCCCCAGCCCAGATCTCTGAAAAGGCAGATGAACACATCACAGCTCAGGAGTTACAGCACTGACAGCATAAACCAGGGCCTGCTTTAAAAAGCTGGGATATCTCTGATGGCCTTTCTGGAGATAGGGGACCATGCCTGGATTTTACAGGTCCAAACCCTAGAAATTAGAATTTCTGCATGAAAAGGGGAAGGCTGAAGACTCTTACCACAGAGTAGCCCTCACAGCCCACTGTCACAGTGGGAGCTGGAACTGGGATCACACCCACAGAAGACTGGGACCCAAGCAACAAGCTCCTGTGCCTGGAGACAGTTTTCACTTTTAAAAAATAAAAGACAAACCAGGTCATCAGACCCTTTTCAGTTAATTCTCACTTATCCCATATACAGCCCAACCCTCCCTCTAAAGCCATGCCCACCAGGGGTTATTCTGCTGTAAATGAGCATTGTCACAATAGTCTGCCATGAACCAGCTGTGTGGTCACCACTGCCACTCACCCTGTGCTTTCACTTCTGTGAGGTGTTACAGTTCTTGTGTTAAACTTCCAAATTATTTTAGTGCTTCCCAAGGACTTCGCCCTCTGCATTTCAGTCCAGAACAGCAGGAGTTTTGTAATTGTGGGTGACTGTACCCCAAGGGTGGGCAAGAGCAGCACAGCCACTCGCTGGCAGAACCTTTTGCAAAACTCCTGCTGTTTCAGTGCCTACCTCTCTAGGGCAGTTCCTTGTTCAAGCAGGCCCATGTCACAGCCCTCCAGAGCTTCCTCCTGGCAATTTAAAGTTGGCTAAACTTGTTCACCATGTTATTAATTAGCTTGCTATACTGTGACATAGCATAAATATATCAGCAGGCTCTTCTCTGTCTTTATACCCACTTCTCCCCCAAATAAACAATAAAACCTAGACCCACACATGAAGTACAGTGCAATGAGCTACTTTTTCACTAGGTGGAAGGAATTAATTTCTTGTACACATCGCATGGACTGCAAAGACTGATCATCTGAAGAGAACATTTTGGACAAAACCATCATATTTCATGGTCATTTGTAGGGTGGAGGTGATTTTAAAAATACCCAGTATAAAGCATAGCTCCAAGAGACAGTTCCATTTTCTTCTGCAATTCCACCTTTCTGTTTCTGGGGTCTGGCACAGCTGTAATCCAAAAAAATATTCCCTGAATATCCAGATGCAAAATATAGGCTGCTTCAAGACACAATTAACAAAGAAGTAGCTCTCCAAGAAAGCAAAACTACTCAGTAGAACACACAAAAGACTGGAAGGAAGAAAAACAAAACACTAGAAACATTCAAAAATGTTAGCTTAAACCTTGAAGAACACAAAAGTTGTCACAAACATTTGAGCTCCCACCAAGGATCAGAGAGCTTTGACTGTTTTATCTCAGCTGTTTAATGAAACCAGATGACAGTCTGGTCATACTGCCCTACACACACCTTTTCCTGGTCTTACACTTGGTTTCAAGGCCTGATCTGTAGCAAGGAGAGTACAACAAGAGCTGGGATGCACTGAGAAAAGCAGAAAGTCCTGCAGACTTGGCTCTGTTTGCTCATTGCAAGATAAAAGAAATGGCAGAGAGAAAAAAAACAACAAAACAACAAATACATGGAAGAGTTGTATTGTAAAATTAATACAAGCAACAGAACATGCACCTTGGACACCAGGGACAAGGAGACAAGACGGAGAGCAGAGAACAAGAAGAGACAGGAAGAAACAAATAATACTCAGTGTGAGATTCTGGTCTGTGACACTTTGGTAGAGCACATCAACATGAACCATGACAGGATTTCACCTTCAGGACTTTAAATTAATCCATATCTACTTTCTGCTCTAACGTGGCTGGTCCAAAGGCCAGGCTGGAGGCTTTCAGACTTGTAGACAGTAGGGAAAAAAAAAAGCAACAAACCAAACAAGGAGCCTCTACTTTCCTCACTTCAAAGACACAAAAGCAAAGGAGGTGACATTTCCCATCGGAGCTGAGCAAGGAGAGGCAAACACTGCAGGTCATTAGAGCACTAAGGAGGTGAGGCCCCGACACAGTCAGCCAGGAAGGTGGTGCAGAGGCTGCGGTAATAGGTGGGGTACACCCGCATGTGGCTGACGTGAGGCGAGTCTGAGAAGTCCACGGCTTTCACAGGAACCCCGAGCTGCTCCCGGGCACTGGCCATGAGCTCAATCTCGCTGGCTTTGATGATGAGATCGGCCTGGGAGTAGAGGTAGAGCTCAGGCCAGCGCGAGGGCGCTTTCAGCAGGGCATCGTAGTGGCTCTCGTGGAGGAAGCGGGTCAGGGGGTACAGCAGGACCCGCAGCACCACGGCTGTGGTGGCAAAAGTGAACAGCAGGAGATACTTGAGCAGCACGTTCATGGAGGCCAGGACAGTTGCCAGGGCACGAAGGGCTCCTCGCAAGTTTCTTCTGCCAGGGGCGCTGTCGAAAATGGTGCCGGCTACCCTGAGGCTCTGGAAGGGCGTGTGGGTGTGGAGCGCCTCGAGGATGTAACGGTACAGCATGACACCACCATTGCTGAAAACGTGGAAAAGAACCGGTCTGTTCTCAACTCTGTAGTCAAAGAGCAGCTCCAGGAGTCGCCTGGCTGGGGTCTGCAGGGATCTGATGCCAAAGGTCTCAGAGAAGAATACCATCCTCCATGGAGCTGTGTAACGGATGACCGTGCAGCCCTAAGAACAACAGAAAGAGACCCCACACACGTTTAAGCTGTGCTGCAAATTACAGAGAGTAGGCAAGCAGCAGTACAAAGAACATGAAAATTTGGGACAGGTTTCCAACAGAAACCACAGGACCAGAAGAAAGTCTTTAGTGTCAGCAGCAAGGCACTGACACGAATATAGATTACATTAATCATCATAGCACACAGTATTATGAAAAGGCCTCTGCCACTGCAGAGGCTTTGGTCGTGTCTGAGATCCTTTCAAATCTTGTGCTAACTGGCACAACCCCTGGGGACACTGCCACCCATTTTTATGGGTGTTAATCCTCACCCAGGAGAAGAAAACCATCTCCCTGATTCACAGACCTCCAGCATCAGCCGTTTTAGTAAGACAAGCCTGCTCTGGTACACATCCAGCTCATCACACTGAAGCAAATATAAGAAGAAAGAGGAAATCCTCCTCTCCTTGGGCGCACTTGTTTGCAGCTGTCTCTAAGACTCACCAACAACAAACACCAACATGATTTTTGTAGACCTTGCTGAAACACTCCAGCTGTGCAAAGAAAGAGCTCTGGCTCAAGGACTCGGAACTCCTGAGCAACTGCCTTACATTTAGGTATAGATTTGGGAACAGGATCTTGGAGGAGTTTCAAAATAGAGCAGATGGAACTACATTTATTAATGCTTTAGACCTTTTCCATCACCTGAGCTCACTGACATTACACACTGACAAGGACAAAGCTAAGTCACCAAAACACCCCCCCCCAGAGCTCCCTAAACAGCGAACGAGTTAGAAGAGGACACCAAGTTCTCAAATCAAAGCCTTCTTTACCATCTTGCCATGGCTACAGCCACTTCCTCTTAGTGAGCTAAGAAAACTCATCCTCTCCCATTTCTATGATCTTTCTGAGGGAAAAGTATTTTCCAAGAAGTTGTCATGCTGCCCTGTAACGTGCTCCTCATCCGCTCAGCAGCATCTTAAAGCCACTTAACAACTAATTCTTCACTAGATCAAGCCAATTAATGACTCCTGCACTGGATTACACATTAACAATAGACTTGGTAATGTACAAACTTTACCACCTATAGTTGAAACAGATTTGGATATATACAATATTCCCTGCTGACCAAGAAAAAAAATTCTAATGTTTCACTGGGTTCCCATGCTACAAGTTGGCATCATTTCAGTAAAATACAGTATTAGAAAGGAAAATATCATAACCTAGGGAACTGGCAGTAGGACAGATCTCTCTAGTTCAAACACAAGGAATTCCTAGTGAGCAGCTATGACTATCACAGGATGCCTATTTCACAGACAGGATAAAATTAATTTGGTTTACAACATTTAGATGAATCATTTTCACAGGAAGGAAGAGCCAAAGGCATGACAGATGCCAATGTGTTCCATCAGTTCCCACCCCAGCCTCACCACATCTGTGCTGTGGCCTAACAGCAAGCAGTAAACAGAGAATCTTTCCCTGCATGTTTACCTGTTTGGAAACCTAACACGGTTCACGTGATTCCTGAATAATCCCACAACTTTAAATGCCTTAAGATACTTCAGTGAGTCACACAGCAGCTGAAAGTTTCTCCAAGGAAGTATTTCTGCCTTGGCTGCACACACAAAGGTGACATCAGCAGCTGTTAGATAACACTGCCCGGGCTGTGAGAGACAAGGAGCTTTCAATGACAGGAGAACTCTCACTCACTCCCCATGAGCGAGACAAGAGAGGCTTCAGAGAGACTTTACCAAGAGAGAGACTTAACCACACAAAAATAAGGCCATTTCACAGTATAACAGTGTCATGAAGACACAGACAGGGCACTCACCTTCTGGCTGTAGACTGCGCTGTATTTGGCCAGGTATTTGTCCTGGCAGCCGGCCCAGCCCAGGAGGATGACCACGGGCTGGCCCTCGGCAGGCCCTCTGTCTGTGCTGCCTTCTGGAACAGACCACAAGTGTTACAGCAGCTGCCCTCCAGGCTGCCCGAGCACAACTCACAGCAGCTCGCCTGGTTACTAAAGTTTAAAGGCAATAGTGAAGCAAGTATAAGCCTGGCTGCTTGCTCAGTTCCGAGCATTGCCTCACGCCGGTTTCACTCCGTGGGCGTACTGCACAGCCCAGCTTCAGCCCCTGCAGCTCCCACCGCTCTTCAGTGCCGCAAAGCCAGCACCGAGCTGCTCCCTGCGGGGGGCGACACCGCTCCTCCCGCCTCCGGCGAGACAGCAGCGGCTGCTGCCGCTTCCAGGGAACAGGGAAGCGTTCTGCCCTGTCCTCCAGGCACTGCCAGACACCTGCCGGAGCACCAATGCCCCACGGCTCCTCCTCCCACACCCCAGCGCGCTCGCCTCTCCTCCGCCCGCCCCGTCCCTGCTGTCACGGTGTCCCCGGTCCCGCTCGCCCCCGCACCGCGGGCCTGTCCCGGCTGCAGCTCCACCACGGCGTCCCTCAGCCCGCGGGTGCCCATGGCCGCGCACCGGCCGCCGCTTCCGCCCCCCGCGGAAGCCCCGCCCACCCCTCTCCCCGCAGCCAATGGGAAGGGAAAGCTCCCACCCCACCTCATCATTTGCCCCGCCCCCTACCCGCCTCCCACTTCCTTAGCAACGCGCCCTTAGCACCGGCCCAGCGCCCCGCCCGCTGGCCACCCATTGGGCAGCGGGAGGAAAGTCTGGCAGCGATTGGTTCAGCCGCGTGTCAGTCATTCTGCGGGGTAACCGCCCCCTCGATGCAGGGGCGCGGGGTGCGAGGCTGAGGCGGGCGGGGGCCGCAGGGCCGGGCTGAGGAGAATGGTAGAGCCTGGAGCGGGGATTGCAGCCAGGGGGGGCTGAGGGGAACTGTAGGGCCTGGAGCGGGGAGTGCAGCCAGGGGGGCCGCAGGGCCGGGCTGAGGGGAACTGTAGGGCCTGGAGCGGGGATTGCAGCCAGGGGGCCCCGAGGATGCAGCGGGCATGAGGGTGAGAGAGGTTGTTGGCCCTGCTCTGGGTGTTTGGGTCAGGAGGGGCTATGGGATGGTGGATTCCCTGGGGCAGGGAATGCTGAGGTTGCAGTGGATCAGACGGGGCAGGGAAGGGAATGGATGCAGGGGGCAGTGTAGGGCCCGGCTGGGATGAGGCAGTGCGGGGCTGGGTTTGGGGCTGTGGGGCCACAGGCAGGACATGCAGGTCAGAGAGGGGCCGGTGGGACTGAGAGTTGAGGAGCTGAGGGTGTTGGGGTACACTGAGGAAGGTGCACTGTACATGGAGGACTTGAGGTGTGCCAGGAAATGGGAAACCTGCCAGGGAAACAAGCCCTAAGTTCTGCCTGAGGCTGGGCACAACCTCGATGTTGTAAGATGCAAAGGTAACACCAAATCACTGCCACTCTGTCCTTCCATGAGTCCAAGGCCATCATTCCCTGGCACCTCATGCTCGGTGTGAGGCTGAAGCAGCACCAGTGTGCCTTTTGATCTCAATCTGATGATTAAGCAGGATTCTGGATGTAAAGAACTGCTGAATTGCCAGAGACAGTTCCTAAATCACTGGTGTTTTCTTGGAAGGAGTAAAGCCCTGCCCTGACCCAGCCTTGTTTTGATTATTAGGTCCAGTGGACTGGGTGGCAGCCCAGCACTGTTGACAGCAGAGTTTGAAGCCAGCAACCAGGAGTTACATGTTGATGCTAGCACTGACAAATGATTCAGGCAAGTCATTTAACTTCCCTGTGTCTGTACATTCCCATATGTAAAATGTTCATAATAAAAACATTAATGTACATTTCCAGGGTACTTTGCAATGTTGGCTTAAAGACTCCTATGTCAGCAAATGCTGTTATTACAGCAGCCAGAGACAGACACCACTGTATCCTCTGAAGCCATGTCCTCATTGTTTCAAAGTTCTTTTTTTTTTTTTTTCCATTGATTCATAGGCAAGGCTGTTGTATCACTAAAATCCTCACGTCCAGAGGCTGGTGCTAGTATTTCTGAGTAGTGGGGGGGCTTACTGCAGCATTACACCACCAGCATCTAAAACATAAATACAGAAACCTTAATTTACAATCAATTTTGGGATGTTTCAGACTGTAAAGTTCTTTTAACTAGATCTCTGTTGAGGACAGAGGAGCACTTTATGGGACTGTAAATTTCATGCAAACAGTCTCTGTGAAATACAGATTGCCCCTACACACGAGCTGTTCTCTCAATATCAATCATATGCCTTGCAAGTAATGTTTCACAAATATTCTGTAAATCACAGGAAAATGCTTGCAATAATGTGAAATATGACTTTCACTTGACTGTTTCAGCAGAGGCCCCTAACAGGCCATTCTCCTGTCAGCACTAACATTTGTTATGGCTAATAACATTTTCAATCACAACTATTTTGGGAAAATGGATTTATTTTAAACCTGCTTCCCTGCAAAGGAGGTCCTGAAAACGCCCTGCCAAGGACACAGATGCCTTACAGAACACAGACCGTTAATTCGCAAATGAAATTTCATCTCATCCTAATTCTCAAGCACTGTTTCTTGGCCAGCTTTTTGGAGACTTTACTTGTTTGTTTTTAGGCACTGAGACACATGTTCACGTCTTAGTGGTTGTTTTCAGCCTGGTTCAGATAACAGGAGTATAAAGTTACTTTTGAGCAGGTATCTTGAGGATATTTTGGAACTGATTTGAAATTTTGCTCCAGATACTAGGAGAAAGGGCTTAAGAACTTTGTAAATGGGAAATTGGTAATCTTGATGATTTGTATTACATTGAAAGAAACTTCTTATTCTGAAACAGAAAGATTTATATTATTTTAACTCTTTTTCTCAATAAACCACATTTAAATAAAACCTAAAATGGTGCTTTTGTTAGGTAGGAAGCCCAAGAAGTGCATTAGACAAGGTCTGAATTCCTTTCTGATCCCTAGGCATGTTGATACAACTCGGTGGAGGACAAGGCACCTGTGTTAATGCCACTGTGACCTTATCCCTCTTTCTGCATCTGCGTGTGGGCACAGATCCTGGTGTTTAACTGTGAGGCTCCTTGAGCCTGGTCAGTGTCCTCCAGCCTGCACAGCTGTGGGATTGCCACTCAAATGGAAGCTCAGTCCCTGACATTCCATCTCCCTTACTAAGTGCACCTTCACATTTGTCAAGCTGCACTAAAGGCTATCATACTGAGCCAAAAGTGTGCCAAAGACACTTGGAAAAATGTAGATTTCTTTATTTAACACGTCTGTGAAGAAATAGAAGGAATTGCAGACAAGGGATGTTTCTGGTACTTCTGTCTTCTTGCTTATAGCTCTTATCATTTTAGCTTTTCTTAGATTGTTTAAAAACATGCCAGGAAAAATAAATAGGGGAAAAAAGGGAGCAAATATCTTTCATGCTAAAGGGTGCCAAAGCACTTTCCCACTGCCAAGGACAGGCACATGTTCCTGGGGTGGATGTCCACATGGCTGTTGCTCCAGCACATGAGTGAGGGCTGTGCTGCTGTGCTAACAGGCATTTATAGCCCCCTTGACCCTGTCACTCCCCATAAATCCATACCTATTTCTGCTCTCATTTCACTCTATTTATTCCCTGGCAGGTCAGATATGAGACGCAGTGTTCATATCATGAGGCTAGTGAGAAACAGGGCTGGGGTAATGGGTAACATCAAAATGACTTTATTAGCAGAGCAGAGAACAGAACTGTGGTGAAACAACCTGCCCAGGAAAATAATCTCAAGTCTGTCACAGATTCATTGTGCAGCTTCAGACATATCAGGAACTCTCCTTTTGCTCATTTTCCTATCTATGAAATGAGTCTAAGAGAAAATGAGATTAAATGGTTACTAATTGCTTTCATATTATTTGACAGAGAATTAAAATGTGATTCTAGTGATAATTCATTTTTACAGTCTTTCTTCACAGACTTTTAAACTTCTTTCTCATTTTTCTCTAGGCAGGATCACAACATCTGTCAAAGAGCAGGAAGCCATTAGCCATCATGGTTTTCCTGCAGGGATGGGATAATGCCCACAAAGTTGCTCAAACAACTGTTGCATCCTCAACAGCTTCATTAAAACAAGGCAGAACCAGAGCTGCAGCTGAAGTTCCCAGAGAGCCAGATTGTTTCTGGCTCACCTAACAGTGTGGCTCAGGATGCTGCATCTGTTTCCTTGGACAGCTGGAGGTGCTGTGTGGTAGTGAGATGGAGAGGATGGGCAAGGTCTCTACTGAAAATTTGTTTAAAGAATAAGCTTTTACAGAGACAGAGACATCCACATCCACCACATTCTGCAGGCTTAAAAAACACCCTGGTTATCAAAAGATGGAACTGAAGGGAAAGCCATGTAATCCATCTCTCAGAAACCTAGAATCAGTGTTTTTCTCACATTTGGATGAGTGTGCTGCCTCTGCCTGCCTGTAAGAGGACGGTCCATGTTCTTGTGCAGAGACAGTATCCAGTTCAGACCTCTACCCACTGCAGTGAGATGGGAGGTGATGGCTGCCAGGACATGGCATGCTGGCAGAGGAAGATGGGCTCCAAGGCAAGTGACATTTCTGGCCTTGTTCCCCTTATTCTTGCAGCCTTGCAGCCACAGATACCTTACTGAATTTCTGAAGATCAGAGGTGTCTTGATTCCTCTGGAAATACTGAGGCTGAACCACCTGAAAGAAGAGGACAAAAGAGGGTTTATAAAGCTACTGTTGCTCACTGGAGACACTGGCAGGGAGTATAAGGAGCTCATTTGTGAAAGCTGTGGTACACAGCATGTCCATTTGTGCTTTGTCCTCATCCAGGCAAGGATGTTCTCCCTGACCTCTGGCCCATGGGGCTGCTTGCTGCACTGAGCCATTCCCTTCCCTCTGCCTGCTGATGGCATCTCTTTCTCGGCACAAGGGTGCAAGCCCAGACCAAGTTCTTAAATGCCTCCAACACAGCAGAAGGTCAAAAAGATGCACAGGTTCTGCTGGACTCTTTGGGCCACAGCAACCCCAAGCCAGAGCCAAGATTCCCAAGGCCTCGAAGCTGTGCTGTTGTGTGCCTCCCCCCCAAGCCCAGCACGGGGCTCTGCAGACACTCAGGCTCATGCAGGTGAGGAGTGGGCCTTGCTGGGGACAACGGGCAGTGTTACCACCCCTGCACCCACCCCTGCTCAGGCAGGAGCTGTGCCTGTCTCCTTGGCATTCTGGCTGCACTGGGTAGCCCTACTATCAGGAAGAGAACAGTCTGGAGAACTGTGTGAAGACTGTCCCTGTCACTCTGCCCTTTTTCCCCAGGATAGGATGGGAGATGTGCCCTGTCTGTTCATGGAGCCCGTGCTGGGTGTGCTCTGCTCAGTATACCTGGAGGTCCAGTACAAAGGTAAGACCTGTCTACCCACCCTGGGCGGTGTGGGGTAGCCTGGGCAAGTGTGCCGGGGGCGAAGGGCAGGCACAGGAAGTCCCCGTCGAGCGTTCCGGGGGCCCCGAGCCGGCCTGGCCGCGACCGATACGGGGCTGGGCGGGGCTGAGCGCCTTATTACTATTCGGGATAATTTGCATACCCAGGGTGCACCGCGCGGGGGTGCCGCAGACACGGTAAAGTTCGGGCCGCCGCTCCCCGGTACCGCTGGTGCAGTGCCAGGCTGAGCTCTGAGCGCTGCCGGGAGAACGGGACGAGGCAGCAGAGGGTCAAGCCTGGGGGCAATCGGTGTCGCTGTATCTTAAGAGGGACAATCGGGACTGGGTACCAGCCGAAGGCCACAATTTGGTATACTCTGGTTTCTCTTCAGATCGTATAAATCTTTCGCCTTTTACTAAAGATTTCCGTGGAGAGGAACAGGCACGAGTGTCGAGAAATTTTTTGAGGCTCCATTTCGGTGGAGCTACCCCTATTCTGGTCAAAAACAGACAAATTTGCACTCTTATACTAAACTGCTGCCCCTATCCTCTCCTACCAAGCGAGGAGAGTGTGTGTATATGCACGCAGTGTGCTTGGGGCTGAAAGCGCCACCTACTCTGGTCCCGCTCTCGGCAGCACTGACCTCGTTCACGGTTCCATCCGCACGGCCCCTATAGCCGCCCGGTCGGCCGCCTCACTACCCGTGTCGGGTCAGAAGATGGCCGTGATGGAGCGGGGATCGGGAACTCCTCTTCCTGGCCTCCTGGCCCGGGCGATGCAGCGGAGTAGCTGCGTGCCCGCGGTTCGGACTACGGGAGAAGCGACAGCCCGGGACCTGCACGGCAGTCCCGGGCACTCCAGCCCTCCCAGGAGGACAGCGGTGGTGTTGGCGCCCGCTCGGAGCTCAGCAGCTTGCGGGGGACCCCTACCGCAAGCCCCCCTCACTGTCTAGCTCCCATCCGTTGGCGGCGCCGTATGGTGGCCGTTCCCGGAGCCGACTTTTTGCCTCTGCGCGGCGTCTCCTTGCCGTGGCGACGATGCGACCAGAGCCGAGCGCCGCGGGCTCCTTGTCTAGTCCCGGCTCGCTTTGTCCCCAGCTGCCCCGCTTCGCTTCCCCCGCCCCGGCAGGAGGGCAGGAAGCACCGGGCTTGGTCGGGGCGGGCCGCCTCCTCCGCTTGGTGTGATCAGCATCCCCGGGATGCAGGGCGGGCAGCACCGGGCCGGGCCCCCCGAGCGCCGCCGTTCCCAGCCGGCGTGGCTCCGGGCTCGGGCCAGCCGGGCTGTGGCACCGGCCGGGGGCTGGTGCCGAGCCGGGTGAGGCGCCGGAAGGAGAGGGAAGTAGGGAAAGGAACTGAGTGAGGGTCGCCGTGTCTTGGCGGCAGCGGGGAGTGGGTATATGTACGGGGTGCAGCATGGCTGTTCTCCGGTTTCTTTTCAGATCGTATAAAACTTTCGCCTTTTACTAAATATTTCCGTGGAGAGAAACGCGTACGAGTCTTACGAAAATTTTTGTGGCTCCATTACGGTGGAGCTAACCATTTACGGTTAAAGAAAGAGCGAATGCTGAGCTCACTGGGGTGGGTTGTTGTTAATTAATTGCGGCAATGGGGAATATAGGCGATCCTTAGCGGTTCGGACCGTGGGGATAATGGACGGGCTGTGGCACCGATGTCAGCAACACCAACACGCCCCGCCCATCCGGGTCCCGGCTCCTCCCGCTCCTTCCGGCTGCGCCGTTCCGGGGCTGATTTGCATGCCCAGGGTGCCCAGGGTGCTCCGCGGCCCCGCTGGTGTCCGGCGTTGCGGCCGCTGTCCCCCCCCGGGCTCTGGGGGCTGTCCGGCGTGTGCGGCCCGCGGGGCCGGGCCGGGCGGGGATGCGGGTGCAGGGGCCCCGGGCAGGCTGGCCTCGCCCTCACCTATGGGGAGTGCAGGAGACACTGGGTATGTCGGAGATGGGTAAATAAGCATACTCTGGTTTCTCTTCAGATCGTATAAATCTTTCGCCTTTTACTAAAGATTTCCGTGGAGAGGAACAGGCACGAGTGTCGAGAAATTTTTTGAGGCTCCATTTCGGTGGAGCTACGTTATTTTCGGTTAATAATAGATTCAATAGTGGGTTGACTATATTGCGGGTGCTCGGTCTTGATAGTGATTGCCGACATTTGGGGTCCGTCGTCATCTGCGAGGCTCAGCCCTCACCCTGGCGGGCAGGGGCGGTGCGGGGGCTGTCCCCTGATGCGAGGGGTGCAGCAGCAAGGGCTGCCCGGCTCCAGGCTGGGGCTGCCTGCAGCACTGATGCCACCCTGCAGGCCTCCAGAGAAGTGCTGAGGGCTGCTGCGTGAGGATGGTGAACAGTTCCAGCTCAGCAGTGCAGGGCACGGCAGCCCAGACTGCCTGAGCTGCAGCATGTACATGCATAGATCATTATATGTAGCCACAGCGTTTCCTGAAAAATTACATCCATCCATGCTAGCAGAGTAACTCCACCTCTAACATCTTAGAGTGTTTCAAAGCATCATTTTCTCCTCCCTAATGGTCCACATATACACACAGCCACACTTTGGCTTAGAGAGTACGTTTAACAGGCAGCTGCCACAAAAGCCATTGAGTGAGACACTGGAGCAGGATCCACAGGACCATAAAAAGAACCTTAGAGAAGTGGCATCCGCTCAGTAGGAAAGGACTGGGATATATGTTCCTCCCAGGAAAGATTCACCTCTGGCACTCCTCCCTGCTGAATATCCCAGCTCTGTCAAGTCTCCAGCCCTAAGCTGATTGGAAATGGGTGTGTTTGGGAATGAGACAGAGTAGCTGCCTGCAGGTAGAAGTGCTCAGACCCTTCCCTACTGGAAGACCCTGGAACTGGCTTGAAATTTTATTTATAGGGAGAAAAAAATCTGACTGGCGTTGTGTATTGTCACCCAGGCTGGGCCTGGACGCAATGTATGCCCTGTTACAGGGCTGAAGGGTACTGCATTGCTCATAGCCACTGTATTCTCCACACAGCTGGGAGCCACAGCCAGCAGTGAAACATCCTTTTATAACATCAGCCACCCACTGGAAAACCTAGTGCCTGTCATTCACTGCATAATCCTCAAGGAATTTCAGCTATTTGCACTAAAATTGGTTTATTCAGTGTGAATTTCCTGCAGTGTCCACAAGATAGTGCTGTTAGAACACCTTTTCTGGAAAAGCAGATGACAGAAAATGCTTGGTAGGTAGGGAGGCAAAGCTGAGGAGTTTTCCAGTGACATCTTCTCAGAAGTAAGGGTGGTGATGTTTGAGTCGTAGGGTTTTTATGGTGACACAGGAAATTTGCCAGACTTTAATATATACCAGGAAGCTCCCACAGATGATTAAAGAGGTGGCTCTCAGCAAGCCCCAGTTTTAAATGATTGTCAAACCATGCACAGCTGAGCATTTCTTGTTTATTTTGGGACTCTGGTGCCTGTTGGTGCTACTAGGGTAGGACAGGAGCACAGCATTTTCCATTGGGATTACACCAAGAGGCACAGACTCAGGCCATTGGGTGCCTCTTCCCCCATCCAGGGTAGGAACTGATGACCTGCAGAGCCGGTCTCTAACTCCAAAGGCAGATACAGGAAAATAAGCAATATTAGGGCCACAGAGGGAAGGAAGTGGGCAATACCTTGTTCCTTGCACAGGGAAAGGCTGGGTAATCCAAGAGTACTAACACCTGAAGTGGAACAGGATTGTCTTGCTTTTGACCAGAGTTAGTAGGGCATAACAGCTCTTCTAGTCTGGCTGATGCAGGCAGAGCCTAGGTCCAAGTCACATTTCACAGTTCAGAAACCCCCAGAACCTAAACTATTGAGCACAAAACACCCAAGCAGTGGAGGAGGATCATGCTTGGGTTGCAGTATCCCTTCTTTAAGTGCTCGTGACTAATGTTTGCTCTCATCCCTCAAAAAGATCCATAACTCTGCTGTCTTTTGCTGTCTTTTCCAGGCCAGCCCTGAAATACTGCACACAATTGATCCAGTCCAGGCTGAATAACTGGTCACCAATATAGTTGGCACCTCCAGACACACAGCAAGGATGCAGTCCACAGATGGCAGGTGCAGAGATGGGGGTGGCCTTGTCGCTTAAATTACTCCCTTGCTTTTCAGAGGGAGAAGGTAGCTCTAAGAAAAGAGGGAGTAAGGGTAGAAGGGTATGATGTTTGCACAGCTGCATCCTGTGTGGCTGAACCTAGAGCTCACACAACTATTTTGTGCTTTTGAAGACAAATGCTGAACTGAGCTGAATAAGTAAAAGAGTAGGCACTAGCACATGCCCTACAACTGTCCCTCTCCTAACCTGCTCTTTTCCCAGAGGAAGGGTCTGCAGGGAAATCCAGACCCAGGCTGCACACAAGGGCCATGGCAGCACACAGCTACACCTAAGCCACCTTCCCCCATTAGGGGATCCCAGCAGCATCTCAAAATTAAGAGACAAAATGTATTTTGAGTGATTTTTATGTAAACATTACAAGTATAAAGACTTTGAAAAGAAACTTTATCCAAGAAATCAGCCTCCTTACCAACAATCAGCCAGTCTTTAGGAGCTGTTAAACTTTACCATAATCAGCAAGAAATATTTTTTATAGGACAGATAAAATAGTGAGATCCAAGAACATTTATTTATTCAACTTCTAAAAATATTGTTTTTTACAATCACATAGTCCATTTTCTTTCCTTCTAGAAAAGCAAAACTTGTAACAGTTTTGCAATATTTCAAGCACATCTGGAAAAGGTAATGTACTATACATGTGTGGTTAGTTCTCTTAGGGGAGACCACTGTCACCAGCAAAGGGCTATAGCTATCTCTGCAGGCAGAGACTGCAGACTCTCAGGCCCCCTACCCAAGCCTTGCAGTGGGTGCATTTTAGCACTTTGCTGAGTACCCTGATACAGGCCATGAAGAAAAAGGCTGCTGTGTTCACTGCCCTTGGGCATGTGACCTGCAGACACCCTACCGCATTTAAAACAGGACTGATACAAACCACTGACGAACATGCAAGACAAGACAAGTGCATGAAAGATTGCTTGTGAACCAGGTTTTGCTGTAATGATTAAGGCCTCTGCCAGCTAATCTGCTTGCTGGCTTGCTCCTCCAGTTGCATGGCAGTCCCCAGGGCATCCAGTGTTTCTGTAAAAAAAAGGGAAGAGCAACAGGGTGACTGATCAGGAAGCTGAACTCTCCAAAACAGCTGTCAGTCTCAGCAGACCTCAGCTATGCAGGCCTGGGTGCTCAAGCCCCCACAGGTATGCTGGTGTTACTTTCAGGTCTTTGGAAAAGCATTACTGACAGTGCTAGTCAGATACAGGCTCTAACATACCTCTGACACTAAGGAAATTTCTTGAGCTGTCCTCTATGAAGTACTTAGCTCTGCTCACAAAGGTCTCAAGATCATAATCTGGTTTCTCTGTGATTTCCAAGAGGCAGTCAAGTTCAGTAGCCATTTTCTGTATTTACAAGGATAACAGTGATGAGAAATGGAGTTTCTAGAAATTCAATTAGTTTCTTCAAATCTGGCAGTCTAATCAACATAGCTGAACTTCTACAGACCAGGAGCCATCAGTGTTCATTAGCAGCAAGTAGAGGTTGCTATTTGGAGGGGAAAGGGAATTGGCAAAAGCACTGAAATGCCCCAGTTTAACCAGCTAGGCCAGAAAATACAGGAAAAAGTTGGCAATGAGGAAGAAGTAACACCAGTAGTACAGCATCTTGCATTGGTACCTCCCCAGCAGCACTTGGCCCAGACAAAGCAAGCTGCTATCAACATATAGAAGGTGGCCTGGGCTGGGTTTGCTGCTCCCTCATACCTGTCTCAGTTCTCTGAGCTGTTCTACAACCTTCTCCTCCCGTTCACTAATTTGAGTCATAACCTCTCGATAGTTGAACATGTGTGGAGAGAGTTCTTCCTCCTCATCCTTGGAGAACTGCAAGAAACAGCCCAGGTAAGAACAGCAGGTTGTTCCCAGCTTTGAGTTCTGGTTAGCCCACTGCCCACACATACATTGAGTTGAAGACCCGAGCCTTCAGTACTGGTCTCAGCCTCCTCAGTCTCCATCTGACACTGAGTTTCACCGCCTCCATCATGAGGGCTGAGCTCTTTCACTCTGCAACAAGATTTGTCACTCAAATTCATCTTTCATCAGTTTCTTGGCTACAGCATCACAAAGCAGCTGCTGCAATCAACCAATCAGCACTCAGCAAGAAACAATCAATTACACTTTAAGAGTTACACAGTTACCACCCCCAGAACAGGCTTATATGGGCAGAAACTCCTGAATACTGTGGGAAGGAAAGCCAGGAGATGTTTGTGTTAAGGAAACTTTTCTGTCTGGCATCCAGGAGCCACTCTGGCAGTTACACTGGCATCAGTTGAGCTGGGACCAAAATCCCTTCACAGCAGGTGGTACATACATACCCCTTGAATTTAGACCCTTAGGTCTGTGTGTGACTATGCTACAGCAAATATACTATGAAGGTTACAGTCTTAGATTCTTAAGTACGTTAAGTATTTGTAAGTTAGGCCTGTGAGTGTTGTGCTTATAGTAAATTCAATAGAATCTAAGGTTAAATTATTTAAATTAGGCTATGGATGAAGTGCAGTTAAAATCTTTAGGCCTGAACTGTTGGTCAAGTCCAGGGCTATGTTTGACAAGGGGGTCACATGAACCTTGTAACTCAAGGGGAGGGTCTCCTTTAGTCCTTTTCATCTTTACCCTTTCTTTTTCTAACCTTACCCCTTTTTCCATTCCCCAGGTTTCCAGGTAGATAATTTTAAGTTGATTTTAATTTTAGATTGATTGATTTTAGTCAATTTTCTCTTCTGTGTACTTTAACCACCTAGTCAGTAGTATAGTGAACCTTGCCAAAAAACAGTGTCTTTCATTTAATCTTGAAACTGTTTTTGCTGCTACCTTTGCCAGTGATTCTTTGAGTGAACTAAAACACTCATTCATGACACACATTCTTAGCACACCCTTACAGATGGGTCACAAAGTACTACCAAAAGTAAAAGGCATAGAGATAACCATTCAGGACAGGGTAAACTCCCTTCAAGAACTAGGGCAGTCTGAAGTCTAGCATGAGAGGAGATTCCTTTGAGGAAGAGACCTTACTCATGGTTTTACATCATCTCTATTATGTCTCACATACAACACCCAGGCTGGTTTCATATGACAGCTCTAAGGTACTTTGCTCTTAACAACCATCCTCCAGGTTGCCAATACAAACAATCCAAGAGAACTTGAGGTGCCAAAGGTCAGAGTAAAAGCAGCTAAAACACTTAACATCTTATTTTACAATAAGATTATAATCCCCAGGTCAGAAAGGCCATTACCTGTCTGCATATCTCAGTGTGTTTAAGGTGTATTCACACGAACTCATGCCTGGAGAAATCATTGCTATCTGCAAACACAAAAGAAACCTTAGTGACTCCCATCTGACTTTTGCTCATTAATGCTCCTACAGATCTCATCACAGAGCTGGGACATTTGAGGACAAAGGGCTGGAGTTGAGACAGCCAAGTCAATTTTTCTTTATGGATTCAGTAGGACATGCCAGCACCCCTGTATCCAACTTTCCACTGTCTTTGTGTGCACCTGCTGTGCTTCACCATCCACAGAAAGCAAAGCCCTTCGAGCCCACACCAACCTCTCCTGCAGATTAAAAAGACATCCACAGCCCTGCTTCTACAAGAGCTGGGCACAACTCACAAATTTATTATCTTGCTCACCCTGGACAAGTTTCCATGAAGAAAATATTTGGTTTTTTGGGTTTTTTTGTTTGTTTAACAAGATCTAAAGCTTTCTGATTTAAAAAAAAAAAAAAAAAACACCTCTTGCTGTAGAGGAACATGCAGCTATTTGGTTGAATTATAGAACCCAAGCATTGTGTTTGACATGTGCATACTCACCATGCAGGTCCTTGAGTTTGCTCCTATGAAGGAGTCTCTTAGCACCTGTGTCAGCTTGCTCTCCCGAAAAGGGGTATGAGACTTGTTCTGCCCTAAAGCTCGGATGCACTCCTACAAAAAGACAGTATTGTGAATGCAGTGTTGGCACCTCTTCAAACAGCTCTGCAAGCTATCAACCACCAATTGCTGGTAAACCCAACAGGCTGAAGAATGGTCACATGTATTGCTCCAAGTTCTTCATACTCTTTAAAATATACTCCAGGTATCTGACTGTCACAGGACAGTAGGTATAGCCATTATATGTCATAACCCCCCCACTAAAAAAGGTCATATTGAATGAAGCTTGAAACAGCTGTACCAGTGTCTGGCCTGACAAGACTGCACTACTTTCCTGGAAACACTCTAAATGGAAGTATACTCTATTTTTAGGTTGCTCACATCCTAAATTAGTACTTTTTCAGTTTTTTCCTCGTACTGGAATAAAACAGAACAGATAACCCCAGAGTTAGAATCCACATGTGGATTATCACTCTGGTCCAGGAGCTGTAGCTCACCTTCAAAGCCAGCAAGCTCTTATTGATTTCAGCACCTTCCATCCGTGTCTGCCGATCAGCATTAGATGTGTCTGCACCCCTTTCATTTCCTGCCAGATCCACCAAGGAAAATTTGCCAATCATTTGTCCTCTTCGGCGCAGGATGATTTGGAAGCAGGCGTGTGACCGGGAAGAGCTGGCATTTGCAAAAGTCTGCCCAGATGTCCTTCAGCAGAGATGCAAACAAGCCTTAGAAATGTGTAACAAAACAACAGGTCCTGACAGCACTAGATAAGACCTGTAGCCATTCAATTAACCTCCTAGGGTTTATCCCACACATTAATGCTTTAAGTTTGTGTGAACTATAGAATTGTTTCTGATATAAGAGCACAGAACTACTTGTGAAAAATACCAACCTTCTCCCTGGTTATACAAGTTTAAGGCTATTTAAGCTGCCTGGCTCAACTCAGCCAGCCTACATTGGAATGCCTTTCTGAGTGCTAAAGCCTCACATGCACTTGAGCTGGAAGTCACACCTTCAGCACACCACATGTCATTTTCCTAATGCATCTGCCATTATACAGTAAGCTCAGCCAAGCTCCCCACTAAACAGCATTAGCTGTGCTAGCACATTACAATCATGGTAAATCCCTTTCTCCAGCCAAGCTGGCTTGGCACTTCACCTCTGCTGTGCAGCTGCACCTGCCCCATTACTGCAAGGCACAGAGTGACATCTTTTAATTTAAATCTCTCTGTGACCTTCTTTATCATTTATTCCTTGAGAATGCTGGCAGGTTCACTGTTCCACCATCATCCCTGCTACTGGGAAAAAAGGAGGGAGTAGCCTGAAATGTAAAAACAGCTCACGACTAAATTGCTAGCCAAAAAAAGGCTGTACAGAATGCTGAATAAGCTTTTAGGATGTGCATATTTGCCCACACAGTGCACTACAGAAGCCAAGAAGCTCTCATTTGCCTACAAACATTTCCACAGCAATGGCAACTTAACTGAAGCAGATAACACTTGGTAATACAGATTTTAGCTCCCAATTAAAGATACCAGTATGATGGCAGAGCTGCCCCTACTACAGCCTTTCCTGCCAGGATGATGTGCCAAGCCTACAGCTGTCCCTTGGCACCTGCTTTCAAGGATTCTTTAGACAGGATTCCTGAACAACATGCAGTATTTTTGTTGCCATTGGAATAGCTCATCTGGCCTGCAGTTAAGCCAAACCATTTTTGCAATTATGGTTCATACCAGCTGCTGTTCCTCGATCTTACAAGCCCACAGGGAGCTACCTGTATTCCTGTGGACTAGCTGATACTAGAAAGCACCAAGGCAGCCATCTTCCCATGTAAATGGTTTCTCTTATTGGAGTTCCATGAGGATACATGAACAAGGAGCTCTGACACTTCCTATGGAAGGCAGGCTGAACCCAGCCCATCCACTCCTTTGTTGTGTAACCACTCCCTGGTATTCATGCAGAGGTGCTGCTCAGTGCCTTTACTGGGAACAACAAGCTTCTGTTTAAATCTCAAAGCACCAGCTACAGCCATCATATATGCTTTTCTAAACATGGAGGTGCAACAGGACATGACTCTTCTTTTATAGATTTTAAGTCACCACACCTGCAGGCACTGCCCATCAAGATCATTTTGATGACATCCTCAGCACAGCTAACTGGTTTTTCTTGGAGACCAACAACCTGGACCTGTTGCTTGCCATCCTCCAGGACTCGAAGTTTGGCCTTCTTATTCAAGAGGTCAAACACCTATATTTAGGCAAAAAGATTGAGGCAAATCTGAACAAGGACTCCTTGTAAGTATTTTCTTTGTCTTTGTATAAAGCTATATAGAAACAGCATCTTTAACATAGATTTCAAATTCAAACCAAAACACACCAATATAAACACAATACATAGAACTATAGAAGGTATGAAGTTTGACTCAGCTACTGAAATAGTCAACCAAAGAAATCAGGTCAAGATTTAAAAATAAAAAAGGTCTTACTTTTCCATTGTATATTTCAAAGAAAGTCACATAGACTTCCAGATTCTGATTCCTGTACCTGGGCTGGTTCAGGAGGAGGAAGACATCTTGTGCTAGTGAGGAAAGACAGAAGTTTAGTTAACTGGTTTAACACATTCTAGTTGCTACTTGATCTACTGTCAAACACTGCACAGCTATAAGGCAGTGTCTAGCACTGAGTGACAGTCGTCCAAACAAACGCTAACAATCAGTGCTGTGCTACCATCTGGAGAACAGATTGAGCAGCATCCTTACCCAGGGACTGAAAACAGGGAAATACAGGAGTTTCAACTGCTAATGCCACCCACAGATAACAATCCTTACTGCTCTGAGGGAACACTGGGATCCTCTATTGTTTTGGACAGCCCTGAAAAAGTCACATGTTTGTGTTTCAAGTACATCTTGCAGAAAGTTTAGAAAACATGCATCCCTGAACATCTGCATTGCTGAAGTTTGGAGACAATATACCAGCTTAGTTGACCCTGTGGCTGGATCCAGTGCAGCTTTTCACAATTAGGCTCCAGATTTTGAAGCTAAGCTGAAAAGCAAAGACTCCCTCAGGGCCAGTCATAACTATTTTTCAGAGATCAGCCAACAGTTGTTCCTGGTTCAGCTGCCTTGCTGCTGACTAAATTCACACTGTGTCTTTCTAAAGGGAAGGTAAAGGTCAGGTTTTGTGGTACTTTCTAGACATTATCAAGGAGAGGCTTCTAAGCATCTGTTTTCTGAAATAATTTTGGACATGCTAGGGTTTTTTTTTGTATTTAAGACTTATGGAAAGAAACACAATACATACATCCTTTTGCCTAACAATTTTTCTATCACAAATGGGTAGAATTGTGTTGTACTCAGATATGTCTGAGACAAAAGCAAAGCAGAAGAATCAAAATTAAGTGGTTCTGCCCAGCAAATGCCTAATTAGTAAATTTATCAGAAACAAGTAGCTTCTGGTGAGTTCAGTATGGATGTAGACACTTACAGGCTAGAGGAAAAATATTTTGTGAAATGAATGAAAAAATAATCATACCTCCTGCAAACACCATCTCTTATTCATGAAAACACAAATACTTTATGTATCTTCTACTGTGCATGTTTAAAATAACCATAAAAAACAGATCTTGCCTAGTTAAGAAAAATAAGCATTAATCTGATTTTTGTATGTATAGAAGAATCAACTCACAGGCAAAAGCATATATGCCCCTTGAGGCATTCTGGCCTCTCCCAGAGAAGTCTCCACCCATAGTCTGTGAAGAGAAAAGGCCAGAGGTCAGGCATGGCACCAAAAAGTCAGCCTATCTGATCTTAGTCTGAAAACAGACTAGGAAGTTACAATAGATAAACCCCAATGCCAGCAAGATTACTGGAGCACAGTGCTAAATGAGTTTGCAGCTTCCCTATCAGTTCAAAAAGAAGATCTGGCCTACACAAAGCAGTGCACCTGTAAGGCTCTGGGGTGCAGAGTCAAAGCAGTTGTTCCTCCAAGGAAACTACTTTGACAGTGCAACCAAACAGCCTCTAGTCAGAAGGGAAAGCTCCATTTGTTAGGATCTAGGTCAAATAACATTTTTTACAACTACTTGCAAAAGTTAACATGAAAATACAAATTTAGAGCAGACAGTACCTTTAATTCCTTTAACCAAAGTATCTTTAATTACAAAAAATGTTTCAGTTAGTGCTATCCTAGTGACTTGCTCTACCACTTATTTAAAACACGGCTCAATCCCATGACACATTCTCAATCTAGCAGAGTTTAATGTGCAACACTCCAGTCTCGAGGTGCAGCTGTTGTCCCTGCACTAGTTCTGCCCTAGGACTAGGAAGAGAAAGTAACCTGTGATTTTAGTGCATCACAGCTGTACTCCTGTAATGAGGCTCAGGTAAGCAGGTTTCTCTGCCCTTTCCAGTGCAATGAAGGCAGCCTGTGTTCAAACTTGTATAAAGCTCCAACTTTTTGTCTGGATTACTGGAAAAGATCTACAGCTCACTACATAACACTAAAAATAGGAGGTCCTAGCCTAAAACTTGCCTCTATCACTGAACAACAGCAATGACTGTCTGATTACTCAAAGCAGTGCATTAGCCCAGTCCAGTGCAGATCACTGTGGTTTGAAGTAAATGCATTTGCAGAGTAAGACAGCACATTCACCTCCACTATCATGCTGTGAGGATTCTTCCCCATAGTTCCCAGAAGACGTTAAAGACAAAGCTGTTAAAAGTTTAGAGCAAGCTTTCTCTTTTGAGACAAAAGAATTTTCATAACCCTTAAAGCTGCAACTGTTAGACTGGAAGGAGTGGTTAGAAAGCAAATACACTAACTCACCCAGTTCACAAACAATACCAGATCACTTAAATATTTATGTGCATCATGAGGCTTATTTTTATATAATTGCTGAATTCTTTGGAATGCCTCCAAGCTCAAAGCACAAGAGAGACTGGCCTATGTCTGATGTAGGCTAATAGCCCCTCTATACAGACAGGAGTTAAACAGCAACAGGCATTTGAGGCAAGGAATAGCTATGACTAAAACTGACATATCAATACATCCTAAATCTTTGAAAAGCCAGATTTTCTTTTTTCTAAAGAGAAAAAAAAATATATATTTCTTATTTCTTTTTTTTTCTAAAAAGATTTTTTCTAAATCTTTTCAAAAGCCAGTACAATTTTCCACACAACCTCAAAGGAAACCCACTAGTACATAAAGCTACAGAAAAAGAGTTAACATCTTACAAAGTATTAGCTTTAAGACAATAAAGCCAAGATCCAATCCTACTCATACTCAAGCATCAGGAAGCTTTGAAATACTTTATCAAAGCTAGAAAATTTGAGACCTTGGAGAAAAACTTACATGTGTCTTGCCACTGCCTGTCTGGCCATATGCAAAGCATGTCGCCTTCCCACCCTCAAAGATGGTCTCTACAAGAGGTCTAGCAGTGAACCTGAATATTCAAAAGAAAAAAATAGTTACAGCAAATATTTCATACACTGCTTCATCAGCATCAGTTTTAACAAGAAACGAAACTAAAAAAAAAAGCAACTCCTTAAGCAATCAGTAAGGGTATGCCAAAAATAAGCCTTAGACTTTTCAGTCCTTCAGCTTCCTCCAAAAAGGATTCTAATACTTATTTCAAGTAAGTTTCTTAAGCTTAGATGCCATCTGGCCACAGCTCCATGCTTTTATCTGAAAGTCATTTCCAGTAAGTAGCAAGCATTACCTGTATACCATTTCATTCGAAGCAGTTTCATCAAATGAAAAGTCAAATCTAAATGTTTGGGTTTCAAGGTATTTTGTTAGGTCCACTTTCTGCTTTGGCTCATGCACCATCAGGACACACTTGCTCGGAACAGTAACCACATCACATTCCTTTTTCTGAAGTTCTGTTGACAGAAAAGACCCTCGGTTTTAACAAAAACAGTCTGAACAAAGTCAAACTGTTCAAGACAGGACAGAGCTGTTTGGTCAGTACACTCACCTTGCTTATTGAGAGGGCGCTTTCTCACACAGACACAAATCCTGTGCTCTTCTATCTAAAAGAAAAGAAAATAAGTATTTCCCAATTACACTCACTCTATTACAGAGAGATCCAGTGCTCCCTCACATCCATTTTACTTTATGCTGGTCAGAGTTGCTTCTGAGCCGACCCACTCATGCAGGGATGTCAGTCTTAAAGTGCATTCAGTGCAAAAGGAACACTACAAATAATTTACCTTTATGCAGCATTCTCCAACATGTAGGACAAAAATGCTTTCCAGCAAAATTTATGGTATCAATACTGCAGCTATGGTCAAGTAATTATTCAGGAAAATTAATATTTTCATTTACCCCAGAGGTTTTTGTTAACCTGGAGTTCTTTACTGATTTATTTGTGCAGGACAGCTACACATCAGATGAGCTGGGAGTGCACATGCCATTGGGTGAAACAGAAGGGAAAGGT
Organism: Agelaius phoeniceus; assembly: GCF_051311805.1. Classification (NCBI taxonomy): domain Eukaryota; kingdom Metazoa; phylum Chordata; class Aves; order Passeriformes; family Icteridae; genus Agelaius; species Agelaius phoeniceus. The sequence goes on from NC_135272.1 coordinate 28,325,902, forward strand.
AACGAGCTCTTCTCCTGTCACACACAGCAATAGGTACACAGGGTTTTTTAATGGCTGAGGGTATTGACCAAGCCAGGGTTCTCTAGTTTTCAACCTCTACTTTTGCTCCTCCACTTTTTGACATATTTAAAAATTGATCAATATGTTCTGTAATAGGGCAACAGACCATTTTAAATTGTGCCTATTCCTACAACAATGGCTGTGCAACTGATGGTCACACATCATTGCATGATAATTGTTGAGCCACAGACTCTTCACTAGTGACAAAGTAAAACAAGACAGCTTAGCCCTAAATAGGGAAGGCAAGTGACCTTACAGATATCCCCAACTTCCTCAAGCTCACAATATGCTCAGAGGATTTCCAAGGTGCAACGATGCACCAACTGCTTGATGCCAACATTTTCAGTACAAAATAGAGAAGTCTGTCCCCAGGCTGCAGTTAGTAGCCTCAGTATTTACTTACTGGATCACTTATAGATATTGGCTGGCAGTTTAAAGTTGCTCTGAATGCCTGGATCATACGTGCAAACTCCCAGTTTGGATAGCTGCTGTCAAACTCCTGCATGGAAAACCATGGATGTGAATGCAATTGATCTGTTACAGCAAAAAAAGGCCACAGAGACTATTAAACAAGCAGGTGTATGCAATTCAAAGCATTTTACAAGATTCACAACTTCCTAAAAATCAGAATCAATTCATCCTTATGTAGAGCTTTCTAAGAACTAAGAGCTTTCTAAGAAAGCCTGTCCAAAATATGTTTTGGTTTCAACTACTGTAGTCCAGAGTCCTATAGAATTTCCCCTTACAGATGTATTGTAGAGTACTCCACCTGTGCTCGTTTTATCCTGATTTCACTATTTTGAGCTCTCTTTTCTTCTCTCTTGGTTCTCATTTTCTCCATCTCTTTCACAATGTTAGATCTTCTTCGAACTAGATAAAATGAAAACAGTTCCTTGGGTTAAAATTCCATACTAGGTTTTAAGAATAAGACAAATATTTTGGCTTTTCCAGGTTGCTGACAGACTAGCTCATACAGGAAACAATCATCTTCAGAAGGATGGCCATTAATTTTGCAGCACTTCCTTCTCAAACCAGATCTAACTATCACAGAAACTACCTCGGAAGTCACACTACCACCCTAAAGAAAAGGAAGCATTTCTGAGGCAATACCACTATTACAGAATTACACATCTGTAATAAAAAGTGATCAAGACATTCTGTCTTGCTGCCAAAGTCACCTTTTCAAAGCTTTAGTCTGAGTACACAAAGCAGCAATCACAGTGATTCACTGCTGACTGATGAGTCAGTCTTTACCCACTGCTCCCAGGTACCTGGGCTCACTGAACAGTTCGTTCTAGCAGCAGGCAGATGATTCTCTGTATTTCCATTTACATTTTCCAGGGAAGCTTCTGGAACACAACCCAGCCCAGTAGGCCTGGTTCGGCCAGCTGCAGAAAGAAGCAAAGAAGGCAGACCAAAACCAATAATGAGATTGCAAATATCAAGAATAATTTTGTAATTTGTAAAGCCTCAGACCATAGGCATTTCTCAACTCTTGCAGCAGGAGAGTGAACGATCTAAAACCTGTGGTAAATGTGCAAGTAAACTTTTAAATCCTTTGCCAGAAACCAATTTTCATGCAATGCTGCAAATCAAGGCCAAACCAACTAGACAAGAATTTAATATCAAGCCTCTTATTTCAGTTTTTTTTGTAGAACTTAACATACAAGGCATGCCCTCAGCTATTCTTAGAGTAGCCTAGTAAAATAAATAACTACAATTTTGTAATTCAAGGAGGCTCAAGTTCTTGCTTTACTCAGCCAGTACAGGTAAAACTACTACCAATATGGTTACAGGGTGTGTTGTCAGCAGTGTTTAGGCACTTCTCTTCCCACTCTAGCACCATGAATACCATTCCATGCCATTAAGGAGATAGCACATCCACCCAATTTGTTCAACCACAGCTCTCTGACTAAGAAAGTACATAATTTTGCACAACATTGTTTCCAACTTCCTTTGGACAACACTTCAGGCAGGAGCCCTGGATATTTGCATAGGGGCAGACCTCTAGGTCTCTCATTTTATCTATGAAAAAGTTCAGATTGATCTCCCACTGGGATTTGCAGTTTGAATAATTAAACTCACTCAATGTGAAAATTGTTTCACATTAAGAATTCACTGGACTGTTTCTCCACTTACCAGCAATTATTTTCTGTTTCTCCACTTACCAGCCAAATATTTTCTGGTTTGCACAGAAGTGGAGGGATCTACTGCCATTTCATCTTCCTGGAAGCCACACTGGGGTTCTGTGAGAGCAGACATCCTGGAACGGCCACGCACAGCTTTGGAAACAGGAATCCAGGGACACTCAGACACTTGCAATTAATCAGTTGTTCACAAAGTACAGAGCAGATGAGAAGAAGGTGTGGTTAAAAGGATCTTTCCCATTAGCAAAGTGCAGGACAAAGCAATATATGTGGGTGAAAAGTGGTCAATAAACCCATCACTACAGAAAAGCAAACAGTTCATTCCAGATTTGCAATTCCAGGGAATTTCTTTCAGATCCCACTAAGGATTCACATGAGGATATGGCAGTTCCAGCATCCTAACAATACCTAGGAAGGAGGAAGTTCCAAGTCAGAAGACCACTAAATGCTCTGAAGCTTCACACTTGCAGGGCTGCATGAATTAACTCTTTGATGGTGACATGGGTACAGCAGCCTGGCAACTGGCCATGGGCAGCACTGTGCCCACCCACCATGAGGGCACCCACACATAGGCTCTGTGTGGTGCAGTAGGCTGGGAGTTCTGTGGCAGAACATTCAGCTAAAAAACATTGTATAGCAACAGCAAATCTTGGAAAAAGGTCCCTTTGTAGGCACTCTCCATTTTCACATGCCAAGGTATTTCTTTCACTGAGATCAAGTCCTTTACAAAGCTTCCTAGGACAAGGATTGGAATGTTTACCTCAATAGATTTGTTTAAAAAAAAAAAAAAGCAAATCTGATATGAAAAAGAAAGTGTGATATGCAAGCTAGAACTCCCTTCACCTCTCATGACCAGCAATTATTAGAATTTATCCAGAATGAATCACTTATTTCAAAGGACACCAGATCTGTTGGAGACGAAGGGTTCTTTTAAATTCTGAATCAAATTTCTTAAAACCATTCACAAAATTCATTGCTCCCGTTAACTCTTTACCTTGAATCTTCTGCTCATTTGCAGAGACATTAAATGTGACTGCTGCAATTTTAGAAACAAAAAGCATCAGTTTCATTATACTCAGAAAGGGCATTTTATTCCATTTTCTCTTGTCCCACATGCCCAGGCCTGATCTCATCTCACACTCAACAGCACTGTTTCTATAAATGCTGGTGCTCCTGGACAGGCAGATTAACTGGAGGATTCACTCCATCTAAATGGGTTTGAATTCAAGTGATTCTTGTATGTGAGGATATTCAGCATCCTCAAAAATTCTTATTGATCCATGGGACTGAGGCAATATCTATGCCTTAATTAATTCTGAAAGCACTGCTTCTCTCCTTTCCTGGATAAGAGGGAGACTGACACCTGCTGATCTTCTTTAATTTGTTTAGTCTAAGAACATGAGAGAAGCTGATGTTAGCTTTCTAAATGGTGCAGTACAGAGTTTGCAAAAGGACAGATACTCTGACACTCCTGGGCCCTAGCTAGTTTTAACAATAGAAATTATTTGATGAATACTGAAAACACTGCTCCTCTAAGCTCTGAGCAGTGACAAGACTGTGCCACTAGGACAGGCAACAGAAATTTTAGTTATGCAATTAGATTCTATACCTCAGGAGAGCTGTGACCTCTGCAAGGACATGTTTCCATCAACCAGGGACTGGATTAACACACATTGTGTTTTCCAGCTGGCTATCCAGTTCTATTAACAGACCTATATATAGACAGTCCTGACTTTACATCATTTTGCTTGTTAGTTCACAAAATTTATGGAGTTCTCTGAATTTGAGAGAGATCAGGATCTGTACTGTACTCCAGTACAGAACAACTTCTTACACATTAGGATTCTTGGATAACTCCTGCCCCTCTGATGCCAGGGAATTTGTACTGTTGTCTTTTGGGACCAGCTTCCCTGTCTCACATTGCATGCAACAGAAGAGGACAAACATACCCAGATGTTTTGTTTACAGCTCAGTTGAATGGAGAAGCACAAGTTTTGGCTAACTATGCACTTTGAGAGTATCATTAAATCAGCAATCATTCAACCCCAGCATCATACAGTGTATTACAAATAGACCTGTAATGCTGTCATTTGCAATTTAAAAAGCTCAAAGAGTCAGCTAATAAAGCTAAAAGAAGGTAGAAGTTAGGCATTTTCTAACTCCTGACACCTCAGGAAGAACAATTTCTTAGCAATCCCACAGTGACATCTCTATCTACCCTTCTGGCTTTGCTCAACACATTGTACTGACATGCAATCAGGGAGCTGGGCACACCAGCTGGCACTTTGGCTGCCTGCTCTGAAAAGTCTCCAAGCATAAAGCTCTACTTATTGTCCAGGGAGGCTGCTTAATGAGGAAACATACATTTGTCACCACTATTTCTTTCTTGTCCTTTCTACTCTCATTCTGACACTTTTAATCTTAATAATTGCCACTTCTGTTGTTTGCAGCATTTACAAAGCTCCATACAGAGCTTTAAAACTCACTGCAACAGCAACTGCCTAGTGATATTTAAAGCAGGGAATAACTACAGCAATATTGCAGAAGAGGAGAACGCATCAACAAACCCCAGCTTACAGGAGCAGGACAGCAACCTGTTAGGAGAGTTCCTGCCCTCAGGAGTCCAAAACATTGGTATGAGACATTTGTTAGCACTGCCCAGATGATGCACTAAAGTACAGTATTATGGCTCCAGTAAAAGACCAGCACAGTTCCACAAGGGCATAGCAGAGAGAAAAAAAAGACATTTTCTCACCTTCTCGAGGAGCAGGAATTTTTGAAAGGGTTGTTCTACGTTTCTGTTTCTGAAAAACAAGGAATGCTGTAAGCAATTGGAGTAAGCAGCAAACACCTAGCACTGCTCTTCAGGGCAACAGCAATATGACAAGAATTTCTGACCAAAGCCTAACTGTGAGACAAAAAAGCAAGTTAGAGATCTCAAATTTTACAGCTGAAAGTATTACATAGAACAAGACCTATGCAACAATACCTTAGAAAAAACAAAACTACTTTAAAGCACTTACCTGTACAGTTACATTGTCTTGCAAGGGAACATTCTCTTTCACATCAGCAGGAGGTAGTTCTAATAACTCAGGATTTATTGCAATGACATCACTAATGTCAACCTGCAAGAGCAAAGGCAAGATTTTACATGGCAGAATAATGCTGCTTCCACTTAGGGACTGTTTTTTTTCTAATCTGGACTTTCAGTGAAGGCAAACAAACTTGACCCACTGCCTACCAAATGTTACATTAAAATTGCTTGGAAGAGCAAAACAGTAGTTCCTATTCCATTTGAACAATCTGGTACATCTAAATACACCAGACAAAATGTGCTAGTTAAGCCATTTACCTTCATCTGCCAAACACCACACAGCTCTGCAGGTGCCATAGAGCAGTTCTGAAGAGAAGAGCAAAGCCCATTTGGCATCCCCTGCTCTAATCTCCCACTGCTAATCTTAGTAAATCTCAGCAGCTCTGTAACTTCTGTGCTAGGAGAGCATTAAGTGTTTACTGTGTGATTGTGCTTACTGAAATAAACGTCAAAGAGCTGCTTAGACTCTGGGAAATGAAGGATTCAGCATTTAATCCATAACTTAATTCACCTGTATCTTCACTTGCTACTGCAAACAATTTCACCTGGGATCAGCTATTCCTGACTGACACCCATGTAAAATCATAATTCTGCCTTCACCTCATCACATGCACAGCATATACACATAAGCACATAAGAAAATTGCTATATTTTGATGTATCTTCCTAAAGATTTAACATCTTAACACATAAATGCAATTTAGCCAATAATTATATCTGAATCTGTATATTTTTTTTCTATTTGAATGCAGCAGGCACATGCACAGAGTAAGATTTAGCTTCTAACAACCAGCCAATAGCAACTTTTAAGATTTTCACTGAAATCCAGAGTCTCTATATTTCTAGAGAGTCCAGAAGGACAAGTACATTTGCTGAGTATCAAACTTCTTTAAGTGTCAGGAATTCAGCCATATAACCTTCAAATGCCTCAGACCCCCCTCTCTCCCATCCCATCTCACATTGGATTCATTTCATATTGGTGCAGAAGTTCAGGAAATCAAACCCAGCACCTTATTAGTAACAGATTTTAAGGAGACCCTGAAGGCCATAGTATAAGACATAGAAAGCCAATAAACAGAGCTGGAAAACTGGAATCTTAGGAGCATTGGGAGTCGACAGTGCGAGAGGCCCAACACCTCCTTGATCCCTCTGAAAGGCAAAGGGTGCAGCTTTGGCACTGCAGCTCTCACACTTTACCTTGGCACACCTAGACCATTGCTTTCATTGGGTGTAAGAGAAGGAGAGCGTGGAGCGAGCTGCAGCAGCGCAGGCCGAGCGCTGCCCGCCTAGCGGGGCAGAGGCGCTGGGCCGCTCCGGACGAGCCTCGGGCTGCCCGGGCCCAGCGGCGTCGGAGCACCCGGGGAAGGAAGGGGCCGCGAGCAGTTCGCACTCACCTCCTTGCCTTTAGTGGCACCGCTCTCACACCACTCCACGGTCACGCAGGAGTGCTCTACGTTCACCACCTTCACCGTGGCCTTATGGATTAAGCCTGGAAAAAGCCAGCATTAAGCCCAAACCTGGCCACCCTACGCCGCCAGGACTCCCGCGGGCGGCGGAGGCCAGGAGGCTGCAGACACCCCATTCCCCAGTCCTCACCACTGCTCCGCTGGATGTTAATAACGACGCCGGGATAGACGTTGCGGCAGAGGCGGGAGTCCATGGCTCGGGGACAGGAACCACGTCCCGCCCCAGCAGCGAGACACCCGCACAGCAACCGCCGCCGGTTTAAACCCCGCGCGCCGGCGTGCCGCGCGGCCTGCCGGGAGTGGCCGCGGGACTACATCTCCCGGCAAGCCAGGCGGTGGGGCGTGGCTGCCGGGAGATGGAGGCCCGGAGAGCGGGCAGCGCCGCCGCTCCCGGGGAAGGAAGGCGGTCTGAGGTGATTTGCTCTGCCCTGTCCTGCCGTGGGAGTGCGGCTTGGGGTGGGCTTAGGCACCGCTCCCGGGAGGTTCGGGCTAGTGGAGTATCGAGGTATAGCTGAACAGCCCTCAGATACTGGGTATGTGTGAGGACTGTTAGCGTAGGAGGCCAACAGAGATTTCTTCACATCTTAGACGTGATAAGTGCTTACATAACAAAAGTCTTTTTCTGTTCTTAACTATAGAAAGAGAGTAGCTCCACCGAAATGGAGCCTCAAAAAATTTCTCGTCACTCGTGCTTGTTCCTCTCCACGGAAATCTTTAGTAAAAGGCGAAAGATTTATACGATCTGAAGAGAAACCAGAGTATGAACCAGTTTGCTTTCCCGGATGTTGCCGCTGTCTGCTCAACTCTGCAAAAGTCAGGGTGGCGCACGGCTCCCCCCGCGCGCTGCTCCGGGCCCCACAGCCCCGGCGCAGCCCCGGGTGGGGGCACACATTGGACAGCCTCCACAGCCTGGGGCAGCGGCCGCAGCACCGGACACCGTGGAGCCGGACACCGGAGGCACCGCGGGGCACCCTGGGTATGCAAATCGGGCGCTAACGGGGCGGGGTGGCTCAGCCTCAGCAGGGCTGCGCGTCCCCGTGGTGGTTTGACCCCAGCGGGACACCGTAGAACCCCTCGCTGGCTGCCCCCACCCCGCGGGAGGGACAGAAGGGAGACACACAGGGGTTGAGAGTAATGGTTGAGGGATGGCACCCTGTCCTTCAGGTGCGTCACCCACACTACTCAGCTTGTAAACTGGCTGCGGGTGCACTCACCCCCACCGTCTGTGTCATTGATAAAGATATTAAAAGCCCCAGCCAGTCCCAAGACGCAGCCCTGAGGGACAGCGTTTGTCTCCACCTGGGTATAATGTCAAGGCCCATAGCACCGTGACCGCACCCATACAACTAATTCCTATAATCCGTCTGTGAAACCTGAACACGGATGACAGAGGAGGATTCGAGTTTGACTTTTGCTAGATGATGCATTACAGACCCCATTACGTTTTTCTCAGTTGTCACTTTCCGTGTACATCGCTGAGAGCTACTTATGATAGTCTATGATTCATCTGTTTTTAACCAATATAGGGGTAGCTCCACCGAAATGGAGCCTCAAAAAATTTCTCGACACTCGTGCCTGTTCCTCTCCACGGAAATCTTTAGTAAAAGGCGAAAGATTTATACGATCTGAAGAGAAACCAGAGTATGTCCTCATTTTCCTCCTCGACATTGGCCCCGTCTGCTCCACCCCACAAGAGTCAGGGTGACGCACGGCTCCCCCCCGCGCGCCGCTCCCGGCCCCACAGCCCCGGCGCAGCCCCGGGTGGGGGCACACACTGGATAGCCCCCACAGCACGGGGCAGCAGCCGCAGCACCGGACACAGCGGGGCCGGACACCGGAGGCACCGCGGGGCACCCTGGGTATGCAAATCGGGCGCTAACGGGGCGGGGCGGCTCAGTCTCAGCAGGGCCGGCGCGTCCCCGTCGTGGTTTGACCCCAGCGGGACACCGTGGAACCTCTCGCTGGCTGGAGGGACAGAAGGGAGAAACTCATGGGTTGAAAATAAGGAGTTTGATAGTTAAAGCAAAATAGTATTAAATTAAAAATTGTAGGGAAAATAAAATAGAATCACAGGATGGTCTAGGTTGGACGGGACCTTAAAGATTATCTAGTTCCCATCCCTGTGCCATAAGTAGGCACACCTCCTACTAGACCAGATTGCTCAACGCCCTATCCAACTTGGTCTTGAACGCTTCCAGGGTTAGGGCCACAACTTCCCTGAGCAATCTGTTCCAGTGCCTTGATAGCCTCACAGTAAAGAATTCCTTTCGAATATTCAGCCTAAATCTCTCCTCTTTTATTTTTAAAGCATTCTCTCTTGCCCTGTCACTACATGCCTTTGTAAAAAGTCATTCTCTCTTTTTTTTTTATAGGCCCCTTTTAAGTACCAGAAGGCCTCAATAAGATCTCTCCAAAACCTTTTCTCTACCAGGCTCAACAATCCCAGGTGTCTCAGCCTGTCCTCACAGGAGAGAGGCTCCAGCCCTCTGATCATCTTCACAGCCTCCTCCAGATTTCCTCTAACATATCAGTGTCTTTCCTGTATTGGGGACCAGAGAGCTGGATTCAGCAGGAAAGGGCACAATTGCCTCCTCTGACCTGCTGCCCAGGATGCAGTTGGCTTTCTGGGCTGCAACTGCTCACTCTTTGTTCATGTCCAGCTTTTCACCCATCAGAACCCCCACTTCTTTCTCATCAGACCTAGTCTCAGTGAGTTTTGCAGTATGTGTTCTCCAGTTCTTCTTGCATCTGCCATTGTCCAGACCCAGAGGCAGCACTGGGCACTTGGACTTGTTGAACTTCCTGAGGTTCTTGTGGGCCCAAGTTTGTCCAGGTCCCCCTAGATGGCACCCTGTCCTTCAGGTGTGTCACCCACACTACTCAGCTTGTAAACTGGCTGCGGGTGCACTCACCCCCATCGTCTGTGTCATTGATAAAGATATTAAAAGCCCCAGCCAGTCAGTCCCAAGACGCAGCCCTGAGGGACAGCGTTTGTCTCCACCTGGGTATAATGTCAAGGCCCATAGCACCGTGACCGCACCCATACAACCAATTCCTATAATCCGTCTGTGAAACCTGGACATGGATGGCAGTGAGGGATTCAAATCTCACTTTTGCTAGATGATGCACTGCATCTCCGTCTGGATCTATCTCTCTAGGGGTGTGTTGTCTGTGTACGCCACTGAGAGCTTCTCGAATGATACTATAACTCATCTGTTTTTAACCAATATAGGGGTAGCTCCACCGAAATGGAGCCTCAAAAAATTTCTCGACACTCGTGCCTGTTCCTCTCCACGGAAATCTTTAGTAAAAGGCGAAAGATTTATACGATCTGAAGAGAAACCAGAGTATGCGATACGCCCTCCTTGGGCACACACCGTCCCTCGGCTGTCTCTCTCTAGGACACGGCGACTTGCGCGCGTCCTGCCTGGCCCGGCGCCGCCCCGGTCTGTTCCCGCGGCACAGACGGGGATCCAGCCCGCGCCCGGACACCGGCGCTACCGGGGCGCAGCGGCGAAAAGCGTGACCGGGGTCGCTCCGCCGGAGCGCGGTGCACCCTGGGTACAAGAATAAATCTGAATACTAATTTGGAATATGCTAATAACCCAGCGCAGCACATGGGGCATGCAAATGAATCAGAATACTAATGTGCATATGCTAATGAGGCTATCACGACCCGCAGCCCGTGTGCGCGAGGGCTTTTGCGCTCGCTCAGCCCCGCCGCGGTACGCCGGGCCCTGGGTCCTGATTGCAGACGTTCGCACGGTGCCCTGTCGCCCCTGCCTGGAGGCGTTCGCACGGTGACCCGCCGGACAGGAAGGACGGGCCTGCGGCAGACGGACCCCTGACAATGCCCGCTCCGTGCCGGGCCCGCGGGCAGAGCCAGCCCCGGAGCTTCCGCCATTGTCCGCTCGCTCCCCTCGGCGCCGCCGCGTCTCCAGGCAACGCCGCGCGCCTCGCTCTGGCGGCGCGCTGACGTCACCGCATCGCGAGAGCTCGCCCCGCCAAGCCGCCCCGCGCGCTTCCGCCCCGCCTCTTTGCGCCGGTGCCGCACCATGGGTGAGTGAAGGGGCCAGGGGCCTGCCGATATCCGCCGCCATCCGCCCGCTGCGCCACCGCATCCGCCCCGGTCCCCCACCGGGTGGCAAGCGGGGACTGCCGCCGGCCTACACCGTCCGCCATCGGGGGCGGCTGCGGTATTGCCCAGCTGCTGGCGGGGGGAGGGTGAGCGGGCCCAACATGGCGGCTGGTGGATGATGAGGGTGGGCGGCCTCGTCTCGCTGCGCCTTAATTTCCTGCAGATCCTGAGCGCTGGGCTCCCTCCCGGTGTCTGCCGCAGATGAGCAGATGCGGGTGAGGTGGAACAGCGTGCAGCGGACCCATCGGTGGGGTGCGGGGTGGCGTTGTGGAACACTGCGCAAGTTGGCAGCTTGGGCCCTTGCGGGAGGTGGCGTGTTCTGCAGAGATGGTCCCCGTTGGGGCCCTAGCAGGCCGAGTTGATTCGGGGTGTCTCTCGTAGGGGCTCAGCGGACAGGTGGGATGGGGGTCCCTTCCTATAGCGGACCTACCACATCCTGCCAGTAGCGTAGGATGATTGCTGTAGTGTGCCTGTCACATCGGCATCGGGCGCTTCCCAGAGAGTGCCCAGCACGCGAGGTACGTTGGGACGCAGCTTCCCAAAGAGAGCACGGATAAAGGGGTCTGTCTGCTTGTACAGCTCTCCTGGAAGGGATGTGCTCGGGGCAGGTCTGAGTATCAATGATGAAGCTTCTCTAACTGCTGCATAAGGCTGAGTGCACTGTGCGGATACCAACCTTGGAGAGCTGAGGACTCAGAGCCGCGCCCTGCTGCTGCAGCCGGCTGGGCTGGTGGCACCCTCTGACCACGCTGCTCTCCATTCAGGTATCTCCCGGGACAACTGGCATAAGCGTCGCAAGACTGGGGGCAAGAGGAAGCCCTACCATAAGAAGAGGAAGTATGAGTTGGGGCGACCTCCCGCCAACACTAAGGTGAGTGATTGGGCAAAGTTGGTCAGAATTGTGTTTTCCAACTCGAGTTGCTGCTTCTGTGATATTTAAACCTATTAGAGGTTTCAATTCTTGCTGTTTGGTGTGGGGTTGAATATCTGACCCTCCTTCTCTAAAAGGTGGTGTTTGCCCCTCTGCCGATGGAAAGCAGCAATACATTTTTGCAATAAAAGGCAATTGGAGTGATGAAGCTTTCACCTTAGGTAGATGCAACAGACCGTTCTGGTCGTTTACTGTATCTGCCGATGCTGGGATTTGTCATAGTTACACTGACCACATTGCCTTGGAGGCTGGGGCTGTGCTGGGCTCCCTTGGGGGCCGTGCAGCATTCCAGCACCAAGAGCAGCCCGGTGTTTGTTTCTGACTGCAGATTGGCCCGCGCCGGATTCACACCGTGAGGGTTCGCGGCGGAAATAAGAAGTACCGAGCCCTTCGCTTGGATGTTGGCAACTTCTCCTGGGGCTCAGAATGTAAGTATGTGCTGAGCCTGCTGTGTGGGAGGGAAACCTGTGCTGGTCTGCAGGATTGCTGCAGACTGGAGGGATGCAAACATGGATTTGTGGGAAGTTCACAGTGATAGGAGTGTCATAGTTACACTGAGTGACATGCTTGCCTTAACTTTTTATGGGGGAGGGGGACTAAAAAGGGGCTGAAATCCTATATATGAGTAGTTCTTCAGAAACACAAGTTTTGTTCATCAGTGAATGTGGTTACTAAAAGTTAAGTGATGTTGAACAACAGAGAAAGATACTCAGGATGCTTGTGGGAAAGCCTGACCCTAGAACAGTGTTACATTAGCATGTGCAATTTCATATTTCTGCTTTGCTAAGCAAAAGTGGGAAGCCCAGAAACAAGAGGGGGATTCTGTCATATCTTCCCTGAGCAAGGTGGGTTTTCTTTGCTTTACAAGCAGACAGCAGCATCACTTGAGCCTGGGCCCAGGCAGTGTTGAGTGCTGAGTCGGATGGTAAAATAGCAGTAAGGAAGGTGGTGGCTTAGTGACCTGCATGGTGTGAGGGGGCAGGACATGTTTTCAGTTATCTCAGAGCATTGTCTGTGCACTGAAAAGTGTCATTACAGTCAGTATTGCACATGTGAAGGGGCTGAGTGTACCTTGCAACATGGACAAGGTATGTGAGTGAAGGGAGAAAACCCACCTTGTGCATGATCTTTGTGTATGTGCAGGGCTGTTTTCAGGGCAAGTGACTGCTAAACAGTCAAATTTAGTAGCTAAGAAGTGCCTTGCAGGGCAGTCCTGCTCAGTATGGCTTAATTCAGTAATTCTAGCAAGTGCATACAGCATTGAGCCCTGTGGGCAGTGTTAGTGGGCATCTGCTGATCTTGCTAGTCTGGAAAGTTATATTCTAGGATTGCTTAGATACTTTGGAGATGAGTTCCAGCAAGGCTACTGATCCTGGTTTTTCATGTAGGAGGGATTTCATTTCCAGGTGTAGATTTCTGTTCTAACAACAGAAAGTTTGACTGATGAAGAGATGCATCTTCAAGTTAAATTTAATTCAATGCCAGGCAGGCTGGAAGATACTGGATGGGCTGTTGAGTGCAAAGTTATTTAAAGGGTATGTGTGAAATGCTATGAGTTGCATACTCAGCTGTCTGATCCCTGTAGGTCTGAACTCATGCTCTTCTCTTGAAAGGCTGCACTCGCAAGACCAGAATTATTGATGTTGTGTACAACGCTTCCAACAACGAGCTGGTGCGGACAAAGACGCTGGTGAAGAACTGCATCGTGCTCATCGACAGCACCCCCTACCGGCAGTGGTACGAGGCACACTATGCCCTGCCCCTGGGACGCAAGAAGGGCGCCAAACTGGTACGCCTGGGCTTCTCCTTTGGGCTCCTGGCACAGCAGTCTGCCCTGCCAGAGGCACTTACCCATCCTGAACAGACACTGCCTGCCAGAGTAGGGTTGGGTACCCAGCAGTGCCTATCCGAGTTGTGTTCCCATAGGTTGGTTCCCAGGATAAGTCTGGCTCTCTTAATGGAGTGCTCGGTAGCAGGAGTTCTCCCAGAAGCATTACACCCGTTTGTGCACAAGGACCTGCCTGTCGAAATCTTTGTCTTCTAATGATGATACCGTTGTCCAGTTCTGCTACTGAAGGGAGAGCGATGACAATTTAGGATGCTGAGGAAGACTTTGTAGGTTGGGTTCTTGTGCTGGGCAGTGATTGCTTTGGTGAGAAGCTTGGGGATTCCTCATTGAACTTGAGTGTGTTTAAGTGTCTTGAAACTACACTGAGCCACGAATCTGTGAATCAAACCCTGGATTGCTAGAAGGTATTTAAAACCCCACATGTAGCATTCAGATTAATCCTTGCATTAAAAGCAAAGCAGTTCTCATTTGGGTGCTGTGTAGTGCAGAAGCAGGGGGAGACCTCGTCTGCCTGGCCTTGCACCACACCCAAGTGCTTTCATTAATTCTGCTGAGGGAAAGAGTATCCACTGCTTTTTGTAGGAGGAGTGGTTCACCAGGGAAGCCTTTGCAGTTTCATTGACTTGAGAACAGCCTTCCCTAGGGCAATGTGCTCAGTTGTCAGCAGTGACTCTGGTTAGCAATGTTGCATTTCTTGGTCTCAAAAGTGAAATGCAGTACCTGGTTCTGTGAGATCAAAGTATTTGTACCTCAGCCAGGTATGACTTTGAAAACAGTACAGTGTTGAGAATACAAGGGCTTCCTTCATGGTGGTGGAAAACACCTGTGTTAGTGGAAGGTGGCCATTTGTTAAACAATTTTTTTTTTTTGCTTTTGGTCTTGGGTTTAGACTCCTGAAGAGGAGGAAATACTGAACAAGAAGCGTTCAAAGAAGATCCAGAAAAAATATGATGAGCGAAAGAAGAATGCCAAGATAGCAAGTATTCTTGAGGAGCAGTTCCAGCAAGGAAAGCTACTTGGTGAGTCCCTGGCAGCATTAATGTAACTTGTTCTTTTATCTTCTCCAGAGATACCCCACTTGTGGCAGGATGGGGCAGTCTGTCTAGCCAGGCTTCTGCTGTTGATTATTCCTTTTGGGGCTTTGAGAAAGAAAGGGGCTCAAGACTAGCAAAATGAGCAAGTGTGTGTCAGAAAAATGTGCCACAGGCATCTGAGAGCTTTGATGTTCAAGCTCTGGTAAACACTTGAGTGTTCTGAAGTCTTCTGGTGATGAGACCTTTGTCCAGTTCTGCTACTGAACCCGAGCGATGACAGTTTGGAGATCTGAGGAGGACTTCACTAGGGACTGCAGCTTCCCAAGCACAGTACCTCAGGCACAGGTGCTGCCCAGGCACACGGCCTGCTGACCCAGTTACTGCTGAGCTGCTCATCCGTGCTGCTGCAGGGAGGCTGTGTGCAGTTTGTGTTCTTTGGTGTGTGCACTGGGGTGGGGAATTGCCAGCCTTTAACTGCATGACTTCTCCTTGCAGCCTGCATTGCCTCCAGACCTGGACAGTGTGGCCGAGCCGATGGCTATGTGTTGGAAGGCAAGGAATTAGAGTTCTACTTGAGGAAGATCAAGGCCAGAAAAGGCAAATGAATATGAAAACTATTGTGCTAAGAGAACGAATAAACCAAGAGTCTTCTACCCTAATAGGTTGTGTGCTTATTTGTGTGTGCAGTATGGAGAGGGCTTCTGTAGCTCCACCTGCCTTGTAAAATGTAAAGGAAGATGAAACTCTAGGAATCCCTGAGCCCTTTAACATCTTCAGGCAAAACTTGTCCCTGCATGTGCTCAACTAAAACATCTCTGTGGGGTCTAAGTGACTTGCAGGGACCAAGTGTTTGTGAAAAAGAGGTATCAGATTTCGCAGCAGTGGGGAATGTCCAGTATTGGAAACCTGCGAGCAGGAGGTAGGTGCAAGTGTGCACCCCCATTGAAAGTTCTGGGTTCCTGGGAGCTCCTGAGGTCTGTGCATGCTTCCCCCCTGTTCCTGTGCTGTGTTAGGTCAGCATGTGCTGCAGCTGGGGTGTTGGAGAGGTCAGTGGGGAAATGGGCCAAGTCTGGCTGAAAATTTGGCTATTACACCTTCAACCTCTGCAGCTGGTAACTCTGCCTCTGCCTTCCACATTACATGGGCCCCCATCCCCTGGTTCAGGCCAGCAGCCCCTTTTGGTGTTTCCTGCCTGGCTGTACAGTTCCCTGCAGGATCCAATATCCTTTAACCAAACTAGGTGGCACTGCTCAGTGACCAGCTGGTCTTTCCCTGACCTCCTTGGTCTCATTCCAGTGCAAGATCAATTCCTTCTAGCAGAAGGGCCAGGCTCACATCATGGTCTGTCCCTTTCGAAAGCTGGATACAAACTCCAGCTTTATGCCCTGTCACTTGGGTGGAATTGGAAAGCTGTGGTGAACAAAAGCTTTTCTGGATGTTTTGGTGATATCATTCCTAGAGGCTCCTGTCCTTAAATCTCTGAAAATAGTTGTTCTTTGTGCAGCTATTGGGGGAAGTCATCTGAGAGCTATTGGGAGCCCATCTGAGAGCTGGTCCTGTGCCATGGGGCAGGCCAGGCTCACACACCTTGTGCCTGTCAGGTGAACACACTGCACACTTAAATCCCATTTGTGTATTTTCACAAACGCCTCGTTTATCCATTGGATCACTGCTGCAAATCAGGCTTCCTGCAGCCCCAGCATCACAATTACTACCTCTGAACTGAAGGGAGGTGGTCCATGATCATCTTGCCCCAAGGAGAGTTATGGTGAGACCTAAGTCTCATGCTTCAAAAATGCAATTCTGTCCCGCCAGATAATTTTGAGGGAAGGAGTTTAAGTTTTTTCCCGTGATGCTGTGCCATGTTTGCCAAGTGTAACAGCAGGAGGTGCCCTGGGGAGTGTGGGTTCATGCTGTGCTGCTGGCAGGGAGGTAAACATGAGCCAACACCAGAGCTGAGCATTGCAGAATGGTGGTACCTGTTCTGATGACCGAGGCAGCAGGTTGTGCTGTGGGTGTGCACTGGCAGTCCCTCACAGATTGGCTCTGTGCTTGTGGGCACTGTGAGCAGAGCTGAGCCCAGCTGGTGCCCCTGCAGTCCAGGAGTCCCTGGCAGTGGGAGCTGGGCTGGGTGGCATGTTTTCACAAGCACATTCCTTCTCCATAGTGATCCGGTGTAAATTTTCCCTGCTCTCCAGCAACGCCTGCTTTCCAGAGAGGTGGGGCGGAGGCGATAAGCGCACTTGGCAGGGCTGTGTCACGGCTGCTTCCTCTGAGTGTGTTTCTTCTCTCCCGTCATCCTCCACAGAGTGCAAACAGCATTCAGGGTGTTTCTGGGGAACTTTGTACAGATGGAGAAACTGGCTTTATGGAGCAAATGCCACCTTGGTGTCAGAGCAGGATTATAAACCTGTCCCCTGATGAACAGGATTATGGCTCATCAAAGTGTGCTGTTTACTAAGTTACTACTCTGAGAAACACAGCTGTCAAGGGGAACTGCCCATGGGAACGAAAGTAGCACCCAGAGCTGCACTGCAGGTGTGACATGGGAACAGCAGTGGCAGCTGGCTGGGGTGTGTGGCACTCCACTCCCAAATCAGTGCAGGCTGTGGGATGCACAGCCCTATGGATGGCACAGGGATTTACCTTCCTGGGAGTGGGCAAACCTGCTATGCACTAGGCCAGGAAGTGATGGGCAGGGGCTGGGGTTAAGTACAGCTTAAGCCTGGCTAGACTTCAGAAGTACAAAAGCCTAGACTTACCCACTTCTGACAGGTGGAGGGTCTGAATTTCAAGGGTTGCTTTCATAGGATGATCAGCTGCAGTATAAGCCAGGTGAAGTCACTTGTTTTGTGTCCTGCTCCTTGCTGTTGAGTGGCTCTCTCAGCTCCACAGGATATTAACTTTGGGGTATTTTCACAGGACGTGATCCAACCCAGGAAATGACCTTGTGGTTACACTTCAATAGGTCCAGCAGTGACCTGGAAGGCAGTGGAGGAGAAGCAGGGCTGCCTTGTTGAGGGAATTCAGGACCTTTAAAGGAAGGGAGGACTTGAAGGAAAGGGAACTTTTAAACTAATTTTCTTAGGGAAAATGTGTCTAAATGTGCCAGGGCTGTCACAGACAAAGAATTGGGAGCACTGGCTTTGGTGACGCCTCCCTGCCACCTGTCAGAGAGTGAGATTTGGGCAGGGGCTGCAGGTACCAGAGCAAGGGCTGGACAAGACCAGTGGGGTGATTTGGGTCACTCCCTTTGCATCAGCCATGGCATCTGAATTTAGGCTGCATGAGAAAGAGGGAAAGGACAGGATGTTACATCATTCCCAGCAGCCCTGGGAACGGGACCCCAGGGTACATGAGCAGAGAGGGCACCCATGGAAGGGCTGCAGGCATTTCTAGAGCACATGTCAAAAATGCAGCTGTTGTTAGCCCTAGTCAAAATCTGCAGCCATGGGATGGGCTGCACCCCCTGGAGACAGCTGCTAACCCTGCCTGTCCTGCTGTAGCCCTGTGGCAGCCTCTGGTCCCTCTGTCCCTGTGGGGATGTGGGGGTGGCATGAGCCAGGGTATGCTGTAGTACTTGGCAGAGAGTGATGGAGGGATATTAAAAGCTGGGATATTTTCCCAGAGCCCAGGAGGGAGCAAGGAAGGAAGAAGTCCAGCTGGATATAAAACAGGGAAACATCCATGAGTGGCAGGATACATGAAGACAAATCATCCCATCCTTGTCCCTAGGCCATGTGAGGCTGAGCAGTGCTGGGACTGAGCAGTCCCACCATGGGCTGCTGAAGCTCCACAGCACTCTGCAGGAAACACCACTTCCTCTGCCGGCCGGAGCGCCGTGTCCTGCCCTGCCCAGCTCCCTCCCTTCCTGCCTGGGCACCAGGCCCAGCACAGCTCCAGAGCACACAGGGTGGCCCATGCAGCTTCCAGCCTGGAAAATGTCCCCCTGGGCAGGAGGAGCAGGACTCAAGGGCGTCCCCCTCCATCCACAGAGAAGGGCTGGAGCACCTTGGGTGAGACTTGCTGGGGGTGCCTGTATTGAGCAGTGATTCACAGCACCCCCCCCTGCGTTTGCCCTGCTCCCAGGAGCCCCACAAATTCTTGCATTGTTCAGGATCTGTGGCATTTACAGCAGGCTGACACCTTCCCCACCCTTGTTGTAAATCCTGACACAAAGCAAAGGCTCTGCTGGCGTTTAGCCAGCGCCCAGCTCTGCTCTGCCAGAGCCACAAAGAGGCTCCCGGGATGCTGGGCAAGACCCTCACTAGGCCATCACCCAGAGCAGGGGAGAGTAGATGGGGTAGGAGTGAAGTCCACCATCCCTGCACTCCCCACATCCCACTTGTTGGCTCCCCACCACCCCAAAGCACAAAGGGATGGAGCCACACTGCCAGGAGTAAAATGATATATTTCTTACTGAGAGCTGGATCCTACAGGGCTGTCTGCAAGGAGCCCCCTCTGATGCCACCCTGTTTGTGTGTGCACTTCACACACCTGCTCCCACAAGTGTGCACACACACATGCCATGAAGCAGCACATGTGCATTGACTGTTTCAAGTCCCTGTGGGGTGGGCAGCAGGCAGAGCCACCACAGGCTTCCCATGATGGGCCCAGGGCACCCTGTCCAAATGTGACACTCCCTGCAGACCACACAGGCAGGGCCAGCCCTGTTTCATGTCTCCAGACTGTGTTCCCTGCAGGTTGCAGAGCAGTTGTGCCAGACACCATCTGGCTCCAGCAGGAGAGAAAGCTCTGGTCAGTGGGTCTGGCACTCACAGCATCATCACTTGATCCCCAAAACCAGCCCCCACCTTCCCTGCACATCCTTCCTCAGGCACCACCAGCCTATGGGAGGGTCCCCAGAGCCTGAAGCACCCTTACAGCCTTGCCCAGCTGCAGCACATGGCAAGCGAGGGGTTCATACAGTAGCACAGGGGAAGGGATGGGTATTTGGTGGTGCAGCTTTGCAAACAGCCACTGTCAGCCATGGCAGGACAGCTCATGCCTCTCCTGCTCTGGTGGCTTTCACTGCTGCCCAGCCCCTGCCTTCCTGCTGTGTGTCCAGACACAGCCCAAGTCCTGGCATCAGTGCAGGTCAATGGTCTCATACTCCAGGTTGTCCGAGTCCTCCAGCTCAATGCCAGGTACCAGGTTGTAGTAGCTGGTTGTCTGGCTCATGTAGATCTTCTCCCGGTCAGCAGAGTCCTTCAGCACTTCACTCACGCTGACAGTGTCCACCTCTGGCTCACTGCCCAGCTCCTCTGCCCTTGGTGCTGGGGTGCCCAGCTGCCCTTCATGGGATGGCACCTGGGAACTGCTGGGGGATCCCACCTGGATCTCCACCTCCTCATAGAGGTCTCTGCCACTCTCCAGTGGATCCACGAAGGGCTGGAGCATGACCTGTTTCCCCAGCAGCACTTTCTTCTCAGCCTTGGAGGGAGCAGCAGGCAGCTCGTAGGGGATGTAGTGGTGGGGCTCTGCAGACAGTGGCACACTGCCCCTCTCTGCCACGGCCCGCTGGCTCTGGGACCTGCTCTGAAGGCTGTAGTTGGTCTTTTTCTTCTGCCGGCAGAAGCACCAAGTGACGCTGGCGAGGATGAGGAGGGGGGGCAGGCAGATGAAGAGGGCGGTGAGGCCGTGTGAGCGGCACAGCTCATCCCGGGGAATGCTCTGGAGTTCCACACCCTGGTACTGCTCTGGTGTGTGGCAGATCACCTCAGCAGCCTGGCTGGACCAGCCCTCCAGGGTGGTTAGCAGAGCACAGCTGCAGTCCCAGCTGTTGTTGGAGAGCTGAAGCTGGAGCAGAGATGGCTTCAGGAGGCTGGCAGGGAGGAAGGTGAGGGCATTGAAGCCCAGGTAGACCTCCTGGACCTGGGAAGATGCTTTCAGGAAGGACCTGGGTAGCTCCTGAAGCTGGTTGCTATCCAGATAAAGAACCCTCAAATTAGGGGCATTTTCTAGAAAGCTTCCAGGGAGACTTTCCAGCAGGTTGTGACTCAAGTGCAAGATTTCCAAGGCAGGAGGGACTCCCTGTGCGTTGCTGATGGCCGTGATGCTGCAGTGGGAGAGGTAGAGTTCCCGCAGCCCCTGCACCTCCACCAGTGCTCCCCAGTCCAGGTGGGTGATGTTGGAGCTGGTGAAGTTGAGGCAGCAGCTCTCGGGGAGCGGAGCCTCCCTGAAAGCCTGGTAGTCCATGGGCTCGGAGCAGTTGCAGACAGGCGGTGCTGGCTCAAGGGCAAGGCCGGCAGCGAGCAGGAGGCTGCCCCAGAGGGACACGGTGCCCAGCCCGGCGCCTGCGGGGAGAGCAGAGGGGACGGTGACTCCCTGTGCCCTCCCGCTCCCTTTCTCCAGCCTTCCCGGCGGGGAAGTGAACCCCACTTCTCCTCCCCTCCGCGAAAGGACCGGCTCGCCGCAGGTCCTCCCGGGCCGTCCTCCAGTGCCACCGACCCCGCCGGCCCGGGGCTGCCTCTCCCGCGACGTCCCGCTGCTCCGGCCAGGTGCCCGCGGGCAGCGAGCGACCCCCGGAGCTCCGGCCGTGCCCCCCGTGCCCTGCCCGGCCTCACCTGCCGCCGCTCGCCCCATCCTCCGGGGCTGCTCCGCGTCCCGCCGCGCTCCCACCGGGCGCGGCCGCCGGCTCCGCCTCGCCGCGGGGCGGCCCCGCCACATCCCGCCCCGGCCCCGCCGCCGTCCGGCCCGGCCCGGCCCGGCCCGGCCCATGGCCTCCCTTCAGCCCCCCGTGCCCCGTCCCCTCGCAGGGGTCCCGCCAGCCATGGACCCTCCAGCCGCCCTTTGCAGCGGTACCCCCAAATTTCGCTTGACCCAGCTCCCCTGCAGTCCATCAACCCGGGATCCCCCCTTATTCTGCCCCTCCTTCACAAGCCATAGTTCCCATTCCTTCATCATCCTTCCCCTCTCCATTCCCCAGAAAGAATGTCCCTTCCCAGCCTCTTCCTCTGCCCCGCAGAAGCCATGTGTCCCTCCAGTCTTGTCCGTGTCCCTCCAGTCCTGTCTGCACTCCATCATCAGCCCCCCAAGCTCCTGGAGAAGGGCCGGGCTGGGCTCTGCTGAGTTTGTCTCTCTCCTGGGAAGGGGAAAGAGCTCTGCCCGGCTGAACTGCCAGCTCCACTGGGGAAAGGATGCAGAGTGCACATTCTTGCCGGATGGGAATCAAAGGGCCAGCATCGCACTCCATCGCTGGACCCCTGATGAATTCCCTTCCTCCCACACAAGTCCCAGGCCGGTAAGGAGGAGCAGAGTCAGACATGAGCACTACGTCCCTCAGAAAAGCAGTGTTGGAGAGGGGAGCTCTATTTTCACACTCTGTGTGCTCACTATGGGGTGAATTGGGTAAACTGAGGCACATGGAGTGTACCAACAGCTCTTTGCTTGGGTACTGTGGAGGTGGGTAAGATGGGACCTGGGCTGAGCACGTCCAGTACTTTGGTGCCTTGTGCCCCAGTTCCTGGGGTGCCTTGGCCCTGCTGGTGCTGGTTCTTCCTTCCCCAGCTCACCCAAGGGACCAACCACCCTCTCCATGCTCCTCCTTGGCAGCTGCAGCCCCATGCTTTGCAGAGCTGTGCTGAGGGATGGGAAAGCCCCACTCCTGAAGGGGTCAGGGCTCTCACCCCAGCCTTGGGCAGCTTGTCTGCACCCTGATGCTTGGCTGGTGTTGCTCTTGGGGCCCAGGCACTGCATGCAGGCACACAGCAGGGCACACAGCAATGCCCTCCCTGGTGCAGATGTGAGCTGGCAGCTGGGTTCAGCTCCCCTGCTCCTGATGTTGCTGAGCATCTCTGAATGCCATGAGGGTGGGAGGACCAGGGCAGCACTGAGTATCATGGAGAACAGAGATCCCACAGCCTCTCTGGGCTCCTGTGATATTTTACCACATGCGCAAGGGGAAAAAAAAATTCCCAGTATGTAGATGGAGTTTCCCTTGATGCAGCTTGCATTGTGTGCCTTTCATGATTTTACTGTACATGTCCCCAAAGAGCCTGACTCCCTTTTCCTATAACTCCACCTAACTAGCTGCAGGCAGTCAGGAGTTCACCCCAGAGCCTCCCCTTCCCCAGGTCCAACAGGCTGGTGATCTTAAACCTCAGTTCCTCCCACTGCTCCAGATCAGTGATGGCAAATCTGTGATTGAGATGGGACCCCACAGGGGACCCCAGCTGCAGGTGATGGGTCTGTGTCACAGACATGTTTTATGAAAAAACTTTTCCTTAGGATTTTTTCTCCTGAGAAGCTGAGAGGCCTCAGGAACAAAATGTAAACAATGATTATCTGCTGCTGTGGAATGCAACAGGTGGATCTGTGATTGGTCTCATGTGGTTGTTTCTAATGAATGGCCAATCACAGCCCAGCTGTCTGGACTGTCAGTCAGTCACAAGCCTTTGTTATCATTTCTTTTCTATTCTTAGCCAGCCTTCTGATGAAATCCTTTCTTCTATTTTTTTTAGTAAAGTTTTAATATAATATATATAATAAAATAATAAATCATGCCTTCTGAAACATGGAGTCAACATTCTCGTCTCTTCCCTCATCCTAAGACCCCTGCAAACACCGTCACAGGTCTGCTCCCAGGCTCCATCCCTCTTGGAGAGGAGGTGCCTCAGCCTCGGCAGGACGTGGGCTGTGGGTTCCATCCCTGCCCCTTGCCCAGGAACTCACCAGAGGCAGTGGGGAGCAGGAGCAGCGATGGCAGCTCTCAGTGCTGGCGGGTCCCCCTGTCCCTCTGTGGGGAATCCCGGGACAGCCCCGTCTGTCACCTCACCTCCAGACAGGTCCCGCGGGGCCTCCCTGCACTCCCGGGTGCCTCCACCCACACATGGCCTTCAGACGCTGACTCAGCTCCGGCAGCCCCGAGCTGGGGCCTCCATCGGAAAACCTGTGATGCCCGGGGAGCCCCGGGCGTGATGGAAACAGGCAGCTTCCCTCGGGGCAGCAGCATCCCAGCCTGCTCCCGGCCGTGTGTGCTGATGGGCAGTGGGCTCCTTTGTGCTTCCCCTACAAAAGCTGGAAACACAAGGAAAAAAACAGCCAGATCTGTGTTGTTTCCTCTTTCTCTTCAGGCAGGTTTTCTCAGTTTTTCTGCTGAAAAAAATATGGAGTTGATTCATCCCAAAATATGGAATTGATTCATCCCCAGTACCCTAGGGTGAGAGGGGATGTGCTGGGAAGAACGGGGCTGTTTGCCAGAGGTGCTCATGCAAAACCCTCAGCGCATTCAGGAGCACAGTGAGCATCAGTGCCAAGAGCCCTGAGCAGCAGTGGGGGGAAACTGAGGCACAGGGCACGGGATGGTCACAGAGTCACCCCCTGTGTGTGGTGCGAGCAAGGGAGGGACAGTGGGAAGATTGAGGGGCTCTTGCAACGCTGCTGCTTCACACTCGTGGGGGTTGTGGGTTTGCAGGCACCCTGCCAGCTCCCGCGCCCGTGGGGAGGGAGCGGTGCCAAGCACCTTCCATGGCCCGTTCTGGGTGACAGAGGCGAGCGCTCCTCACGGCCATTAGGGAGCAGCACCGCTGTGGCGCCTTGCACGCCCTGCACAGCCAGGCCACCGCAGCAGCAGGGCTGAGGACGGGGTGCCCAGGCACCGAGGGGCAGGGATGGTGGATTCCATCATCCCTGCATCTTCCGCTGTTCCCTGTGCGCCCAGCGCCCACCCATGACCCCCTTTGCTGGGCCCTGGCACAGAGTAAGAGGCCCTTGGGGAGTGTCCACCTGCATCCAAGTTTGCCATAAGAGAGGGAGGGCAGTACAGGGCACACAGGGGCTTTGAGAACCCTCCCTGGGCCACAACCTTTGCATGGGAAGGAGGCGTGAGGACCCCAGTTGGTCGTGTGATACATGCTGGTAACACGTGTGAGGGGAAGCACCCCGTGAGCAGGTGTTTTGTGTGTGTATTTACAGATGTGCATGGCAGGGGGCTGTGTATGTCCTGGGAGACAGGGGAGGGAGCTCTGCCTCTGCGCGTTTTTGGGGTCTCAGTGTGACCGTAGGAGAACCCTGATTCAGGAGGAGGTTGTCCCTGCCCGTAGGAGGGGGATGCAGCTACTGGGGGGACATCGCTGTGTGTGCAGGGGTGGGCCCCTGTGCAGTGGAGAGGCTGCCGCGGCTTCACCCGCGGTGTCACAGATGGCAGGGGAACACCAGTACATTCCCGGAATTCCCGAAGCCCCGCCCCCTCCGCCGTGCTGCGGCCCCTTTAAGGGCGGCCCGGTGCGGCCGGGGGCGGGGCGTCTCGGATGACGTAATCGCACCCCCTGATAAAGGCGGCGGGATTCCCGGGGCGGCAGCGGCGGCGCGCGCCGGCGGGGCCACGTGCGCGGGGCGCGGCGGAGCCTCCCGATCCTGCCGCGCCGCCATGGAGTCCGCCGGTCTCTTCCCCCCTTTCCCCGCCGCCTCCGCCCTCCCCGCGCGGCCCGCGCCCGCCCCGGCGCCACCGCCCCGCGCGGCCGAGACCACCCGCATCATCATCGACCCGGTCTCCGGCCGCTCCTACTGCAAGGGCCGCCTGCTGGGAAAGGTACCGGGAATGGGGAAAGGGGGAAAGGGGGCTGGGCCGTCGTGGAGGGCGCCGGGGTGAACCGGTGCGGGCGAGGGGAGGGGCGGGGGCTGCGCGCCTGCTCGACCCCCATCCTGGGCGGCCCGGGCTGGATGCAGCCCCCCGGCTGCCGCCCCCACCCTCCCCGCCTCGCCCGGCGGGCCGGCAGCAGCGCTGGAAGCCGTGAATCACCCGCGCTGGCTGCGTGCCTCGGTGACTATCGGAGCCGCATCGGTTTCGGGGTGCCCCGCGGCGGGTGCGTGGGCCGGTGGGTGCCCCGGTTCCCAGGGGTGCCGGCCCGCGCCGCTCCGCCGCACGCAACTTTTCCTCCGGCTGACAGCGGCGTGTGTAGGAGGAGGATGCCGGTTCCCAGCCCGGCCCGAGTGGGCTCAGCGGCTGAGTGTGCAGATTGGAGGGTGACATCACGGCAGGAAAAACCTGTCTCCATGGGGCTGCCTTTCGATGGCCTCCGGTCCCCGGGCTTCCTGCCCTGCGCAGGACTTTCCAGGTTGATCTGTCATGTGGAAAGATGCAAAGTCCGGCCATAGTGGGAGGGAAAATGCTTGGAGGTTTTACAAGAAATGGGTGAAGAAAATGCCTGGTTGAGAGCATCATAGTTCAGATCTTAGTGGGCGACGCAGCAGGAGGGAGCGTGTGACGCTCGCCGGGCTGTGCTGCCAGGGAAGGGAGGAGGAGGAGGAGGCTTGTAAGCAGGCAGGGGTAAGGAGCTGTCTCTCACCCATCCGTAACCATCTCTTCCCTTGCAGGGTGGGTTTGCACGATGCTATGAAATGACAGACCTCTCCAGCAACAAAACCTATGCCGTGAAGGTCATTCCGCACAGCAGGGTGGCTAAACCTCACCAGCGGGAGAAGGTGGGTGCCGTGCGGCTGCTGGGGGGCTGGGCTGGGCTGCTGGGGGGCAGCAGCTCACCTGTGCTCACCTGGCACTGCTGCTCTCTGTCAGATCACCAATGAGATCGAGCTGCATCGGGACTTGCACCATAAGCACATCGTCAAGTTCTCCCACTACTTTGAGGACTCAGAGAGCATCTACATCTTCCTGGAGCACTGCAGTAGGAAGGTCAGTGCTGCTGTGGCCTCCTTGTCAAAGGATCTCCTAAACAGCCATAGCTGGTGGGAGCAGGCCTTGCCGAGGTGTTGTGTTAGCAGTCCCCTGAGCTGTCAGCTGTCTCACCCTCTGAGCTCACTGTAAGCAGAGTGGTTTTGCAGGGCACTGGGCACTCCAGCAGCTGTCTGTCTGTCTCGCACTGCCTGCTCATGATATGGCCACCATAAATCCAGAGGTTCCCATGGCTCTGGTGACCAGCCTCAACCTCATGTGGGGAGTCTGCTGAGGTCATGGCTGTGAAAGAAGGATTATTTGTGAATGTGCAACTTCTGGAAGAACTGGCTTTGACCCTGCCTAGCCTATGCCTAGTCAGCAGGGCTGCCTGTTCTCCCTGCCTGCATCACAAGCTGTCTTCTCTCCCATTGCAGTCCCTGGCCCACATCTGGAAGGCCCGTCATACTCTGCTGGAGCCCGAAGTGCGCTATTACCTCAAACAGATCATCTCAGGCTTGAAATATCTTCACCTCAAGGGCATCCTGCACAGAGACCTCAAGCTTGGTGAGTGCTGTGGGTGGCACATGGTGTTGTGTGGGGAGCAAGCTGTCCCCAAGGGACTTGTGGTGACGCATCGCCTTTGACTTGCAGGCAACTTCTTCATCAATGAAAACATGGAGCTGAAAGTGGGGGACTTTGGCCTGGCTGCTTGCCATGATGTCTCTGACCAGAAGAAAAAGTAAGTTTGAGATTTTCCTTTTTCAGAATCCTCCTGGGTTTCACTCTTCTTCCTGTGGCTTCCCAGGAGAGTGAAGGTGCAAGGGGTCCTGCCTGGTCTTGGGAGAGGAAGCCTTAGGGCCCTTTCCTGGGGTGAGGGAGCAATTCCTGCTCCAGCTGCAGGCAAGGCGAGGGGCCTGGGGGCTTTGTGGCTCCTCAGGAGTGAGCTTGCAGCCGTCGGGGAGAACAATGTGTTGACTATTGCTATTGTGCCTGCCCGGCTGCCGTGCCGGCTGCACAGGCTGGGACACAAAGGCTCTGTTCCTCCTCAGCTCTGGGACAGGCTCTTCCCAACAGCTCCCCAAGAGCAGCTGCTGCTGACCTCCGTGAGCTGGAGAGGGGGGAATCTGTATGGGGCTCCTTGTAGATGAAGGGGGGCCACAAAGAGCAAAATGGAGTGGGGAGGACAAGTGTAAATCCCAGGGCTTGGAGCAGGGGGAGGCTGTCTGTGAGGGGATGAAGAGCATGCACTGATCTGGTACTCTGCCCCACAGGACAATATGTGGGACCCCCAACTACCTGGCCCCAGAAGTGCTGCTGAGACAGGGCCACGGGCCAGAGTCAGACGTGTGGTCTCTGGGCTGTGTCATGTAAGTCTGTGCTGCTGGGTGGGGAGGGGTCCAGGCACCCTGCCTGGGGTGGGGGCAGCTGCTCTGTGGACAGCCCGATGAGGAAGTTTTCTTGTGCTGTGCCTTGTGGCTCTGCAGTGGTTGCTGAGAGGCAGGGGGAGGGGAGCAACTGGCTGGATCCTGCCCAGCCTTACTTTGGAGCAGGTGCTGCCTGCAGCCATCCTGGGATGCTGTGTGGGGACTGTGCAAGCAGGACTGCACGGGGTGGGTGTGCTCATGCTGCACTCAGCTCTGGTTCAGAGCAGGCTTGACCGCACTGTGAACCTGATAAACAACGGAAAATCTCCGTGGCTGCTGTGCTGTTTGCTCAGGGAGCAATCACTGTTTCGGCACATCCAGCCCCTGCCCCGGCCACTGCCTGCTCCCCTTTCCACCCTGATGGCCACGAGGGTGGGAGCAGCGGGTGGCTTTTGCCGCCAGCTCTTTGTCCTTCCTCAAGGCTCCTTGCCTGTTGCTCTAAACAGTTGCTAGGAGGAAGCATGGCCGGATGTGAGCGTGGCTGTCGAGGCTGGAAGTGCTGCTCTCAGCCAGGTGTGGCCGGCCAAATGCCAATAACTTCCTTGCTTTAAGTGCTGCTGAGTCACAAGCCTGGTGGGGATCTGACACTGGCATGCGTGTTCCCTCCCAGGTACACCCTGCTGTGTGGGAACCCTCCCTTTGAGACCTCTGACCTCAAGGAGACCTACAGGTGTATCAAGCAAGTGGAATACACCCTCCCCGTCTTCCTCTCCCTGCCTGCCAAGCACCTCATCACTGGCATCCTCAGACGCAACCCCCAGGACCGCCTCACCCTTGATGAGATTTTGGACCACGAGTTCTTCAAGGTGGGTGGGTGGGGGCCTGGGCCATGGGACCCCTCTCCAGGTGGGATGAGGTTTTTTGGGCTGTGCAGGGTGCCGTCCTTGTCCTGTACGAAGGGTCAGTCCTTCAAAGGAAGCAGCCGCTGTCCTGCCCAAATGCCAGCCAGAGGAACTGAGGGATCTGGTGTGCTTCTGCTGCCTTGTTGCTATAGCAAGGGGTTGTTTCCTGTGCTGATGCCAGTCACGGTTCTGAGGCTTGACGGAAACACAAGCTGGCTGTCAGGAGGGATGTGAATGACTGTGGTCAGCCCAGGGCAGCTGGAGCATGTGGTCTATGGAAACCAAACCTCTCCCTTGACCTCTCTGCAGGGCTACACGCCTGAGAAACTCCCTCCCAGCAGCTGCGTGATGGCTCCAGAGCTGAGTCCCCCAAATCCTGCCAAGACTCTGTTTGCTAAAGTCACCAAGACACTCTTTGGGAAGAAGAAACCCAAGGGTAAGTTTGTGCATTGCCAAGAAGCCTCTGGGTGACTCTTCCTTTGGGAAGAAGTGGATCCTGTTTTCTGGAGAGACCTTCTGATGGATCTCTCTGGACCCCCTGCCTGGGGACAACACAAGCTGGGTGTGCCCCTGCCTTCTTGTGCTGGTGGGCTAGCATGGGTGTGTGCCTGGAGAGCGGATACTGTGCCACAACTGCCATGGGGCAGTTCCTCCTGGAAGCCCTGAGTTGCATGAGAACTGGGAAGTGAAAGTGGGAGACATCTGTCTGACACCCTGTTGTCTCCATGGGCATGGGAATAGATAAGGGAGAGCTGAGCTACTGGGAGGGGTGGCCTGGATGTCCCCAGCCTCTATGTTCAGCAGCATACTCATCTCTTGCTCTCTCCTCACTCTCCTCAGCCAAGAAGGGCTCTTCAGAGGAGAGGGATGACATCTCCAAGCTGGTTACTGGGCTGATGAAGACCTCAATCTGTCGGCAGATGAGCTATAAAACTGTGGAAGGGAATGAGGTGAGAACATCTCCGAGGCCATGCATGCTCTTTGGCAGAGCAGGCAGACCATGATAAAGCCGAGTCTCTCCACAGGCCACTCCTGTGTCGTGCCGCAGTGCCAGCTCCAGCCCCGTGGAGACAGTGGTGGAGGAGACCTCTCACAAGTCTACGTCCCCCTCCATCCGAGGAACAATGGCCAGCAGCTGTGAAGGTGAGCAATACCTGTGCCAGCCACCCCAGCCTGCCCCAGGCTTCCTGTCATGCCGGGGCTGATAGCGGGGCTGGCTGACTCAGCCTGTCATCCTCTCCCGCAGCCTTTGAGGATTGCGTCACCGCCTCTGCCATCATTGAGTCAGCTGTCCGGCTCCTGAGGGCCTGCCTCTCCTCCATGCCTCCAGGTAAACTGGTTGGACTGCTCTGGGATGGGGTAGGGGGCTGTGCATCCCCTTCCCCCTGGGATGAAGGCATGGCTGCTACTTGGGGTACAAATAGCACCCTAAATGGTGCCAGAGCCTGCTGCAGGGATCCGTTCCCCCTGGGCAGGTGAGACAGACAGGAGCTGGCTGGCTGCTCACCTCCTCTCTTCTCCAACAGCGGAAAAAAACCCAGCTTCCCTGGCCCGCCATGAGCACTTTGTCTGGGTGAGCAAGTGGGTGGATTATTCCAACAAGTATGGCTTTGGCTACCAGCTCTCCAACCGCAGCATTGGGGTCCTCTTCAATAATGGCACGCACATGACGCTCTCTCCCAACCACAGGTGAGTGGTGGGAATGGGGCTGATCTGTCTCTAGGGGAGCCCCTTGGGTGGGAAGGGGAGTCTATAACATCCCCAAAACTCATGCTCTGCTCCCTCTAGGACTGTACATTACAACCCAACGAACAGCAAGCACCTGGTGTTCTCTGTGTCTGCCATCCCCGAGCAGCTGCAGGGACAGATGAGTGTCCTGCGCTACTTCGCCTCCTACATGGAGCAGCATCTCATGAAGGTGAGTGCTGGGGCCCAGGGCTGGACTTTGGGTCATGGTTTCACCATACCACTTGAGCTGGTTGGACTCCCTGCTTGCAGCTCTGGCCAGGTGGGCACACAGGGCTGTGTCCTGGGAGTGGGGACTCCACTGAGGGGGTACCCAGCTTTGGTGTTGTGTGTGCTGCTGGAAGTGCTCCCATGTGTGGGACCAGTGACTTACGCAGACTGTTCTCTCAAAGGGAGGTGACCTGCCCAGCATAGATGACCTTGGGCAGCCAGCCCTCCTCCTGCGGTGGGTGAAGACTGACCAAGCCTTGCTCATGCTCTTCAGCAGTGGCACCCTCCAGGTATGTGTGGGGCACAGTGGAAATGCCCAGACCTTTGTGAAGAGAAGGCCAGATGGTGGTCTTTGGGTCTGTGTTGGATCTTGTCTGCCACAGCCCAAATGGAAAATCGAGCTGTGAAAACAGCTGTGGGTGCAGGATGCTGCTCCAGTGCCTGGAGCTGCTGGTTGCAGCTTCCCCAGCCCATGGAAGGACATAGCACTTCAGCTGGATGCTTGTGCCTGCCCCTGTGCTAGGGCTGGCTCATTCTTGCCATGGGGCATGGGCAGGGATGCTCCCAGGCAGGTTGGGGAGGAGGAACGGGTTGAGGCAGGAAATGTAGCTCCATCCTGGCTCCCGACATGCTGTGGGAAGCATGGCTTAAACCAAGCCCAACCTGTCTCCTAGGTGAATTTCTACAACGACCACACCAAGGTGATCATTAGCAAGCCTGACCACTCCTGCCTTGTCACCTACATCAACCGGGAGCGCAACTCTTACACTTACAAGCTGTGCAGCCTCCAGGAGTTGGGCTGCTCTCCTGAGCTCCACCACCGCCTCAGATACATCCTCAAGCTTCTCCAAGAATGGGCTGAGGCCTAGCCTGGAACCTCGGGGGACCCTGTCTGGACTTGGAGGTTTCCCCCTGCCCTCCCATGGGATGGGAGGATTGATGTGGTGCTGGCTATCCCCCTGGGCACTGTGTATCCTGGTGCTCAGTTGGACTCTGGACTAAGACATGTGGATGTGGTTACAGCAGTGGGTCTGGATATCCTTGCTGCTCCCTGGCTCTGGGCAATCGCTGTCTTCCCCCTGGCGTCTCCTGCTCTGGTGGTGCTGGTCTTGATGGAATGGACTGGGGTGTTACAAGGAGGTGGTGGTGGGTGAGTGTCCTGCAGCTGGGTTTGGGGCTGACTGGGCCTTGTCTGAGGCTGGCAACTACTTGTGGTGGAGGCTCAGGCTCCCCTGCCCCAGCTGATGCATCAGTTGCACAGACCCTCTGCATGGCCTGGAGATGGCTGCCACAGCCTTGATCTCAAACTTTGGGTGCTGTGGGATAGGAAAACCCCTTCCCAGGAGTGGGCAGGGGTGAAGGGTGCTGCCTGCCCTGCCAGGGGCTCTGTGGGCTGGTGTGTGCCACTCCACAACTGTTACACTAATAAGGAGGGAACTGTGCTGGGCCCAAGTGTGCCTGGTCTCTTCCCATATTTGTGAATTGTCTGGTACAACCTGAGGTTTGATAAAGGGTGGGGCATGGGATCTGAGGACTTGCCTGGAGAAGCCCTCATTTTGTTGGGATCCAGGGTTGTTTCTTATTTCAAGGCAGTTTCTGCCATGTGGGACTATTTATGTATCTTATTTATATGGAATTATTTATTTTCCTGTTGGTCTGTCCTTGTGCAGTTCCCCTCCCCCTGACTCGCCTCAATAAAAACTTATTTGTGTAAGGGCAAACTATGTCTGCCTTATTTGAAACTGAAGTCATAAAAAGAGCTTCAGCATCATTCTTGCTCCAGAGCTGCTTCTGCCTGTTGGGGCTGACCCTTCTTGCCACTGACTGGTGCTGGGGGATAAGGTCAGGGAGGCAGGATGGCTATGTGGAGCCCATGTGCTACCTCCACTGCTTTCATGGGACTGGCACAAAGGACAGAGTTAGCTCTTGCTTATGCTGGTGGAGCCTTGGAGCTGCCTCAACTTCTCCTTGCTGCTGCCAAATGCATTTCCAGTCCTTTCTGCACTTGGACCCAACCCAGCTGCTCTCCTGACTCTGCTGAGCTGCAGAAGGCAGGAGCTATGACCCAGGTGGTGGAAGGGTTGCCTGGGCCCTTGCACTGACATCTCGTGTGATGGGATATGAGCTGGGCATGAAGCCAGGAAAGGGCTCTGTGAGCTTGCTTTGAAGGTGATCTGTGTAATCAATCTGCCTGGGAGCAGCTTGTGCTGTGGGAAGCAGCCTGGACTGCTCCAACAGCTTTGGGCAGTTGCCTGTTCCAGGGAAATCCAGCCTTTTGTTGTGTTTGCTGCCGCTTGGATCTTTTTGCAAGCCATAGTACTGGGAACTGCAGCATGGGTGTGAGCCAAGGCTGGAGTGAGCACCCATATCTTGCTCCCTGCACACACCCTGCCCCAAGACTCCAGGTATGACACACAGCTGGACAAAACTTCTTTATTTCAGCTGCTCTCTCCCTACAGCTCTACAAAACTGGGTGGACAGAGAGGCATGTTCTACTCAAAGTAGACCCCGTAGACTGTGGCCACGGCAAAGAGGGAGGCATTGGAGAAGGTGGCAGAGGCAAAGCTGTCGGTCTCAGGGTCCCACAGTCCCCGGCTGGCCACCACGAGGCTCTGCTGGCCCTGCTGGCCCAGCACCACGTGGCAGACCAGCTTGTAGCGGGGTGGCACCACCTCCTTGGCCTGGTTCTGCAGCAGCTCAGTCAGGCTCTGGGCTAGTGGGGCACTGCCCTGGGCACTGTACACAGTGGTCCCCAGGGCACAGGCCAGGGTCCCTTCTAGCACCTGCTGCACCCGCTTCGCATCGAACTTGCAGCCTTTGTCCGGCCCAATCCTGTAAGTGTTTTCAAGGCGGGTCTTGAGGATGGGTTGGGAAATTGGGAGCCCAGAGAAGCTGACACGTCTGTGGAGCATCCAGGGGCCAATGGAGGGCCGCCTGCTCCCCGGGACGATGCCGAAGGAGCTGCGGCGGCTGAGGATGGAGTTGCGGCGGGAGAGCAGGGGGGGAGCTTTGCTGTCCTCAGGGCCCCGGGCTGGGGCTGTGGGCTGGGACCCACGGCGTGTACTGCGGAGTGCAGGGGCCTCAGTGCTGGCTGCAGCCAGCACCTGGGCTAGCAGGGCTATCTCTGGGATGGGCTGCTCAGCCATAGGGGTGGCCTGCAAAGGAGATGTACCTGGGTGTTAGGTGAGGCAGGTGTCCTGTAGCCTCTCCATTCCCCTGCCTCATTCCTCCCTGCCCTCTGCAAATCCTGTGCCTTCTAGCATGCGAGTCTCCATGAGACAAGATGCAGAGGGGCTGGGAGATCCATGGCAGCTGTCTTCCCTTCTCCAGTGCCTCTGTGCCCATCAGACTCAGCCAGCTGGGGCTGATCCAGTGCAGTAATGTATGGTCCACACAGCCCTCTGCTCTCCCATCTCCAGCCCTTCCCCCAGCACAGGTGAGTGACTCTTTCCCCAGTGTTCGGTCTGCATCCCACACTTACCCTAAGTTCTATTCCTGTCCTTCCAGAGTAAACCCAGGGGACTTGTCTCTGGTGGATGTCACTGCCCAGGACCAATCTTTATCTTGCAAGTTGTTGTGAGCAGGGCCAAACCTGCTGTGCTCCTGGAACAAACCTGTTGTGCTCCTGGAAGGTGAAGTGTTGCTACGTGACACTGTAGGTCTCCAGGGCTGTTCTGGGCATGGCTTCTGTAACTCCTTGTTTCCTGGTCCCTGGACAGCCCTGTTCCCCTTCACTCCTTCCCTCTGCATTTTTTGCTGTGTCAGCACAGGGATGTGCCCTCCAATCTCAGCTCCCTGCCAGCCCTGAAACATGCAGGCTGGTGTTGGATGTGCAAGAGAAGAGCAGGGGGTGGAGAGTAGCCACTGTGATCACTACTTTGTACCCTACGGGCTGCACTGGGGCTGGGCCCTCCAACAGCTTGACTTTACTCAGACATTTGCATGTTTAGGCTACTTATGCCCCACTGCACCAAGGGAGAGTGTGCGTGGGTTTGCACCCACTGAATCATATACATAGTGGGTTGTGTGGAAAGGACCTTAGAGATCATCTAGTTCCAAATCACCTGCAATGGGCAGGGATGCCACCCCTAGACCAGACTGCTCAGAGCCCTCTCCAACCCAGCCTTGAACACTTCCAGGGACGGGATGGAGCACAGCCCTGGCATGTGCCAGGGACCCTGCTGCTGTAATGCCTGGGGGGTGAGCAGGTCCCTGGGGGCTCCTGACCCTGGCTGGTGTTTCTTTCTGCCAGTGGAGCCCAGCCCAGCTGGTACGACACGGCTGTTCCATCAATGTGCCTTTGTCTGGCCTGGCTGCCGAGCTATTTGAAGAAAGTGGAGACGGCACTTGTGTTTCTATCTCCAGTCAGAGGTATTTATAGCCTGCCTCTGCCTAGTGCTGCCAAGCACACTGCCAGCTGGACCCCTTCCCTTGGGGTGCCGCCTCAGCTCCGAGCCCCATTCCTGCCTTCCCTTGCACCACCCACTGACAAGCAAGGGTGGATCCCTCCATGGGTAATCCCCTCCTTGGGCTGCTTGAGGCCAGCCAAGGGTTGGAGAATGGCACAGCCCTTGGTTTGGGCTTAGGTGAGAGGTTGCTCTAGGGGGTTGATCTAGTGGGTGGCATCCACGCCCACCGCAGGGGGGTTGGAACTAAATGGTGCCTTCCCACCCAAGTCTTTCTACAAGGCTGGTGGTGCTTTTTTCTGCCTGAAAGCACCTGTACCCTAAGCAGACATGAGAGCTGCAGGGCTCTGGCCTGGGGCATCGCAGGATTGAAGGCTTCCCCCATTTCAGAGGACAAATCTCCATGCTGGGCTCTAGTCTGCTCCAGTGCTGCTGCTGGGGACTCAGCCATGCCCAGCAGCTTTCCATGGGGGCTGTGCAGGTGGAGGTGAGGGTGATCTCCATGCATGTGCTGCCTTTTCCAAAATCCCAGCTGCCAGCCTCTCTTCACCCCCGTCTCTCTGCTCCGCAGCAAAGCCGCCAGCAGCTCGGGCCGCATCGTCCCCGTGCCAGGCGTGCCAGAGCCAAGCCCCGAATCACGGCAAGGAATTCCACTCGCTGCAAGAGGCGGATCAGCTTCCCCATCCGGTGAGTGCCGGACGGAGCCGCCTTGGCAGCACGGCTGTGCTTCACGCCTCATTGTCCCATGGCTCCCTCCCACCGCTCCCCGGCAGCCCGGCCTCCAGCCCCGGCGCTGCCTGCCAGGTTTCCCTAGCAATGGGCCGTGCCGTACGACGCAGCCTTCTGGCTTCCTCCCCGCGGCCTCCCCGGGCTGGCCGGCCTCCCGACAGCCTCCGCATTGCCTGCCGCCATCCTCGGGCCTCCTCCCGCCGCCGCGCTCCCTGAGGCAGCCAGCCCATGGCCGGACCCTGCTCGGCGCGGCTGCAGGGCGACGTGGCCGCCTTCAGCGCTGCCCTGCGCACCCTGGTCAACAACCCCCAGTTCAGGTGAGGGCCCGGGGCGTGCCGCCTCCCCCCGACGCTCCTGCTGTTTTCCCGCAGCCCCGAGCCCTCCGGCTGGGGCCATTGGGGCCCGCAGGGAATCCGGGGAGCCCCGGGCTGCTGGTGGGGCCGACGTGGCTTGTGCAGCGCTCCCCACACATCCGCATGCCAACAGGCCACCAGCGCTGGCCCGGTGTAGCCCACCCTGCACAGCCATCCTCTCTCAGGGGGAGGGAAAGTTCCTCATGCCTCTCTGTCCCCAGGCATGGTGCCAACAGGGCAAGGCAGTTTCCCAGGATAAATCCTGTGCTGGGCTCTTGCCCTTGTCAGGAATGAGGGTACATTGAGCTCCCCAGGAGCAGTGCTCAGTTCCTCTCCCACCTGGCTTTATTGATGTTTTATCACCAGAGGGCATGGCATCCCCTCCTCACAGGGTTTGGCATTCCTGCCACCACTTGCCACAGCAGATAGCAGAGATGGAGATGCTGCTTTGGCTTCCCTCACCCACATGGTATGTCCTGCCTGGCTGTGGTCCTCTTCACCCACTTCCTGCTGAGGCCTAGCCAGCCTATCTAACACCAGAGCTATCTAAGGAAATCCCCATTCCTGCTGAAATTTTTGGCCACCCAGAAGAGAAATCCCAGTAAAAACTCCCCAGCCACAGCACCAGGCAGTAGAGGAGTGGCTGACAGTGCCTGGTCATTCTCAGCCTACATCCTGCTGCTCACTTTTAACCCATACCCCTTATCGAGCATCCTGCAACCTGAAATCTGTGCTCTGCATCCATCTACTTCATCCCACATTCTGCATCCTTTCTTCTGTAGCCTGTATCTTACAGCCTGCACTCTGTAGCTTTTGCTCTGCATCCCATATCCTGCAACCTTCATTATGCATCCATCCTGCAGCCTGTGTCCTGCATCCCAGACCTTGCATGCCATCATCACAGCTGGCATTCCACATCTCACAGTCTGCATCCTGTATTCTGCTTGCCCCTCTTGGCCTGTGGACCTCAATCACAGAGCAGTTTATCATGATCCCCCTTGCAGGAGCTGTTGGGCTCTGCTCACAGCACCCATCATGCCCCAGCTGTGTGTCTCCTGATAGACACTTGGGATGACACAGTTGTCCTTCCTTCTGGTGGGCACATACACTGGAAGTGTCCTGTGGGACACTCTGAGGGTTTGTGCATGTCCTCATGGCAGTTAGAGTTTGGGTGGCATGTCTTCTGCTCATTGACCTGTTGGGATGGAGGAAGGAACAGGGGGATAGATGGGCCATAGCCACAGGTGTGCTCAAGCTGGAGACTCCATGTCCTTTGCCTGCTTCCTTCCCCCTGATCTTGCCCCCCTTTTCTGGGGCCATGGAGCTGGGGAAACATTTTGGGGAGGGGAGGGTTATAGGGGATCAGGACAACAGGATAGTCCCTGTGCTCTACTGTATGCCACAAGCTGCCCTGTTGGGCCAGTGCCAGCCCTTCTGGCAGCTGTGCCAGGGATTTCACATCCCTGAGACGATGAGTCAGCTCCCATGAGTCAAGGAGGCTGATCCTGGTGACAGCAACGCTTTCCTTGGCTCTGCTATGCCAAAAGAGAAAGTCACTTTCTCCAGCTGTCCTTGGCCTTTCTCTGCCCTGCTTGGTGCCAGCACCCTGGGCTCTTTGTGCCAGAACCCTGGGCTGTCTGTGCTTTTCAGAGGACCTGTCATGCTCACCTCACCTTCAGCATTCAAATGGCTGGAAAGAGCCACCAACAAGGTCCCCTCTGTTCCCCTGTTGGGACAAACCCCTGGGTTAAAAGTAAAGGGTACTGCCCCCTGTGCCAGGCATCAGCAGGGCCCTTCCTGTGTGCCCTGTCCCAGCCCAGGGAAGGCTGTGTCCTTGCTTTCCAGCACTGTGTCCCTCACGGTCCCCTCTCCCCCGCAGCGATGTGATGTTCGTGGTGGGCCAGGAGCAGCAGAAGGTGTTTGCACACCGCTGTGTGCTGGCGTGCCGCTGCCAGGTGTTCCGTGGCATGCTCAGCCAGGACTCCTCCAGCAGCATCCCACCCCAGGGCCCCTTCATCCTGGGCAACGTGCAGCCTGAGGTCTTCCTGGCCGTCATTGAGTTCCTCTACACCAACAGTGTCACCCTCAACAGCCACATAGTGAGTAGGGATGGGGCTGGTGGGGACCATGGATGTGGGAGGGACAAGAAGGGGATGCAGGGGAAGGGGGTGCTTTGCAACTCTTGGTGTGCCAAAATTGGAGGAGATGGTCTGTGTGATGCTCTCTGGCTGGCTAACAGGGTAATGAATGTGTGGGCTCTCAACCCAGCACCGTGGGGTGTCCACAGCACCTTGTCCCAGTCTTGGGACCTCTGGCTGTGCATACCCTGGATGGTGAGAATGGGGACACCACAGCAGGAGACCTAAATTTTTCTCCATGCAACAGCCTTATCTCCCATGCCCCACTCAGGAGCTCCCACAGAAGCTGGAGCACACCTGCCCTTTACCCTGGGCTGCTGTGCCCATCCATGCCCCCACAGGCTGATGATGACAAGGTCCCTCTTGCCTGCAGGCACTGGAGGTGCTGACCTCGTCAGTGGAGTACGGCTTGCAGGACCTGTGCAAGGTATGGTGCTATCTGGGCTATGGGCAGTGGTGCCTGAGCAGCACCCCAAGATGGTCCCTGCATGGCTGCTAGCTGGGGGTGCCTCTGAGGAAAGCACTGTGGTGAATTACACAGGCTTGTCCCTGCTTCTCCATCCTGGAAAGTCTCTCTAGTGGGATCCCCCTTGAGGGGGTGCAGTAGCGGCCGGGAATCCCACAGGGGAATCCCGAGAAATCACGGGGAAGGACATGGAGTTTCACATCTCCTGCACAGCTAAGGTCAGGAGGAAAGCCCCTGTGCCTTCGCCTACACGTGCTGTCTGGTCATCTGACAGCATGATGCAGTTAGAGAGAGCCCCAGTCCTTGAGAGCAGTCAGCACCTCGGCTGTGGTGCTGCCAAAGCTGTGCTGCTCCAAGTGGGAAGGTTTTGGGAAGGCAGCAGGGACACAGAGGAAGGGTGGGAGCTGAACGAGGAGGGGCTGGGAAGCTGAAGCAGCTCGGATTTGGGGAGGGCAGCCAGGCCACGTCATCAGCCTGATTCCTGAATTACAGCCTGGCTGAACATGTGACCTGACATCTCACACCCAGACTTCCCTCCCCATCACACTGGGAAAGTACCTCAGGAGCTGAGGAATAGTGGGCTCCTGTCTGCCAGTGATGGGATGGGACCTGTGGGAACAAGATCAGCCAAAGCCCAGATGTGGCACAGAGCTGTCAAACAGCTCTCTGGGCAGGGAAGGGATACAAGGGGTGTTGCAGAAAAGGGGGACCTGGTGCTCCTATCATGACTCACACCCCACCACCCAGCAAATGCATCCTGAGGGGGTTGACCTGCACAGAGGAGGGGTGGGAGGGAAAGGGGCTGACCAAGGACAGCTGGTGAAATCATGTCAGTGTGCCCAGCTGCAGGGTGACGTCATATCCCTCCTGCCAATGACTCAAGGCCCTTCTGCCCCAGCTGACAGCTCCTCCCTGCATGTCACATCCCCTTGAGTTTCCCAGGGACTCTGGTAGGCAGGCGAGATAGGCAGGAGAGAGGTCCCACTCAGGATAAACATGCTGATCTGGCTGCATCCCACCTGCATCATCCATGTAGGGGATGCATCTGGAGATGCTGTTCCCCCAGCAGTCACAGCCAGAGCACAGCTGGCAGGCAGGGCTGGGGCAAAGCTGAGGTCACCCAGTGCGCTGCAGCTGGCACCAGGATTGTGCCCTATGGCAGAACATGGATAGCATCTGTAGACAGGATTAAGGGACCCACATGGGGCTATCAGATTGGCTGGATTTGGTCACATCAGTCTTGGTCCCTGTCTCCATCAGTGGCCAAGCTGGCTGCCCACATCCACACTGCAAGGCCTCATCCCACAGGCCAATGCTTATGAAATCCTGGGGGGCTGAAGGTGCCTCTGCCCCACATTCCATGTGCTGGGGGCTCAGGGGATGCTGAGAGATGTGTGGGGGGATGGCAGGGTTGTGTCCCCCACTCTGCCCACCCTCTCCCTGTCTGTGTTACAGCTCTGTGTCAAGTTCATCAAGGACACACTCAGTGTGGAGCAGGTCTGTGAGGCTCTGCAGGTAAGAGTCAGACCAGTGGGGTCACAAAGGCTTAAAAATAGCCTGTACAATCTTGGGGGCAGGAACAGACTTGACCCTTCTATTCTCTGCTGGACAGTGGGGCAGGATTTCCCACTCATCCCTGGCCCAGCAGCTGCCAGGCCAACTCCCAGACCACTAGGATTGTACCAGGGCTGCGAGGGACAGTGGGGCCACCAGATCCTGGCAGAGTAGTGTCTTCTCTGTCAGCCTGAGCAGGACTGGCCAGAGCTCCACAGTGCCAGGGCTTTGTCATCATCTCCATGAAACTGGGAGGCACTGGGTTTTGGGGAGCCAGTCCCAAAACCCTTGCTGAGAGTTGAAGCACCTAAAAATAGCCTTGCAAAGGTCCTAATGGCCCTTGCCGTGCTATTTGGTGGGATCAAGGCTGCTCTCCAGAGAAGGGGTATTTGTTTAATCTCCCACAAGCTGAAACAATCTTGGGGTGAGGTGCCTGCCCTAGAACACAGAGCCCCAGCCAGATGTAGTGCCAGACCACTGCAGCATAAATGGAGCAAAAATTGGCCCAGAGGAAACAAAACAAGAAACCCCAAAACCCCAGAACAAATTAAACCTGAAGAAAACAGCTTGTCTGCCCTCCCCAGTTACGTCAGCACTGGTCCCCTGCTGTGGTGGAGGGGGACATGTTGTTCACCCTGCCTGTGCTGGGGCCGAGTACCCACACACAGGGGCTGCTGGGGGGATGGGGTTGTGCCCTCCTGGTAACCTGATGGGCAGTGCCAGCCCTGGCACAAGCATTGCTCAGTAGGGCTGGGAGAACATGAGAGCAACCCCAAATTCCTGCTGCAGTGCAGGATGGCAGCTATGGGTCAGGCTGAGGCTGGAACCAGGGGTATGGGGTGCTTGTGGGGGGCTCTAAGCTGATCCTGTGCCCACACAAGGAGCACTGGGGACTGGTGGTTTCACGTGTCTGTGGTGTTACCTTGTGAGAACAGCACCAGGGCTTTTCACCCACTGGTGGGCTCGGTGAGGTGCCTGAGCAGAGGTGGAAAATCACACGTCCTGCTTAGGGTGGGGCTGGGTTACTGCTATGGGCATTAGAGCCACCAAAACATTTGATCTTGGGCAGGCCAGAAAAGGAGGGGGCCTTGGTGCCCCTTCCTCCCCACACTCTCGCTGTGGTACCCAACCCAGAGGGATGTGTGGCTCACCTGTGTCCCTGACAGTGCCCATGTTTCTGTAGGGCATTGGCAGGGAGTCCCTCCTGCCCTGGACCCCCTTGCAGGTGTCTGTGTTGTCTCACAGGCTGCGGTGACCTATGGGCAGGTGGACCTCCAGCAGCACTGCCTGGCCTTCATCGAGGGCTGCACCGCGGTATGGTGGCAGGTGATGGGGGAGCATGGGGTGGGGTACCCCAGGGCATGGGGGGCACATGGCATGGAGAACACTGCATGAGGCAAGGGAGCAGGGCTCCTAAGGACTGGATGCCTGGAGGCTGGGAGAGGAGCAAATGGTACTTGGAGAGAAGATGCTGGGTGACTGGCAGAGGCAGGCTGGGGGGTTCTGGAGTGCCAGAGGATTGGAGTTTGTGTTGGGGGATGCTGGAGTGCCAGGTAGGGATGGCACCAGGATGTGTCTGATGGATGGACGGGGTGGTTGTGTGGGATCCTGGTTCCAGCACCCTGGTGTTGTGGTGTGCTGGCAGGCAGTGGTGCGGACCCAGGGCTTCCGTGAGCTCTCTGACGTGGTGCTGGCACGGGTGCTGCGCAGTGACCGCCTGGCCGTGGATGAGCTGGAGCTGGTGCAGGCTGTGCGGCAGTGGGCACACGTCAGCTCCGTGAGTGTCATGCAGCAAGGACCACCCAGGGGTGCCTGGGCCCCCACCAGCCCAGGCTGGGAGTGTAGGCACCCTGTCGCTGAGCCCAGGGCTCTGTGATGCACACAGAATCTGTGTCACTCCCCCCAGGCCCCTGCCTCCCCTGGCGCCCAGGACATCACCAGCCTCATCCCTCACATCCTGATCTCTGACAGGCTGTCCTGGAGCGTCCAGTGCCAGAGGTGGCTGCCCTGCCAGTGAGGGAGCTGCGTCTGCCCTTGCTGGCACCCAGCGAACTGGTGACACTGGAGAGCTACAATCAGCAGGACCTCCTCATCCCGGTGAGCCGCTGCCTGTTCTTAGTGTCCCCTGACTGACCTCCAGGGCTGAGGTGCTGTGGGATGGGCTGAGGAGGACCACACTGTGGCAATGCTGATGCCCCCATCTCCACAGGTGGAGAACATCGCGGCAGCCTGGCGAGCCCACGCACTGAGGAGGGGCAGTGGGGTGCCCTCCCGCCTCTGCCGTCCCCGCCGGGGCACACGGCCCCGCGACCATCACCGTCACCTTGAGCCACACGCCAAGTAGGGGATGGGCAACGAGTTTTGTCCAGCCCAGCCAGGGACTCTGCAGTGGGGCAGGGAGTGGGGCTGGGCACTGATGCTGCCGTGGCCAAGAGCATTGATAAGGTGCTTTGTCACATGTCACAGTGTCAGGGCCAGGGCAGGATGCCTGGGTCACCCTAAAAGTGATGCAGGGGCTGGGGGTAGGGTAGAGCTGGGCTATGGGATGGGTGCAAGGGCACTGCAGGCTGCCCAGATAGTGACCCAGGGGTGGTGGGGCTGCAGAGATCCCTGCGGCATGGGGATCCCAGATGAGCTCTGCCTTCCCCGGGGCCGTGCTGCCCTCCCCCGGCAGCGGGGCCGTGCTGCAGTGGGAAAAAGCACCAGCACCTGCCCGGGCAGGGGCACAGGGACCCTGGGGTTTGGAGGGGGTGCAGGTACGAGGGGACACATGGGCATCTTGCACGCACTGCTGCACCGACAGGCTCCCAATCCCTGCCAAGCCCTACCAGCAGGCCACACACACACAGGACAGGCTGCCAGCCCCACCATGTGCCACACACACAGTGTGCAGCCCTCCTTGCACCCCCCATTGAGTGTGTGCACACAGCTGGGTCTGTCTCAAGCACACGTACCCCCCCCCCCTTCCAGCTGTGTTCCCCAGGAGAAAGGGCCGGACACAGCAGGTAATTTATATATAATATATATATTTACTCTTTAAAAATAAACCTTCAGTCCCCACTACCGCCTGTACAAACTACAAAAATAAACCTTTGCTCTCTTTGATATAAATAACTTAGATGGCGTGTTTGGGGGGGGGGACTGCCCGCCGTGCCCACGCCTGGCACGGGGACAGGGTCCCCAAGGCCACCCCTGCTCAGTGGCAGTGTCGGGGGGCCTGGGG
Source organism: Agelaius phoeniceus (assembly GCF_051311805.1). NCBI lineage: Eukaryota > Metazoa > Chordata > Aves > Passeriformes > Icteridae > Agelaius > Agelaius phoeniceus. The sequence continues at coordinate 28,369,325 of NC_135272.1, forward strand.
CCGCAGGCACAGCAAACACCGCTGGAGTTAAAGTGCTGGGTAACGGCGCGGACGGTGCCCGGGATGGGGACGGGGACAGGGGCTGGCTGCAGGGACAGCCCCGTTGCACGGGGACATGGTAAGAAATACCGTTTCCCAGCAAGATGTGCCTGGTGGCACCATGGGAGCCCACGTCAGCGTGCAGCACCCTGTGCGTGCTCAAGCCTGTGCCATCCCCTAGACAGAGCACAAGTGTGACACAGGGGCCTGTGATCGTGGGACAGCTCAGGGGCTTGGCACAGCAAGGACCACTCCAAGGATCTCTCCCTTCCAAAACCCTGCCTGTGTGCTGGGGAGCAACAGGCTCCCTTTCTCCACTGTGGCACATCCATGATCTCCAGCCTTTCCATCCTTGCCACTGAGGAAACTGAGGCACGGACTAGCATGTCGGAAGGGGTGAGCTGCCCATGGAGTGGAGGCATGAACCAGGTCTGCCCCCAGGCTCCTGCTGCCAGTGGGCAGCCCTGCACTGGGCAAAGGGTCTGCCCGCTCCCTGCCTGCACCCTGGGTAGCCGGGTGAGGCTGTAGGCTGAGAAATAAATCTTTTAAAATAAGCTTAAAAATATATATCTCTCTATAGATAGTTTCCCTTTGCAATAAATAAAGGTGGGGGTGCCCACCCTAGGCCTTGCCCATGGCATGCCAGGGCATAGCTGGCTCTGGGGCTGCCCCCTTATCAGAACAGGGGGCATCAGGCATCAGCTCATGGCCTGGGATGGGTGGTCCCAGGAGGAGGTGATGGGGAGCAGGCAGTGACCCCACAGAGGGGGAGCTGGCATGGCACCGAGTCCACCTTGCCAGCAGCTCCAGAAACAGAGGGGGGAGTTAGTGCTTCCATTTCTGGGGGGCAATACGTCCAGGGCAGGATAACCCCAAGCCCTGGGTGATGGGACACGGCACCAACGGTACAGCCTCGGGTGAGGGACACACGGGCACGGCGTGGCCTGCACACAGCTTGCATAGAAGTGCCAGCCTGCCCTACCAAGCCCCGGTGCAGGGTGCAGGGGGCCGGTCCTCCTCAGCCAAGACCGCTCCGCGATTAGCAGCACGACACGGGTGACCCCGCTCTGCACCCTCCTGTGCCCACTGGGTGCTGGGGAGATGCTCTGCCCAGGATCCAGCAATCTGCAGGGAAAGAGATTTGGGGGTCAGCTGGGTCCCTCCACACCCACCTCGCACCCCCACATTGCCATGCACCAGCCCTGGGTAGGGCGTCCCCAAGCTCACCTAGCGCCAGGCACCTGCCCCGTGGTGTCCCATGTTCTGCATCTCAAAAGTGTCGGGCACAGCAGCTCCGCTGGTGCTGGGCTCGTCCAGGCAGTCCCGCTCACCGCTGGTGAAGCCCTCAGGGCTGAAGGTGGGGTAGGAGCCGGGCAGTGTGGGGTGCAGGGCCACTGTCACTGACGCAGTGGCCGTGACGGTGGTGTAGCTGCCGGCAGGACCCTGCAGGTGGGTGCTGTAGGTGGGCAGGGCTGCGGGGGGGGCTGGCCGGGTGCCCGCTGGGCAGGGCTGCGGGGGATCTCGGGGCAGCGTGGTGCACGGCTCCCCGAAAGGCAGGGGGGCTGCAGGCTGAGGGCCAGAAGCCTCTTTCTTCCCCTGAGCCTCCAGGCTGTCCTTGTAGGGCTTCAGCACCTGGAGGGAGAGCATGAAGCATGAGGGTCCCCAGTCATATTGAGCATCCCTCTGGCAACACCACCAGCCCCCATCCCCCAGCTCTATCCACGACCCCCTCCCTGGGGATGCAAGGGAGTTGGCAATGCCACAATGGGTAGAGACACTCACAGTGATGCGGGGGAAGCTGGGGTCCTTGCCAGCCTCCAGTAGGATGTGTGCTGGGGCAGGAGGCACAACGAAGGGTCCCCGTGGGTTGCCTGGCCCCACGCTCTCCGTGTAGTGCTCCGTGTCAGAGGGCTCAGGGAAGGTGGCGGGCCAGGCTGGAGCACGCCGGACGTACAGTCCCCCAGGGCCCAGACATGGGGGTATCGACTCTGGTGGGGGTAGGCAGGGGCCATTATCCACCAGGGATGCCTGGGGAGAGAAGATAGGTCAGAGGAGCCAGGGACAGAGAAGTATGGAGAAGTAGGGAGTAAGGGTTGATGCGAGGATTGGGATTTGGGTGATGCCAGGTGAAGCAGGGATGGGATCAAATCGGTCAGGGAGGGATGGGGGAAGTCGTGTGTGGAATGAAGCAGGAACAAGGTCAGGTAGGTATGGGGCAAGTAGAATATGGGTCAGAGAAAGAATGAGGTAAAAGAGGGATGATACAGGGCAAAGGATGGACTGAGGTGGTTTCAAGATGAGGTTGGGACTGGACAAAGCAAAGATGGATAAAGGGTGAAAGGTGGACAGGGAGAGGGGCAATGGGGGATGGAGAGACATGGGTACAGGGCTGGGGAGGACGAGGTAGAGGTGGGATGGGATGGAGGGGGTCTCTTACCTCAGGGGGTGGCCCAATGACAGAGAGCAGCACGGGCAGCAGCACCAGCCCGTTGAGCAGCCCCAGCAGCGTCAGGATGGTTAGCACCGCAAAGAAATACCTGAGGGGGCCATAGGCACATGGGGTAAGCAGGCACAGCCATCATGAGCCTTTCCCATCACAAACACAGCTGGCCCTGCCATGTCTCCCCAGCCTCCAGGCAAGATGGAATGGCAGTCCCCAGCAAGATGTCCTCACCAGCTACCCCACATCCCCACTACCAGACAGGGAGGACTGCCCCACCCACTAGCCCCCACTGCCAAAGCTTTTGTAGGGCAGCACGTGGCTGATTTACCCTTCTTCAGTGCTCACCTCATGATGAAATCAAACTCAGAGCCAGCCAGCATGAGGACACCCAGGAGGGTGGACACAGCACCATCCATCACAGGTGCGAAAGTGTGCTCCAATGCTGCGGCTGAGCGCACGTTCCTGCTCCCTGCAGCTGTCAGGAAGCCCTGAGTGGGATGGAAATGTCATGCAGGGCTGTCCCCCATGTTCCACCCATGATGGGCCACCAATTAGCACATGGCCAAGCGGGTGAGGGTGCCAGGGGGTGGGAACTGGGATCAGCCTGTACTCACCAGGGCCACGTGGACAGTAAACTCCACACCGATGCCCACCGAGGCAATGAGGATGACCACAGGGATGGCGCTCAGCTTGATGCCCATCAGCCCCATGATGCCAAACAATTCCACAGCAATCATGGCCAGGATGGAGACCTGGAGAGTGGTGAGGTCAATGACAGATGGCTTTGATTGGCTTTCCTCTCTCCCTGGCAAGCCTGACCCTAGTCCATATAGGGCAGCCTCACCTCACCAACCCTTCTCCCTCTATTTGGCGTTCCCTCTGTCCCATCTTCTGGGGGTAGCCCTCACCCTGCTCTGCATGGATGTCATCAAACCCCTGCCCACTACACATATTCCCATCATAACGGGTTCCCTGATCCCTCCATGTGGCTCCCCCAACAACTGCCACTTCCATATGGGTGTTCCTGTCACTCTTCTGCATGGATATATCCAGGGCCCCCTGTTCTCTTCATCAATGATATAACTGATCCCTCCATACAGGAGTCCCCCACCCACTGCCACCCTTATATGGGCATCCCTTCCATCCCATCCTGGCCACTCCATCACCCAATTCCCATGAAGCAGGAACCCAGGGCCACTCAGCAGGACAGGAGAAAGGCTGGATGTCCCTGTCCCCACCCATCAGGACCATCCCCGTGCATCAGGGTGCGTACTCACGATGATGCCGGCGGTCCAGGGGTTGAGCAGCAGCAAGGCGCAGACCAGGAAGGTGCAGGCCAGCAGGATGCTGATGGCCAGCAGGAACCAGTGCCGCAGGCCGATGTACTGCTCCCAGAAGAGGAAGGGGTAGCCGCTGGGGTAGCTCAGCACGCCGTGGCGCTGGGCAGCCTCCTGGCAGATGGCCCGTACGCTCTCAATCGCCTCCACGAAGTCAGATGTGCGACGCAGCCCGCTCAGGTAGAAGGGGAACTGGGCGAACTCCAGTGGCTGGGCTGCTGGGACTGGTGAGGAGATCACAGGCAGTATGAGGGTATGAGCAGTATGGGAGGACAGGCAGCACAAGAGCACCACAGTCACACCAGCCTGATGCCTGGCTGGCTACCGCAGGTCTGGGGAGTGTGTAGGGAACAGACTGGGGTCAAGGAGGAGGGCAGGGCATTTCTCTGCCTGTAGGATTTTTGTGCATTGGTGGGTTACTCTTTGCAGTGACATGCTCGTGGGCTGGAGCAGGTGTGTGTTGCTAAGGGCATGGAGAATGCACAGTGGGATGCTCAGGATGTGGGGTGCAAGAGGATGAGGGTTAAGCATGGGGAAGCAAGGCAGTTTACCAGATGGGGTGAGGGATGTGAGGGGTTTCACTTCAGGGCAAAAATGTGTAGGGAGTGGGGTACTCTGCAGGAGGATGCCGGGGGCAGAGGGGACCTTGAGGAGCCCACCATGCTCACTCACTTCGCAGGTTCTCGCCCGTGGTGTCGTACTTGTCGTGAATCCACTCGGGGGGTGGGGGGTAGAAGTTGGCCTGGGAGGCGGCAAAGCCCAGGGGGTCGTTGCTGGCCCACACCGTCAGGCAGATGTAGAAGGTGTCAGGGGGGATGATGCCATTCTCATCCACCAGTCGTCGCGTGGTCAGCTACAGGAGAGACCAGGAGTGGGCATGAGCTGGGCAGCTGGGGCAGAGACATCCCCAGCCCGGTCAGCCCAGCCCTGTCACCACTCACCTGGTTGAAGTTGAAGGGGTCCTTCTTGTTCCCAGTCTGGATGAGGAGCTTGTATGCCAGTGCCCCATCCTCGGAGCCATTGCGGTAGCTGTCATGGGTGATGCGCCCGGCCTGCCAGTCCCTATCGAAGGTGGCCTGGAGCCCTGGGAATGCAGAATAGGGGTAAGCATCCCTGGGGACACACCACCCTGCACACCACCCCGTGTGACCCAGGGAGTGTGGTGCCGGAGGGATGGGCACACAGAAGCCCCAAGGCGCAGCATCCTGTGCTGGGCACCTTGGGACCATCCTCCCCAGGGTGCTGCACACAAGGGAAGGCATTCCCAGGCCACTGGGGAGCATGCAGGCTGAGGAGAGGACTGTCAGGCAGGGGAGGTCATGGAGAAGAGGCATGTCCCTCACCTCTCAGCCAGTCCTGGAAGTAATGGAGCCACATTTTAGGCAGGTCGTGGTTGCCCTCCCGCACCACGTACTTGACAGTGCTGAAGGCCTGGTGCAGGCTCAGCAGGGCAGCCTGGGCACCCGGGTAGTGGAAGCCACCCTTAGTGACAATGAACATGTTGTAGAAGGAGAAGTACTTGAACTGGGCCGAGATGAAGGCGTGTGCCTTGGTGTCCCGTGGCACGATGTCCGTCAGGTAGAGGCCATCATGTACCATGGTGGTGCCATAGAGGCTCAGCCCTAGCAGTGCCAGGAACAGCACCACCACCACCACCTGTGGGGACAATGCGGGGGTCAGGAAGAGTCCTGTGCCACCCATCCACCCTGAGTGGCACCACCAGGGCTGTCCCCCCCTCACCTTGGTCCGGGTGCGCAGAAGGAGTGGGGCATACTTCTCCCGGGCGAAATCAGCGAGGCTCCAGCGGCAGAAGGGCAGGGGGACACACTCCCGGCCACCCTTGGCCTCATCCAGCTGGGACAGCAGATCCCGGGTGGAGCTGGATGGGGCGAAGACCTGCGAGCCCAAGGGGTCACTGTGGGGCAGGAGGATGGCAGGTGAGGTGCGCACCTGGGAGGTGGGTGGCAGGACGGTGACAATGTGGTGGCCCGAGGGGTCACACCGGGTGAAGGCTTGCACAGTGGTGGTGATCTGGGTGCTGGTGGCCATGCCAGGGTGCCCATAAGGAGACGGGTGGCAGGCATGGTTGTCGTTGGCGTCAGCAAGCTCTTGGGGCTGGATCTGGATGACCCTTGAGGAGCAAGGGCTGCATGGAGAGAGTGGAGGAGAGAGAGAAGGATGAGATATTTAGTCACCTCGTCTTCTTTAGGGAGCTGTGGGGTCAGACCCAGCCCAGCCAGCCCAATGCTGGTACCTGTAGAAGCAGCAGAGGATGTCGAGCCGGCGTTTCTCCCGGCGGTGCAGGTCCAGGCTCAGGATGGCAGGGAAAACAAAGAGCACCATGGCGAAGTTGAACACAACAACCACTGCAGCCTGCACGTATTGGGGGACACACGTCAGAGCGGGGTCTGGCCATCCCTTCCCATCCCCTGGAAAGGGACCATGGCCCTACCTGGAGGGAGAAGGCGCGCAGGGCAGGGATGGGCACCAGGGCTGCCATGAAGAAGGCGATCATGTTGCTGACAGAGGTGAGAGCCACACTGGTCCCCGTGCGCTTCAGACACTCACCCGTCCGCTCCTGCAGGGACAGAGAGGGGTGATGAGAGGGACCACAGGGAGGCAGGAGGAGGCTGAGAAGCCCCTGGGCAGTGCTCAGTGCTCACCTTGAAGGGGATGTGCTGGCTTGTCTCGGTGAAGGCGTGAGCCAAGAGGAACATGTCATCCACCCCAATGCCGAGGGCCAGGAAGGGCAGGACCTGCCACAGAGAATTGGCATGAGCAGAGGGACATGGCCACCACCTGAGAGGGCACTCAGGGTCCCACCCACCTCACAGTACCCAGCTCTTCCCCCAGCACATACCTGGGTGGTGGCTGCATTGAAGGAGATGCCCAGCAGTGAGCAAAGCCCCAGGCCAGAGGCGACGGAGAGAGCCACAAGCAGGACCCCAGCCAGGCCCACAGCCCCTTGGGACTTGGAGCAGTCCCACCGCAGCATGGTGACACAGGCGTAGGCCAGCTGCAAGAGCACAGTGGGTTAGCAGGGGCCTGGGGGGAGATGGAGAGATGGCAGAGGACAGAGAGAGGGGGCACACGTACCATGAGGAGGTAGCCCCCAGCCACCCGGATGACGCTGACGTCAGAGAAGGACTTCATGATGTCGTTGAGCGTGGTGGTGGAGAAAGCATGGACACTCTGCGTGGCGTTGGGAGGGATGGAGTCCTGTGCCAGCTGCCAGAGGTGCATCCCATTAGAGAAGTCAGGAGCCCCCTGCTCTACAGTACACCCACCCCAGAGCCATTCAGGGTGCCAGCAGCACCACTGACAGACCCTAGGGACGCGCTGGACTAAAAGAGAGTAGTGCCAGAACCCGTGGCCACATGAAAACCTGAGCACAGAGGGATGCTATGCACAGGCTCAGGCCATGTGGGGGCTGTTCCCAGTGCTCACCTCCACGAATTTCCTCTGCCAGGCCTCCAGGATGGCTCCTGCCTTCTCCTCGCTCCAGCTGATATCATGGATCTCATAGTCATCTTTGAAGTGCTCATAGAGCTGCCGGGGGCTCATGAGGAGGAACATGGTCTGCAGGGCCTCGGCGCTGGGGGACAGGCACGCACCTCGCTGGGACCGGCTGCAGCGCCCCAGGATGCAGGAATGGGTCCATCCCCCTCCCCACGGCACCCATCCCCACCACAGACAGCCAGGAGAGGACCCAGGCATCCTGCCTCCTTGCTCTGCCTTGCTCACTGGCCCCACACACTCAGCAGCCTCTGAGACAGGCCCACACCCCCTCCTGCAGCCAGGGCAGGTGTCCTGCCCTGTGCCTGGGGATGCTCACACCACAGCAGCTCTTACCGTAGCAGCTTGCCCTGGGAGTCTTTGGTCGTGCCACCTAAAATCAGCTCCTGCTGCCAGCGCATGAACTTCCTGGAGAAGCCGTGGCAGCCCCCTGAGAGCTCGGCTGGGATGTCGGGGCTCTGTGGGTGGAGGGGAGGTGTCAGGATTGTGGGGCAGGCAGGAGAGCACACTCCCACACCCAATCCTGGTCCTCATGGACTGTGACCCACCTGCTGGCTCTGCTTGTTGGGGGCACTGGAGGGACATTGGGGGTCCCGGGGGTCCAGGCAGGGCCGCTCCATGTAAGCCTGTCCCACCTCTGCCTTGTCTAGCAGCTCTTTGAAGCCTTCCAGGGATGTGAACTGCCCCAGCTCCTCCATCAGCTGCAGAGGATCCAGGTTGCTCCACTGGATGTCCGGGCGGCCCCTGGGCAGAGAGCAGCACTGGGGTCATGGGGGATGCCAAAAGCCACAGGCAGTACCACCACCACCCCTGCCAGCCCGTGCCAGGGGTGCTGTGGATGCCCTCCCAGGCAGGATGCGGGGATGCAGCCGAGCTCAGCCCCCAGCACATCCCTTACCCCCTCCCGGGGAATCCCCCGTGCCCTGTGCGCCACAGTGGGCCGTGCCCCGAGTCAAGTAGCGTGCCTGATCCTGTTAGTCCGGGACAAAGCGGGGGGAGCCGGCCCTGCTGCCTGGCCCCGCTTTGTGTGAGCAGTCAGGTTGATTACTGCCCGTGGGCTAACATCTTGATAGAGGGGAGCAGGCAGGCAATAGCTCCCGGCATCCCTTACAGCCCTTCCTGCCATTTTCCCCCAAGCTGGAGAGTTTGGGGCTCAGCAGAGGTCCTGGGGGCTCAGCACAGTACTGGGAGCTGGGCGTGGAGTAGGTTCTTGGAGGTCCAGCAGGACTGCAGGGGACTTGGGTACCCAGGAAAAGGGTTTTTCCCATTGCCTGCAGATGCTCTGCTCCCTCCACCTCAGCCTGGGGAGCTGGGGGCCAGCTTCCAGCCTCACTCAGCTTCTTTTTTAAGACAGAAAGGACACACAAAAAAGCCAATAACCCAGCCCAGCGCTCCAAAGAGGGGAAGAAAAAGCCCCGAGCAAGTGTGGGCTCTGGGGAGAAACACAGCCTAATAATTCATGAAGGCTGGCTGGGCCAGAGCCGGCCGCTCGAGATTCCCACATACCAACCGGAGCTGCTGCTGCTTCCAAAGAGAGCCCCTTTTATCTGCTTTCGCTTGCTTCACTGAGCCAGGGCAAATCCTTTTGTCTTTCCATAGATTGCTGCTCTTTGTTCTCCCAGCTCCCACCCCGCTCACCCCTTGGCGTTAAAAAGGGGGACGAGTCCCCATGGGCCGGCCGGCACTCAGCCGGGGTGCCCGCCCGGCACCCGCTCCCTCGGCTGCTGGGAGAGATGAGTCCCGTGGCTGCTCCAGTGCCACCCTGCCTGTCATGGAGCTCAGCCCCAGAACGCTGCCCAAGCTGGCAGGCAGTGCCACCAGCATCCCCTCTGGCACAGCCACCCCAGCCCCACTTGCTCCTGCTCTCGGCAGTTCCCCAGCCTGGGATGGGGAGAACCTGAGGTCTTGGGGGGGCAAAACCAGCCCCCCAGTCCTGGCTGGGGAGGCTGCGGCCCCTTCCCCCTCCTCCCGTCCGCAGCAGCCTGAATAAGGCCACTATTTCATCTATTTGGCAAGGGGCAGCTTTCAGAGCAGCATTAGCATGAGAAAGCACGGGGCTGCGTTTGCTGACAATGCACAAGCCGCCCCAGCTCTCCCGGACAAACACACGCGTAAACAGAAGGAATGTGGGGGAGGCTCCCCGGCCCAAGCCGGGGTCCCCAGCCCCACCACCACGGTGCAAGGAGCTGGCTGGGAGTCACTCGCCACCCAGCCCAGGGACTCTGTGCCCTCCGTGCCCCTGGGCACAGCTCAGGAGTGTGGGCGCCCCCTCACAATCGTGGCACCCACAAAGCGCTGCCAGGGGACCTGCAGCCTCATGGACCTGCCTGTGGTACAGCCACTGTCCCTGTCCCCATCCCTGGCCAGTGGGAGAGATGGATGGGATGGGATGGGATGGGATGGGATGGGATGGGATGGGATGGGATGGGATGGGATGGGATGGGCAGTTCCTGCCTGCGGGCTGCAACCCCCCTGCAGCGATGCAGCTCTACCTGTGCCACCGAGGCCAGGCAGGGGAGGACAGGGACCTGTCCCCAGGGTGCTGACCCACCGGGACAGCAATGGGACCAAGCCAGGGCTGAGCAGGACAAGCCGCAGCACTGAAGCACCTTGGAGCAGGCAGAGCCAAGCTGCAAAGGGAGGTCAAGCACAGCCCCTCGGCAGCATCCCCAGCTCCTGCTCCCACCCAAGGCCCCCCACAGCCCAGGACAGTTCCCCACACACACTCACGGGAGATAGGCTGAGCCTCCCTGCAGCTTGGAGCCTTCCCAGAAGCAGTCCAGCGGTGTCAGGATCACACAGGGGAACAGCTTCTCTATCATCTGTAGGAGGAGATGCGAGGGGTCAGCAGGGATGGATCAGACCCCCCCAGTCTCCCCCCACCTTGCTGGGCTTTCCAAACCTGTGCCTTCCCACATCCAGCCAGCAGTGTCTTCCCAGCACCTGGGGCTGGCAAGCGCTGTCCCCAGCACAGCCCATCCACTGCCATTCTTTGATGGACTGACCCCGCGGGTCAGCAGCCACCCCCGGGGGCTCCCTCCGGCCATCCATGAGCAGCACTTACCCTCTCGATCATGCCATTCTCAATGATGGGAACACCTGACTTGTAGCAGATCTTGTTCAAATCCCACGATCTGGAAAGGCAGAAGGAGGAGCTGAGAATGGGCGTATCCCACAGGGGACATGGCAAGGGGTAGAGGGATGTGCAGAGCGTGGCGGGGGTCCCCGTCCCCCATCTGGAGCCGGACTCACTTTCCGTACAGGGAGACTTGAACCTTGCTGGCGGCCAAGGCCGCCTCGAGGTGGAGCTGCAGGGCCTCCTGTGTCAGGATGTTATCACCCTCCTTCTTCGGGGTCTGGATCAACATCTGGGACGTGTAGACGGACTCCTCACCCAACTTCTCCTTGGTGTAGCGCAGCTCCTGGCTCACCCGGCTGCCCGCTGTGGAGAGGACCAGGATGTGCCCTGTCAGTGCCAGGGCAGGCAGAGCCCCCATCCCACCAATTTGCCCTGCCCATCAGGATGCCCAGGGAATGGAAAGGGAATGGGAATCAAGGCCGTGCAGCATCAGGTGGTGCCATGATCACTCACAGGGACTTTTGATGTGGGGTTCCCCAATTGCTGCATCCTCTGGGTGCTCACACCCAAGGGATCCAAACAGGACACACTGGACCAGGCATCCCCCTTCCCACCAACACGGTACCCAGCCCCAAAGCAGCTTGTTGGCTTTGCTCTCACCAGAAAAAACCCATAGACAGATGGTTGGTGGAGTGGACCCAACCTGTCCACTTCCACCCGTGCACTGTGGTGGGTGCTGCAAATGCCTAAAACCAGCCCACAAAACAGAAAGTGAAACTGGGGACACCCAGCCCAGCCAAGCTACCCCATGGCACCCCAAGGCAGCAGGGAAGGAGCACAGGGAGAGGCAGGCACCCCAAAGTCCCTGCAGCTGGAGGCTGCCCCACCAGCAGTTTGGGGACAGGGGAGGGAGGTGGTGCTGGGGACATCACCCTTCCCTGCCAAGGCTCTGGGATCTGTCCCCCTTTGGCAGCAGGAGAGCTCCGAGCACAGCAGGGCCAAGGTTTCCAGCTGAAGCCACCAACTCCATTTGCGGCTGCCTCGGAGTGGAAGAGGAATCCCCTCCCAGCCAGCGTGGCTGGGGCTGGGACCAAACCCTGCAGGGTCTCTCGCATGGCTGAGCACCAGCCCAGGGACAGCTGTCCCCATCCCCTTCGAATGGGGGGCTCCCATCCCTCCTGGCATAGCAAAGGGGAGGCAACACAGCCCAGAGGAGGGTGGGAAGTGGATCCTGAGACCCCTCCCAAGTGCACTTGGCTGCCCTGCTCCCAGCCCCCTGTCCAGGCTGGGAGGGATGCTGCCCTGGCACATCTGGGGTGCAGCCCCCGTCCCAGTGCCACCCACTGGGGTAGCCCAGGATGCCCAGCGTGGGATGCTTCCCAAGGCAGTGCCGCTGGCAGGGGTGAGGCTCCTGCCCAGCCCCAGGAAAGCGAGGGGAGGTCACGATTCATCTGCACCAGGATGCTCCCTCAGCAAGAGGCGGGGGCCCCGGCGGGCCTGGCCCTCCGCCAGCACCGAGGAGGCCAGAGCGAGACCGCAAATAAGGAGCAGAATCTTCCCTTTTAATGACTTATTATATGGGTTGGTGTTTTGGTTTTTTGTTTTTTTTCCCCCTGCTTTTTGGGAACGGGGAGGGCAAAGCATCTTTATTGTTCCTGGCTGGGCCAGGGAGCAGCTGGTGTCCATCAGATGCCAGTTGGGATAGAGGTTGTGCCAGGGACAGGGAGGGGGGGACACGGCCGCGGCTTTTGTGTGTGTGTCAGAGGGGACAGCAGCACCCAGGGCGAGGGGACGAGGACACAGGGAGGGTGGGTGTCGGGGGTGGGGGGGAAGTGGGACGCCCATGTCGTTCCCAGCAGGCTGGGAGGTCGGGCAGGAGGTGCGCCAAGCTGCTCTGATCTCAGCCATGCCACCCACGCCGAGCCCGGGCGGGAGGTGGGACACACCGCTGAGGGGGTGCCCGACAGCGCTGCTGCTCCCGGGGGATGCATCCTGCTCCGCCCTGCCCTGCCGGCATCTCCGCCCAGCACGGCCGCGGGAGGAGCCACACATCTGCAAGCATGGGGTGGAGGCGAGCCCCCCGAAAAATTAAAGAGGAGGGGAAATAAAAAAAATAAAAAAAAAGAAGAGAGAAAATAAAAAGCCGTCCCTTGTAATTAGTGTTAATTTGGAACAGGGCACTGCGAGCCGTCAGCAAGCTTCAAAGGCCGTGAGGAAGCCTCAAATTCCAACACCCTAATTAACCAAAGAGCAACATGAAAAGACAAGGCAGCGCACACAGGGCTGCCAAGGACACTTCAAACGGGCGCACGCCCGCCGGCCGGGCAGCCCGGGAGCGCCGAGACGCCCCACGCCGCACGCAGCCCCCCGGCCGGGGAGGGGGCTGGGGGCACCCCCATACCAACAATGAGCGCGTTAATGAGGAACTGTATGCAAATTCCTCCTTTTTGCTGTTGTTGTTGTTGTTGTTGTGTTGGGTTTTTGTTGGTTTTTTTTTTTAATTCCAATTAACAAAGGGAGCCCTTGGCTTTTTCATGCAAAGGGCTCTCTGGTTCCAATCAGGCGTCCGGTCCTGCTTACTAACAGCCTGCTCTGCTCCTCGGCAGGGTTTGGCTTCACTGCCCGGGACCCCCAGCTCCCTCCAAAATCCAACAGCAGGGCTTGGGGGCAGGGCAGTCCGCCGAGGCTGGAGCATCCTCGCTGGGACTGGGCATTGCTCCTTGGTACCACTGCTGGGGGCGTTCTGGGTGCAGGCTCAGAGCAGTTCTGGCTGGACGGTGGATTGGGACCCTACACCCACTTGCACCCCAAACACCTGGGGTGCAGAGCAGGCTCCTGCCGTGCCCAAGCAGGGACAGTGGATGCTAGGGAAGGGACAGGGTCCCTGGCAGTGAGGGTGGCTGCGTGTGCGGCTGCCTCCCATCCACGGGCCATGCCGGGGGAGCCCTCTCCGTAATTACAGCATCCGCCACAAAATTACAGAGCAGGGCTGGAGCCTCCCTGCCCCCTTCCCGGCCACCCTGCCTGAGCCATTCCCCTGCCATTGCACCCCAAACCCTCCTGGCACAGGAGCCACAGCCACGGCACTGCAGCCAGCTCACCCTCACATAGTGGGACCAACTTGTGCCCTCAGCTGCTCCAGCCAAGACAGAGCCTCAGCCCCTGTGTTGTCCTGGGAGGGGTCTGATCCCAGCTCATTCCACATCTCCCCAGGGGTAGCCAGAACCTCCCAGACTCCTCTCAGAGGGTCTGGGGTCAGATGAGCCCATGCCAGGTCCTCTGCCCACAGCGCAGTTGCAAAGCCCCCCCCAGCCTGGGGCTGGCCCCCTTGCAGCCACCCCGCTGGTTGTGACAGCAAGGGGACCTCCCACCATGCTTTCCCAGGGCAGGGCAGGAGGTGAACAAACCCCGTGGTGCCCTGTCCCTGTCTCCAAGCACCCAAGGGTGGGGGGCAGCAGGCTGAGTGTGCCAGGGCAGTGTGTCTGGGTGGCACGGGGAGGGCAGTGGGTCCGGGCAGGCTGCCAGCCCCACACTGAGCCCCCCCCGCCTGGCAAGGCTGAAGGTGAGGGAGGGATGTGGGAGGTGCTGGGGACCACAGAGAGGTACCAGAGTCTCCCCAGGAAACACATGCGGCAAAGTCTACTCTGTCCCATCAGGCTGGGTAGAGGTCACGGTCAACAGCAGTGCCACCACAGCACGGATGGCACCCAGGCACTGCCAGTGTTGTCACTGCTTGAGTGACTTGGGTGGCACAGGATGACAGGGAGGGAACACTCCTGGGTACACATTCTCCCCTGGCCCCCAAAATCAGGCCCTGTCCCACTTGGTGTAATGGGGCTACGGGATGTGACAACAAATGTTGAGCTGCAGATTGGGCTGGTGCACAGGGGATGCTGCAGCCCTGACCCCAGCTGGGCCCACTAGCAAGGGACTGGATGAGCAGCTCCCTGTCTACAGCACAACATCCCAATGCTAGGGTTGGGAACCACCAGAAAGGCACAGCTGGGAGTGGGGCAAGGTCAGGCTGAGATCCCCTGGGAAAAGCCATCCCCAAGGGGAACCCCCTTTGCAGCACGCCCCTGCTACAAGAGGCACCCACGGGGGCAAACCCAGACCGAGCACATCCCGCGGGCAGAGATGCCTGCCCTGGGCCATCGGAGGGATGCCAGAACCATCCTGCAACTCAAGCACTGCCCCGCATCCCGGTGGGAGGGGGTCCCGAGGCACCGCCCCGAGCATCCCTCGGCTGCAGCTTCCCCGTGCTGAGCGGCGTGCAAGCCGGAGGCCACCTTCAAAGTGTTGTGGGGCGGATTAGCTGGATTAGGGAGGCAGTGAAAGGACCCATGCTGCTCCGGAGGAAGTCTCGCCCAGGGCACACTGAAAGAGCCATTTTTACCTGTCCCGGCCGCTACCGCCAGCCTCGCCAAAAGCCCGGCGGCCCCATCCTGTCAAAACACGTCCTGCCGGCCCCATTCACCCCGCGGCTGCTCCCGGGAAGGGGGGCAGCTGCCTGGCAGATGGGTGCCCCAGCAGCACCGAGGGACGGACGAGGGCTCGGCGCTGCCCCAGCTCCTCCGGCTGAACGCAGCCCCACGGAAGGGGCTCCCGGCTCAGCCAAGAGGGGCGGCAGAAGCCGGGGATGCCTTCAAAAAGCCAGCGGCGGAGGGGCTGAAAGGGCCCGTTTGGGGCCAGCTCCCCAGCCGCCGGCCCCGGCCGAACTCTTTTGTTTAACGGCGAAGCTAAATTAATGTCTTTATTACCCCAAATCGGGGGGCGGCGGTTCCCAGCACAGCGAGGGGGGCAGCCGGGAGCTCGCACCGCCCCGGCCAGCGCCGAGGGGACAGCGCGACCCCCGAAAAAGAGAGAGGGGGAAAAAAAAAGGGGGGGGGGGGGGAGAGGGGATTCAGTTGGGAACTATTCACCGCTAAGACTCCTGTCAGCATTGACATAAATTTCCACTGGTGTTGGCATTTAGGCATTTGCCATTTCCATATGTATAGGGCTGCCTGTACTAATTATGCTAATCACCCCCTCTGTTGGCTGCTGTGAAAAATGGCCACATTAGGCACTCCACTGCTTGCTAATGTCACTTAATGTGTGGTTGAAACATACATTCATCCCCCTCTGAATGGTGAAATTTTTCCACATTGCTGGCTTCATTCAGGCAAGAAATGAATTTTTTGAACTCAGACCACTTTTCCAGGCCCGAGGGAGAGGCAGATAATAAAACCCTCTTCTTGGGCCCTGGCGCTGCCCCCTCCCAGCCGCCAAATAACATTTAAAACACACAAAAAAAGAGCCCGTTCCCTAAGTCCGTGGATATGTCCAAGTTAAAAAAACATATATATAAAAAAGGAAAAAAAAAACTTTCTAGAAAATAAGAAAATATATAAGTTAAAAAAGAAAGCAAAATGGACAGCAGCAGATAAGCCGCAGCCATCTGTAAAGTCTTCCAGTCTCTTTGGGTTAATTAGCAAAATTTTCCAGCCCAAAAAAGCTGACCAAGCTGTCAAGGAAGGGAAAAGGAAGAGCAAGAGGTTTTGCGCTCACCTCCCAAAGATAAATAAATAAAGGTGAACTGCCTGGACCCCATCTTCTGGTGGGTGGGGGGCTACAGGGTGAGCCTCCTTCCCTCCCCCCTTCTCGAGAAGAAAGGTTCTTTCAGAGCCAGAGGGGATTTGGAGCAGAGGGGAGAGCCAGGCAGGCAGGTTTTTGGGATAACAGGCACCTCAGCACTTCAGGGCAGCAACACCCCAGCTGCTCCTCACTTCTCCAAGCCCCCAAGGATGGGGGCACAGTGTCCCCACAGATACCCAGACCCTGCAAACAGAGAGGACAGCAGGGTGCTGAAGGAAAACTCCCACCAGGCCAGGCAAGACAGTCCCCAGGCACCCTGGGCTGGCCCTCTCCTTCCTGCAGAGCAATACCTGTGTCACCACACCCCAAGAGCAATGGGGACCCTCTTCCCCAGGACACCCATCTGGGGACAGAGCAGGGACACGGCAGTCCAGGAGCCACCCCACAGGAGTGAAGTGAAGTCAGCTCTGGGCAGATCCCAGCAGGCATCTTGCTGTCCCAGACACAGGGACAAACTGCCATCAGAGCCCCCCAACAAGTCAGCACCAGCCACACAGAGCCCCCCAGCTTCACCCACTCCTTTCTCAGCCCCTGCACAAACATCCCACCTCACAAACCCACCCACCCAGCAAGGAGACCACCCACCTCTCCGTGTGCCCACCCAGGAACGGCTGTGGCATCCCTGCAGCCCCCACTGCTGCTGCCCCACACCCCTCCACAGGACCCACCCAGCACAGTGGGGACAGGGGCTGGGAAGAGAGGCCACACAGACAGTGCTGAGGGCGTTCAATCCCGTCCTTGGCTTCCTCTTGGGGCTTTCCCATTCCCTGTGCCCCTCTCTGCAAACAGAGTCAGCCAGCACCTCCTCTCCGTGCTGGCCTGCCGCGGGGGGAGCTCCAGGCCGCATCCCAGCCCAGTCCTGGGTGCCGAGGAACTGATGCCCTGTGCCAGGAACTGCTGCAGAGGTCAAGGAAGGACAGAAACCACTGCCAAGAGAGCTGGGGGTGTCTCAGCTTTGTGCCCCAAGATGAGAACAAGAGAGCAAATCCCCCTCACCCCCATAAGATGCGTCCTATTTCATCCCAGCAGCACATTCGGGGTGTCCATGACCCCTCCAGGAAAGGGACAGGGTCTTCTCCAGGGAGACTCAGCAGCTCTTTGAGAGCGCGACGGCTGTGCGGGGCGCTTGGCTGTTCCGGTTAGGAATTAACCTGGCCTTCCTTTGAACCAGCCCTCAGCGCTATAAATCAGGCAGACCCATTCACCACCCAGGGCTCTGCCTGCCCAGAGCTTGCCTCCCCGGCCCCTTGGCCCTAAAGACGCCCTGGGAGAGCCAGGAACAGCTGCCAGGTGTCCAGAGGTAACTCAACACTCGCCGCTAGCCAGGATTGCAAAGCCTCCGAGTGGCTAATTGCTTTGGAGGAGCCTAATTGAACATTTCCACAGTCGAGTCCAATTTATGGGGTGACACAGCCTCCTTCCATCTCCCAGACAGGGATACAGGTCAGGCATTACCCCAGAACACTGCAAGAACCCCTCAGCCAGCCCCCTGGCCTAAGGACATTCCCAGAATTGGGACAGGGGACCCTCTGCTTTCCCACAGGTGGCCGGGGTCACAGCCGAGGCTCAGGAGGACATACCATCAGCATGGCCCCAGTGCTGACCCCAGTCACAGGGCCAAAGCAGGGCTGCCCACCTTATTCCCCTGTTTGGGGAGGAGGGGGATGGCACATCAGCATCATGCTCCCATGGGAAACCACTCCCTTCTCTCCCCTGCTCAGCAGGATCCCAGCTCCCAGAGAGCTGAGCTCAGCCTGCAGTGGAGACTGCCTGGCACAGGGTCACACTCTGCTCCTGCAGCATTGGGACCCCACCTGGGCGGGGTGCTTTGTGGGTTGGAGCATCACCACCCACATCCCTCAGCCTGGCTAGGCAGAGGCAGGTGGTCAGGTGCAGTCACCAGAGGCTTCCTGGAACCTTAAACCACCCTGCCCCTGAGCTGGGACCCACTGGGCTAGGATGATGGGCCTGGGATTCCCTGCACACATACCCTGCCCCTTAGACACCCTACAGCCCTGCCTCAGGGCTGGGATGAACCACAGTTCCACAAACATCTCCTCACAGACACAGAGGAGGCAGGAGCTCAGGTGCCCAGCACCCTGGGGATCCCTAACACTTGGAACCAAGCTGATGGGATACCAACTTTGCCAGCCAAGGAGCAAGAACTGCATTGCTTCAGCCTGCCACAGTGGTACCAGGCTCTGCAGAGGACACACACTCCAACCCTGCCACACATATGGGAACGTGAGAAAGTAACGGCTGAGAAAAATCCCAAAGCAGCTTCAAGCGCTCTGGATGCAACCACAGAGTTTGGGCAATTGTGTTCCACTCTCCAGGGGCATCCCAGGCCCTCCTGTCCCCTGATAATGCCCATCCCCACACCAGCAGGATGGGGTGCAGGGATCAGGGCTGGCCATATGCAGGGGATGCTTTGATCTCACCAGAAAATGCAGAAGCTGAGGCTGGCGGTGAGGCAGGGAGCTACAGATGGTTATGGGGAAGGGAGGCAGCCCCACAGATGATACATGAGACTGAAAGTGTCACCACAAACCTTCCTTCCACATCCTGACCCACGCATGCCACCCCATGGGACTAAAGCCATCTCAGACACATCGTCCTTGGTGGTCGCAGGTTGTGCCAACGCCTGAGGACGCTGGGCTGTGCCACCCAGGAGCAAGGCACGGAGGGGTCTGCCCCAAGTGCACACTCCTGGGGGAACAGCCCTCCCAGGAAGGACAAGGGGGGGGCTCTGAGTAGCACCCTTGGCATGGCACACCGTCCTCAGGCAGGCACCACAGATCCAGAGCAGGGGCTGCACGCAGACCCCAGGCCACCCATTGCCCAGGAAGGGGCAGGACGCCCCACGCCAGCGGTGTTTCACCACGGAGTAAAAAAAAATAAAATTAAATCCAACTCCTGACATCGAAGAAGATGAGAAGCCATGAGAAAGGGAAGGTTCCTGAGAGAGGCCCCCAGCACCCACATTACAGCCAGACCGCAGTGTGGGGGAAATCCCCCAAGAGCAGCCGCAGTTGCTGCTGGCTGCGGCCGGGCGAGCAGGGAAGCTCAGTGGGGCACAGGAAAAGCCGGGTTTCTGGGCGCTTCCAGCCGTCCCCAGGCTTGGCCCCTTCCCCATCCCGCTCTCCACCCTGATGTGCCGCAAGTCCCATTCCCCTTAACAGGAACAACCACAGCCGCTTTCCTGGCCACGGTTCCACAAAACGCTGACTCCTTGCTACCCCAAAAGCACAATAAAAATTCAATGGAGCCGGAGCCACGACCCAGAGTGAGGGAACCACGGAGGGAGCACGTCCCTCCTTCAGCAGGCACAGCTCAGGCGCTGGCTGGACCGGGAGGTATCACTGGATTTCTCTGCTACGTGTTGCAGTGGAAGGGGGTGATGGAGACGAGATCTGGGGAGGGGGGACAAACATCCCTGGGGAGTGGGGAGCAGGTGGGAGAGCCGGGCATTCCTGGGCAGGGGTCCGTGCGTGCATCTGTGTGCAAGCAGCCAGGGAGCGCAGAGCTCTTTTTTTTAAAATTAAAAAAAAAAAAAAAAAAAAAAAAAAGGGGGTGGGAGAGCAAAGTTGCTTCTATTGTTGAACCAAATCCAAGAGTAGCTGAGGACCACACAGGGAGCGGGGCGTGGGGGAGGAGGCAGCGCTCCCGCACAAAGATGGCTGACACCCCTCCGCTGAGCAACATCTGCCCCTGCACAGCACCCCGCGGGGACCCCCGCCCGGGGGATCCCCCCGCCGCGCCCGGCGGCACGGACGGGGGTGCAACTCGGGGTGCTTCCCCCCCCGGAGGCCCCCCAAAGCCGAAGGGAGGCGCAGGAAAAGCAAATCCCAGACCCGTGAAGCAGGGCTGCAGGGATCGAGGAGAGAAAATCCACGCTGGAGTTATTAATAACAAAGGAGGGGGATCAGCCGCTTCCACTCGGAAACGGGGATTTGCTCCCGCCTGACCCTGCCCGCGCTCCCGTTCCCCCCGGGCCGGGGTCCCGTGCCGGGACTGGCGGCTCCGCGGCGCCAGCTCTGCCCCGGTGCGGGGCTGCGGCCGCCCCCGGGGGTTCTTCCCACCGGGAAGGGGGTGTCCAGCACCGTGCCCGCCGCACGTGTCACCACCTTCGCGCGGGGACCCCCGCACGGACACGCATGGGGGTCCCTCTTCAACCCAGCACGGCGCACCCGCGGAAGGCGCAGCCCGAGCGGCCGCGCAGACGGGACCCCGGCTCGTGGGCACCCACGGCCCGTCCTCCGCGGCCCCGGTGACGGGACGCCCGGCGGCGGCATCCTCATCCTCCTCGTCCCGCCCCGCTCCCGCGCTGTCACCTGCCTCCCGGCCGGCCCCGCACTCCGCGCCGCGCGTGGGGGACAAAGCCGGGGCCGGGAGCGGGACCGGGACCGTTCCCACGGGCGGCCGAGCCCGCAGGGCCGCGCTTACCTTCCACCCAGAGGTGCTCGATGTCGGTCTCGATGGAGGCCACCCGTAGTCCCACGGCCAGCGCCCCGAACACCAGCAGCCCCACGAAGAGCACCTTCCCGCAGTGCCGCTGGATCCGGCAACCCAGGGCGAAGAGCAGCGCCTGAAAGCGGGCCCGCAGCCACAGCGGGGTCCTCTGGCCCACGGCCCTGCCCTGCGGAGGGAGCGAGGATCGGGTCAGCCCGGGAGAGGAGAGGGGAGAGCCCCTGCCTGGGAAAGGGGACCCGCAGCGGGGCGGGATGCCCGCGGCCGCCGCACTCGGCTTCGGAGCGGAACCGCGAGCGCCGGAGTTTCCCCGAGCCGGGGGACGCGGGGGTCCCCGCACCCGCCCGGCCCGCCCCGGGCTCCTCCGCGCTCTCCGAACTCCCCTCCCCGGCCCGCAGCCCCCGCGAGAGCGGGCGATGCTCGCCCCTCACTCACCTCGGGCAGCGGCTTGCGGCGGGCGGCGCGGAGCGGCGGCGGCGCGGCGCGGGGGGGCTCGGCCGGCATGGCGGGGCGGCTGGCGGGGCTGGGCACCCCCCGTTATGTGGGGCCGAGCGCGGCGGCGGCCCCCATGCGCGCGGCGGGGCCGTGCCGGTGCCGGTGCCGGTGCGGATGGAGGGCTGTGTGTGCGCCGCCGGCCGCCCGCCGCGCCTCTAAAGGGGAGGCGGGGGCGGGGGGCGCCGGGGCCGCGCCGCCGCCGCCGCTCCCATTGGCCGCCGCCGCCGCGGCAGCGCCCATCGCCGCTGCTAAGCAACGGCGCGCCCGCCGCCGGCGGCCACACACCGCGCTCCCCCCCGCGCCGCCCCGCGCCGCACCGCACCGGCCCCGCCGCGGGGGGGAGCGCGGCCGCGGCGGCACCGGGGCACCGGCACGGCCCGAGCCCGGGGCTGCCCCACGCCTCCGGCCCCGGCCCCGGCAGCGCCCCACAGACAGCCCCGGGGATGGGCATCCCCCCTGTGAGCGTCCCCCGGGGTGGGTGCGCAGCCCTCTCACCACCCCGCCATAGCTGTCCCCCGGGGATGGGCACCCGGCAAAGCAAAGCATTCCCTACATCCTTCTTCCACAGCTACCCCACAAAGGGTAGGCAGCCCCCTGGAGATGCCCCAAGGAATGGCATCCCTCCTAAGCACGTCCCGAGCACAGGGTGTTGTGCACATAACCTCCCTCTCCTCGGGACGCACCCCTCCCGAGCACCCTCCTTGGTCCAAACATTCCCCCACATGCTCTCTCTCCCCAGTGCTGGGCAGACCCCCCACCCAGAGCCACCCCAAGGGTCCCAGTATCTCCTCCAGGGCCAGGCATCTTCCCACAGCTACTTCCCAGGAGATAGGCAGCCCTCCTAAAGGCTGGATATCCCAACTGTGGCCACCCCCCAAGGGCTTGGCAGCACCCTTATAGCCATATAAAGGGGTAGTCAGTGTTCTTCCAGAGTCTGCACATCTTTTTAACAGCCATCCCAAGGGATGGGCATCTCTTCTTCAAGGGCCAGGTGTTCTCCCCCAAAGGATCAGGCATCCCAATTAAAACCTTTTCCCAACAATATTCACCCCCGCCTTCCCCTCCCCACAAAAGCAGGGTGTCCACCCACCCCCAGTACCAGCTGCTCTCCCCAAAGGCCAGATAGTCCCCCAGGCCACAGTGGGGGGCAGGAAGACACTCCACTCCTTGGGTGTACCCACAAGTGCTGCCCCATTCTCTGCCAAGGGGAACCAAGCCAAACATCCCAAAGTTGGAGGCCAGGGGCACAAAAATCCCATCCATGGGGAACAGGAAGTGCAAAAGAGCCAGAGATAAATGGCACATAACTTGTGGGGTGGTTAGGATTGTTTCTCTGCTTATTTCACTCCTTTCTCAGTTTTTTATTGCTGCTCCCACCAGGAAAGCTGCCCCAAGGAGCTGCTGAGGGCACCCAGGGAGGTTGGGTAAACCAACACGGAGCAGCACCCAACCCATGTGCAATCCCCCCCATCACTACCTTGGAGCAATGCCGAAGATGCTCAATCTGGTGTTTCCCTGGCCAAAAACGGGGGACATCCCAATAAAGAAAGGGAGTGCCTGGGGCAGTTTCTCCATGCCCCCCAGGCACAACCCCACAGCCCCGCCTGCTGCTGCCGGGCTCTCCTGGGCCCCAGCGGCACGGAAAGGGTTTCTCCCTCGTCCAGCAATAGGCCTGTAGCATCTGGCGTGTCCCCAAATACAGAAGGGAAACGGCTATTCAGCACTTCTGCAGCCTGATTGCTATTAACAGCTCCACCATTCCCCTTCCCGGTGGACCCGCACTACCGCTGGGCAGCTGCAGCTTTTTATCAGCTTAATATTTAAAACGTAAGTTGTCGTCCTCCTTTCCAGCAGGGATGGTTCCCCCTCCCCATGTTCTCCATTGGCTCCCTATCTGTCATCATTGGTTTCCACCTGGGGCTCTCCCACCCTGCCCTGCACCCTGGGAAATGTCATCAATGTCCTTGGAAAAATCGTGGAATGGCCCACGGAGACCTGCTCAGTGTCTGCCAGGGCCTGGGCCCCATCCCAGGGTACCAAGGGTTTCTCCTGGACGTGGGCACCCAGTGCTACAGGGCCAGCTTCCATGACCCCCCCACACGTTGGCACCAGGGTGCTGTGCCACAGGAGCACTATGCAGGACAGGATCACCCCTGGCACCCCTGCCTGCTCCACACCATGCACCCCTGTTCCACTGCCCTCCCACTGCCACTGTGGTCCCCAGGGACCAGCTGTCCCCCAGTACCTGTGTGCCCTGGCAGCACTGTCACAGCGTGGTGACTTGCACCCCAAGCAAGAGGCCATGGGGCTGGGCAGAAGGGCAGCTGGTTTGGGGATCCCAAGATTTGCAGCAGGAGTGACAATACCAGTGACAGGGCCAGATCCTGCCATGCCAATGAGGATTGAAAAACCAACTGGAAAATGGCAGGACGGGGCTCAGCCTGCCCTGCCCTGACGCCACAGAGATGAGCTTTGAGTCTCCCTGCAGGGCATTTATTTCTCCCGGAGCCACCCGAAAGGGGACTGGGAGCCCTGCAGGCCCTGGGGGAGCAGGATGGGGAGCAGGGGCTCGGCTCGCACGCAGGGAGGCTTCTCCTGCCGCTTCTTGCTGACCGGCTGTTTTATATCAAGGCGGGAGGGGGGATTTGCTGTTCTAGATGGTATTTTAATGGGCAGGCAGGCAGCTGGAGCCTGGGAGAAGCCTGCTTTACATTGTTTGGGGTTGTAACAAATAAATTCAATTAAAGGCAAATGGCTCCGCGCAGCCCCCACCCTGCGCAGTGTCTCTGTGGCACTGGAGGCTGCGGGAGCCCCGCACAGGGGCTGCCCGGGGCTCTGCCCACCCTCGCCCTCGGCCCTGCCGCAGGGAGGTGCCGGGGTGAGCTGGCAGGATGCGGTGGGAGCTGGGAAGGGCAGGGCACCGCACCCACAGAGTACCCACAGAGAGGATGGAGTGTCCGGGGAGTCCACCCTGTCCCCACACTGCGTGTCCCACCCCGTTGAGCAAAGGGGATGTGAAAATCCCCGTGGCAGGAGCCCCGCCACAGCGAGCACTCCTCAGGAAGGGCAGCCCAGGACAACAGCCGCGGCGGGCAGCAGCATCCTCCGGGCAAGCAGAGACTGGGCAGAGGCTGGGGCGTGGAACTGAGCTTTGCATGGCCACCATGCAGCCCCAGAGCCCCATGGCCGGGGGGAGAAACAGAGGGGGCTTGGCAGGGACATGCCAGAGCCTCAGCACGCTGTAAACAGCCGCCGCCGCAGCAGCAACTCCTCTGCCGGGAGCCAGCGCCGGGCGTTAGTTAGCTGGAAACCAGATGGTGCTCCCCCAACCACCGGCACAGCCTGCTGGCCACGGCCCGCAGCCAGGCACAGGCTCTCAGGGACCCCAGGGCTGCACAGCACCCAGCACTGGGACCCTGTCGAGCTGGACAGAGAGCTGGGGGTGCAGGGAAGGCCCCACAGATGGACAGGGAGAGTCAGTGTGTCCCCGACCCCATTGCTTCCTCAGCCAGTACCATGTGTGTCCCAAGGCATGATATGTCGTAAGGGATGGAGAAGGGAGGCAGAATCCAGCAGAGGGGATTGGAGATAGGGTGTTAACATCCCTCAAAATGCCCGTGAATCTCTGGGTGCCACACCGTGCCTCAGTTTCCCTGTGCCTCCCAAACAGCAGGGAACAACCAACAGCTGGTCCACAGGTCAGAGTCAACCTCATCCCCCCAGATAAGGATAAGATAGGGCAGAGATAAAGCCCCATTTCCGAGGCCAGGGAAAGCCTGAGCATCCCTGGCACATCACACCTGGAGTAACTCTCCATGGGAAATACAACATGGAATACAGACAGTGAGCCCCCATCCCAGCACCACCAGCAGGACCTGGGGCTCCAAGCTCTTCCCCACTCCCCAGTGGTCTTGGGAGCAGGTGCACCGAGGGGGCACAGCGGACCCATCCCAGCCCTGGGATTTTAGGGGGGTCTACAGCAAGAAGACAAACAGCCGGGGCTGGGGAGGGGCCGGGGGGAAGGACGGCATCCCTGGTAGCCGTGGCGGGGGTCCTGTGGTGTTTACAGAGCTTAAAACCCGCCTAAGCCCTGCAAGGCCACGGCGCACAATAGTGTGTGGACGTGGTGACACCGGCCGTCCCCACACCACCTTGGAAGACAGAGAGCCCTGCCACCCACCGCCAGCACCGGGATTAATTATGATAATGTAGTTCTTTCCCCCTTTGTCACCCTAATGAATGGGCCCCTTTAGGATTTTAAGGCCTTTGTTTGGTGCCTCTTTACTGCGGTATTGTAGGATGGGGACTAGCAGGTGGCAGGTCCCCAAACAGCCCCTTTTGTCTCCTTTGGGGGCTGTTTTGTGGTGGGGTTGGGGAGGGGGATGCGAGGATGCAGGAGCGGGGGTGTGCTGCAAGGGAGCTCCTGGACGGCCCCGTAGCACCCGTGCCATTGCTGTGGGGCCGTGGCACCCCACGCTGTGCATTGTGGCACCGGGGATTGCCGGCCCCGGCCGTGCCCTGAGCCACCCGTGCCCTGGCCTGCTCAGTGGGCAGATGCGGGGAGCCACCGTCTGAGCCCCTGCCTTGATCTTTTACTGCCTGGGCAAATCAATTACCCAGCAGAAAAGTCTCTAAATCCCACCATAAAACCCGTTTAGCAGCCGCGGTGGCGCTCGCCAGGCCCTGGGCAAACCTCACCCTGTGCCGGCACGGAGCTGGAGCGATTTTCTGCAGGGACGGTGGGCAACTGCTGCTGGGGAAGGTCGGGCTGCAGGCGCAGCTGCACAACATCTCCCCACGCCCAGGAGGCAGATGAGGGCTCCCAGGAGTCCTGGCTGTGCTCAGACCCTTCCGAGACCTCCACAGCTCTGTGCCCTTCTGCACCAGTCTGTCCCCCTACACATCCCCTGAGCGCAGGAGCAGCTGGGGATGTGACAGCACCGGGCACGGCACTGGGGACCAGGGACAGGCAGCTGAGGTGGCACAGAGGCACAGGGAGCAGGGACAAGGCAGGGCACAGAGACACCCGAACGGCAATGCCCTGTGCCAGCGTGGTTCCACGGGCTTTGTGTCAGGGCCATTGGCTGTGCTCATGGTGCCACCACAGTCATGATGATGGAGCCTTGCTTCCTCCTATGCAGACACATAGAAGCATCTTTAATACCAATGCCAGCAGAGGGATGACACCACTAGAGGGTTGAGGGGCCCAGGGATGGTTAACGTCCCCCTGATTGCAGGCTGGGCTGGGTGATTCCTTCAGGATGCCCAGGAGCACTGGAGAGGCTGCATGGTTCTGCCTGGGGGCATTGTCAGGTGCCGGGCATTGGGGATCTCTCTGCTGTGCTGAACCTTCCGGCACAGGGGACCCCGGCTGCCGTGTCCCCCTGGGCAGAGGGGCTCCACGAGGAGGGGGGAGATCCTGGCCAGGCACTGCCGGGGGCTGCAAACTGGTGAGCAGCGGGGTGGTAAAACGGTGACAAGTAATTGGTGTCCCGGCCAGTCCTTTCATGCCGACGCCGTTTTATGGGTGAGGAAATTGCTTGTGAGTCAGGAACACAGGAGACAAATTTAGGAAGTGCTCTCTGAATGTGCCGGGGTCAGGCGCCGAGGCCGAGTGCTTGAAACCTGGGTGGCCTCGCCGCTCGCCCCGCATTCCCCCCCCGGCTCCTCGGCATGGGAAAGCAGACCTTTTATCTTATCACTGCTCTTCCGCCGCCCCGGCCTCCCCCGCACGGCCCCCTCCCGGCACAGCCGCTCGCGCAGCAGACACAATGCGCGGTGGCGGCCAAACGCGCACCCGTGACCCTCCGGCAGCGCCTGGCACCGGGGGCTGCTCCCACCCGCCTGCCAAAGGGCTCGGGATCCTTTGCACCACTCCGCATTCCCTTGGCCAGAGGCACCTTGCTGGCCAGAGGGCTGACACAAGGCGCCGTGGGATGAGGGGATGCGGCATCCTACCCCTTCTCGGGAGCGAGCCCTGGCACAAGCTGATGTGGCCTCAGGGATGCAGTGATGGGGAAACGCTGGTGCAAAGGTCTCCCTATACTATGGGGTGGCTGGTCCTCATCCTGCTGGCAAAGGTGCTGGAGCAGGCGGACCCCCCGTGCTGCAGTGCTGCACCCTATGCCAGCCTTCCCCACGTTCCCCCACAGGCTGGGAAGTTGGTACTCCCTTTTCCTCCCTTTTAACTGGGAAGGAAGGCCTCAGCTCCCTTAAGGTGCACCCGAATACAGCTGCCGGCTACCTTGAGCGCGCAGCCCCCATCCCCGGCCGCGGCCGAGCCGCCGCATCGGGCGGTTTGGATGTATTTTTCTTGATCGCTGGCCAAGCACTCTCTCCTGCAAAGCAGCATGTTTCTCATTTTCTGTAGGTTTAACTCCAAATTAATTTGTAAGTGATCTAGGTTTCTTGTTCCCCGAAAGATACCTAATAGCGGGGGGAGAGCTCCTGCCAACCGAAACGTCTCAGCGGGTAAAGGAAAAGCAGGAAAAAGAATCCCAGGAACTGTGACCCCTGGTGGGTATTTAACAAGGTGTCAGGGCAAGGGATTTTCGGAGCCAACTAAGTGGATGTGACACCGGCCCCGTGGGTCGGGACGGGGTGTGGGGATGCTCCCGCCGCGGCAGTTTGCTGCCGCCAGGTCTCATCCTGATCCAACCCTTCCTTGGGGGCAGCAGGAGCAGGGAGGGATGCTCAGCACTCCATTGCTTGCGCTGGCGGGTGCTGAGAGCCCCGAGGTGTGAGAAAAGCCGGGGGAACAGGAGATGTTCGGGGTCGGGGCGAGCCATCCCCAGCACGGGCCGGTGGAGGTGCCCTCGCTGGGGGACCAAGGCAGCGCATTCATACTGGACAAGGGCTGCGGAAGCGCCAGCGCCTGCGGGGAGGCAGGGGAGGCCCCACAGGGTGGTGGTCCCCTGGGGCCGGTGGGTGGTGGGAGGGGGCCAGCGAGCCCGCCGGGCGCCCCTGCCGCATGGGAAGCGGGCACGGTTTAATTGGGCGGGCGGCCGCTCGGCGGGGCCGGCTGCTGGCAGGCGGACACAAGCTCTTTTGTCTCCGCTCTCGCTCCCGGCACCGGCTGGGGCTGGCAGGGCCCGGAGCGGTGCAGCCACTGAGAGCCGAGCTCGCCACCGGGGCAAGCAGCCAAACCCACCCCGGCTCCTGGGGCTGTCACAGGCCCTCGCTGCACGCGAGGAAGTGTCCAGGTGGCCAGCGAGGCTTCCTGGCTGATGAGGGGTTAGGAAATGTGTGGCAATCCCCGGGAAAGGGCCCTACAGTTCTCCCCGTGCCCCCTTATTGCCAGCAACAGGCGAGGCCCCTGCCCTCCCTGCTGACCGGGCTCCTGAGCTCCGTGGCCAGGGATCCTGGGGCAACAGGCATGTGAAAGCACCCTGGCTTTTGCTCTCCAAGGTGGGATCTACAAGAGGATGCCAAGGAGGGATCTATAGTGACAGCAGCCACTGCTTTTGGATCCTGGTTCCTTTTGCATCCCTCCCGTCCATCAGCTCCACTCAGATCCTTTCTGTGGAGTAGGTCACCAGCCAGGGGCTGTGCCTCTCATCCCTTCCCCTGCACCCTACTGGCACGGTGGCTCTCCAGCCCCACAGGCAACATCCATGAGGGTGGATGATGACAGGGCTGAGGAATAAGGAGCAGACCTCCACCATGTGCACACTGCCTGGTCTCCCAGGGCCATTCCCAGGAGCCTCCTCTCCCAGAAGTCTCTTGCTACAGGAAGAATAGGGGCTATGAAGACTGGAAAGGACATCATGGTGAGAGCATGAAAGAGTGAACCCCAGGTGATGGGGTGGATGGTCTGGCCACCATCCAGAGCAGACTGGACTCCTCAGAGAGCAGTCCCAGCCCCTTGCACAGAAGGAGCATGGCTGGGGCAGCAGGGTGCATCACAGCCAGCTGTGGATCAGCAGTGGCTGCAAGCGGAGTGCGGCCAAATCCCTTCTTCCCGGCATCCGGCACCAACCACCCCCTTTGCAGAAAGGCCCAAGCAGGGGAAGATGTTGCTCATTGACCCTGCGAGGGCCTGGGTCCTTCCTGGCGCCGCTGGAAATGGCTGGGCAACACGGCTGAGTTGCCAACCCAAAGAGCAGGCACCATCATCACCATGGTGAGCAACGTCACAAGGATGGCACAGACTGGCCAGGTTTGCCTCCTCAAGTCTCTCTCAACCCATCACTAGGAGATTCATGGCTTTCCTTGTCTGGGAACACAGCTGGATGCTTTGGGGAACCCTGGGGTGGAGATCAGAGGCCATTACCCACTGACCATCCCACCCGTCACTGCTGCCAGTGTAACTGGTTGGTTGCTCCTCACCATCCCCTCCAACTCTCCCAGCGCCGGCAGGCGGCTGCACCCTGGCCCCAGGCACAGGTGTTCGCTCTGGAGACCACAGTCCTGGGGAACAGGGCTGCCCTCCCTCTCTGGGGCAACCCGCATCCTGCCACAGGGTTAAACTCCCCAAGGAAAGGAGGGAGGAAGATAGGAAAAACAATCACAAGAATTTGTTTCATGCTGCCTGGATCCTTCCCCGCACGCAGCAGTGTTTTTGGACGGCCGATTTATAATCAGCAGTGTGGAATGTTGTAAATTAAATATTTTTAAACAACTTTGCTCTCTCTCTGGTTAAACATTTCAGAGATCGCTCTTTCTTGTCTGTCTCTTGCTGGGTGGTCCCTCCATTCGCCCGTACATCTTCCTCAAACACAATTAACCATTTAGATGTTGCACAAAGGAATAGCTTATGCATACAACACCAGTCGCTTGCTGCTCCGACGCTGGGGGAGGGAGGCAAATAAGAAGGCAGCTTCTTTTATTTTCTACTAAAAACAAAAACAAGAAAATCCCTTTTTCCTTCCCAAACTATCCCATTTTTTCTTGAATTGTAAAGGCACTGATCCAAGCTCATCAGCTGTCTTGGTCCTCAGTCCAACAATCCCCTTGCCGTCCCCCATCCCCTGAAATTCAACATTAGCATTTTAAAAGCCTAAAACATACAAGTTTATTTAGACTCAAACTCTCCCAAGCTCTTGCTTTCCATATTTATATACACACGTATTTTAACGTATATAAAATGTCTGTCTATAGGAGCTGGAAGGAAGTTCCCGTCTGCCGGCCCGTCTGGGAGGCACAGGCGCGGCTGTGGACCTTGGCTCCTGGGAGATGGAGTGAAAACCGACAGGATCCAGAAATCAGCCTCCTGGCTGAGAGGGAGCGAGCCTCGGTGGGCAGGCTGCTGCAGAGGTGCTGGGGCAGGGGGTGGATGGTGCTGGGTGCTGGTGAGGGAATCTCCACATCCCAAAATTAACTCTGCAGGTGGCCAGTGAGAAGGGCCCCGTGCTCTGCGCTCCCCCATGGCTCTGGGATGCGCCAGGTCAGTGCACAGTGGGCAGCCTGCAATGCCAAAGGCCCCAGCCCCAACTGCCCACTGCAGTAATCAATCCTTTAAAACAGATAACCAAAAGGCCACCACAGGAGGGGCTGTATGTGATGGGAGGAGGGCACTGCGGTGTCCTGGGGCTGGATTACACCACACACTGTGCAACGTGCGTCTGTCACAGCACTGCCGCCGGCACAGGCGGCTCCTCTGTGAGCCCCACGTGGGGCTTGATCTCACTCTGCCTTGGGCAGGGACCACAGCAGCCACTACTGGCCCTCACTGGGGACTTGGGCCAGTGTGAAGGCAGTAAGGCACCTCTGGAAAACAATGGTGCTCCCTAGACCTGTGAGGTTTTATTAGGAAAATACTCATCTCTGGACCAGCGAAGTCCAAAGGGTGGCCGGGGCATGGTGAAAAGCACTCTTCCCAGGCAGCCAGAGGAAGGACAGTGAGGTGCAGAAACCAGCAAGGAAGCCAGCAGGAGCATGGCTCTGCACAATCAACCTTGGAGACTGATGGCAGTAAAAGATTGTCAAGTCCTTGTGATCCCAACCCTGAGAGGTCCAGGAGAGTCCTATTGCAAGGGCTGCACACACAGTGTCACCTGGATAGGTGACCAGGGGAGCCAGAGACCATATGACTGCTCAGGCTCTATTCTCCCCTTCCTGCCCACAAGCCAAAAAACTGTCCTAAAAGCAAGATCAGAGCTAGGTGCAAAGTTTTTGTGTCCATTTGAACACCATGGGGGTGGGAAGCCCACCATCCCTGGGAATGGCTCCCTGTTTGTCTTCACCTCATGTGGCTCTCTCCCAGGGCTGCCAGGAAGATGGGAGCCATCTGCTTTGGTTTGACTGCAGAAGGGATCAGATGAGCTGCTGCTTCTTGAAAGATCCCAACAGCCACCTACAAAAGCAAACACAAACTGCTGAGGGAGGCAAGCCACGGCTCTGGGTGCCTGCAACTGCCCAACAAATGCTCTTCCCAAATCTGTGTCTTACAAATGGGCTTGGCTGCAAAAATCTTGGCAAGCACCTGGCTGCAGAGCTGCTGCCAGTTGCACCCAGCTCTCATAGGAGCCAGAGTGAAGGGTCAGAGCTTCAGGTGCCTCTGCCATGGTGTGCCAGCAGGGCAGGACACACAGGAAGAAGTGTGGCCAGGTGTACACACACACCAACCCTGCTCCCCTGGTGACAGGAAAAGCCTTTTGGGAGCAGCTGGCAAGACACCACTCAGGAAAGACAGTGGTCCTGCTGGCCATGAGGACATCAGGTAAACCTCTGCTTTACCCCATGCAGATCCAGCATGTGACAAGCCACTGCAAGAACCTTTTCACAGCAACCCTGGCGTTACATCCGCCAAAGAAGTGTTCAGGACGAGTCTGTCGAGAAAGAGCCAGCGCCTACAGAGCTGGAGAACTTTCATCTCTTTCAGAAAAATGTTGCCTATATAGCACCACTTTGACACCAGTGACACTGTGATGGGCACGAGCTGTAATGCTCAGCTGCCTGGGGGTGACAGAGCAGCTTATTTGTGTCTGAGATGTGCCCCATTCCTTAAAGTTAGTGAGCAGCCTGTATTAGTAACACCTTCCAGAATGTCTGTGACCTGGGACCAGTCACATCCAAAACTACCTGGGAACAGAATCTGATGTCCTCAGTCACCTCCCCAATTTTCTCAATGACTCTAACATCACTCGGTTTGTGAAGTTGCCTGACCCAACCCATCACACGCTCACCTGATGATGACAGCAGTGTGGAGGCCAGGTTAGATGAGGAAGGGTTAACCTCCCAGTGCCTGTCTTGGGATTCCTGAAGGCCCTATTATCCTGAACTATTTTTCATAATTACTGCCACACACGAAGACTACATCAAGAGTGAATCTTCACTTTGATAATTTGTGCTGTGAAATCTCACTTTGGGATCTACTTTTATCTCACACCAAACACCTGCAGGTCGTAAAAGGCAAAAAGGAAAAGAAAATGCCTCAAATCCTAGCCAGGTTTTCAAGTGTCAGAGAACACTAAATTAATGCTAAATTCTAACCGACACACTAAAGAGCCCCCCACCCTCTTCTTAAATTAGCTAAACAAAAGGACTGAGACTTTAACATATAATTAAGGCACAAGGAGGTAAAGCTGTAGCTGCTAAACAAGGCAATGCAGACCTTTCAGAAGTTAAGATGTATCCTAAAAACAGAGGGGGAGAAGGCTTTGTGCTTCAGCAAAAGGACTGTGAGTCAAAGTCCCTGCAAACCTCTCAAGGCTCTGCCAGCCTTCTGGTAAAATGCAAAGCCAGGTAATTACACTCCACTCTGCTTCTGTTTCTACACACCCAAAATGGAGCCTCTCTCCCTTGCCGCACACAGAGACAAGAATTCTCTTTAATTAACCTCTGTAAAACCTCTGCGATCCTTGGATGAAAAAGGCTTCGTACCTTAGGAACATGTTTGCGCACATACACAAGACAAAACCTCCAGCACAAAGCTGGAGCTGAACTGCAGTGCATTTCTTCTCTGCAGCTTGTCACAGACCTTGAAGCTTGTCCTTACCCATAGTTTCCATTCCAATCTGGTCCTTTAGAAGAAGGATTTTGTTTATGAAACTCAGGGAATGTCTGGATTATAATCTCTCTCCTGTCAAATTAACTAGGAAATGGTAACTCTCCTCAGGGGTCACAGATGCCCATGAAGCACACATTTAACATTTATCACTTCAGTTAATGAAATACCATCCCCGCCAGTTGCTGTAAGCACCTCTGGATGTCAAACTGCCAGGGGCAGATAAATGTCCTGTTCAATCCTACTACATTCTAATAAACAGCTTTTAGGTAGGAACTTGTGTCCAATTTATAAACATTAAAGAACAGCTTGTGTTTCAATCCCATCCAGGTGCTTTACAATCCTGGCACAGGCCCTGACCACAAGGCTGTGCATTTCACATTAACACGAGCGACTCATCTCAGAGACACAGGTACAGTCATCCATGGATCATCCAAGTGTGGGGAGAGACCTCTTGTCTGGGATTAGGAACAGTGGACTGACAGGAAGAACCATCAAAATAAGGCAGGGAGTACCCACTGTTTACACCTCATGCCTCCTTCATGCTCAACCAGCTCTCACATACTTGCTGTTGGGCAGAATTTCAAACTATCAGACCAAACTCAGCCCTGATGGAAATGGGTGCCAAACTCTTTGACTGCATTACAGAGGAGGAGAGGCGCAGATTAAACACTTCTGTGCGGTGGGGCAGCATCATGAGAGACAGTGAGGAGGAGGAGGAGGCCGGCGAAGCTGCCGGGCTGCAATGAGCAGCCGGCACGGCCGCTGTTCTCACTGTCCGCCTGCTGTGCTGATGAGATGCACAAGCAGCATCCTGAGCAGTTTCTCCCAGGCTCAGGGACGGTGGTGCAGGACTGCAGGGACGTGATTTACACCGCAGGGAGGGCGGCTAAGTCATTCTTTGGAGTGGGCACAGTCTGTGTGGTCCCCGCTCTCCCTTCTGCTGGAAAAGTACAGTGCGCTGGCCGGGCGCAGGAGCCGATCTAACCCGGCACCAACCCGCGCGCATCCCAATGAGGGGGGAGGGGCCCACGGACACTCCGCTCTGCAAATCCTCCTTTATTAAGACATAAATATAAAGCTGAACAGGAAAGGAGCAATGACAGGGTAAACCATGCCAGTACTGATCTGTACGGATGATCTTACGATGCTTGAACATCTGGTTCTGCTGCTGGCTTCCATAAAAATCATCTTTTAAAGCTACTCGGGTTATATCTCCATCAGCTGTTCGGTGCCCACAATGACTTCATTAACATGTTTGGCTGAAAAGAGAGAGGGAGGAAAAGAAGAGCAATTGAGTTTTGCAGCAGAGCTTCAGACCTTGCATTTTTTAAATCTGCAACTTTAAAACAAATGAGAAAAGCAGATTCTGGAGAACTCAAACAGAGATTTGCTGAACTCCAGCGTCTCTCCGACAGTATCCCACACACATGGTGAAAGCCTAAACAACTGACTAAACATCAGGAGATTTCTCTAATGAGAGTTTTCACATGTATGTGTCACTAATAAACAAGAGAGGCCCTACGTAAGTCACAGCTGCTACTGACAGGTGTACACCTAGGTCAAGGCAAGGAACCATCAACATCCAACATGGAGATTGGACATAAAATTAAAGATCAGTAATCCACCCTGGCCCTAAAGAGCACTGTCTACCCCAAACTGCTGGGATGCTGGGTGGGAAAAGGGCTGCTCAGCACCAGGGGGCCATCACCGAGGCAGTGTGAGATCCTCTCAACAATCTCAACTCAGCCCTGGCAGCTTAAAAACAAAGAGTTTTTTTGTGTTTTATTTTCTTTTCTTTTATTTTTTTTTTTAATTTAAACCTGACCCTCCTGTGGAGCAAATTTGTTGGAGGGGCAATTTCTGCAAGGTCACTCTTTTGCCTGTTCCCAGGAGCTTTGCACAGCCCCAGTGGACACATTAATGTGCCAGTCCCTGCCCCAGCACTGTTAATGCACTGTACTGAAAGAGCCTTCCCTTTAAAATGCAAAAGCAGCTTGTCAGGGAAGGACTGCAAATAAAGGATCTAAAGCCAAAATAATAAAAACACGCAACTGAAAGCCCAGTGCCTAAAAAACCCAAGCATGTGGCCTCAGAGCATGACACAAAGCTGGTGTGCTCAAAGTGGGTGTCCTCAGGGTACTGTGGGGGAGGTGGTGAATCTAAACTGCTCTCCAGGAGCTGGACACCTATCCAGGTGGAGCTCAGGTGCTGTGTCCCATGCCCCTAGGCTCTTCATCTTACCTCCGGCAATTAGGAATAACAATTGTCTCTGGAGCCTGGGATAAAGTGTCAAGGCCTGTGAGGGGCTGGGATACACCAATGGAGGCTCTGGTGTCTCCCACACCTTACACAGCAGT
Source organism: Agelaius phoeniceus (assembly GCF_051311805.1). Lineage (NCBI taxonomy): Eukaryota > Metazoa > Chordata > Aves > Passeriformes > Icteridae > Agelaius > Agelaius phoeniceus. The sequence goes on from NC_135272.1 coordinate 28,404,648, forward strand.
GGGGGTAGATAGCCAAGGATGATGGAAATGATGAGTTGTGTTTTATTTACCTACCTAAAACTCCTCCCCTCAGGGGAGTGGATCTTGAAAGATTGCTGCAAAACAATATCCCACCTTTGGCTAAAGGAAGAAATTCCTGGCAATCCCCAAAGTGGCTGGGCCAACATGGTGCTTCTCTTGGTTTAAAATTCAAGATGCAACCTTTGTACCGTGCAAACCATTGCTCCAGTAAAGGTTTGATCAAATTGTGCTCTATAAACTTCTGCACTGTGGCAAGATAATTTCTCACTACAACCTCAACCCCAACCCCACAATCATATGGATCACATGCAATCTTTTCAGCCTGAGGGACAGAATGAGTGAGCCACACCACTTCCTTTCAGAGACCCTTCGTGAAGGCTAAAATAAGGAGACCAAGGGGCTGCTTCTCACCTGCAGCATCAGATTGAGACATTTAGCTCTTTGCTCAGGGTATTTACTGTAAACTGGTAATTAGTCCAGGAGCCTCACATTAACATCCTGGAGCTCAATCTCCAGCACTTTGGGCAGGATGAGCAGAGGTGGATGCAATGCTCAGGAAAATGAGGGGCTGACTGTACAAGTGCCAGGTGCAAGCATGATGTAGGTAGCACCACACAACTTCTCCAGGACAGCTCTTGCCAATAGCCCCAAGTCCAGCCTTCAGCGCCTCTCTCCTCCCGTCCTGGACCCCACACAGCCTTGCCAAGGTACCTCAAATCCAACCTGCAGCATTTCTTGCTATACATTCCTCACCCCCAACAACTTTCCCAATATATCTCAACAGGCCCTGTAGCAACTCCTGTGACTCCATTCCTGAACCTCCTCCAAGCAGACTATCTATCATGTTGATTTCTATGATGTGAATAAGACCCTGGCTACCATCCAGTGAGAGTAATTATATTATGCCTCTGCAGATTAAACATGCCTTCATCTAGGCTCATAGAGAGCCATGTCAATTTATGGTTCTATATATAGGTTATCTGTAGCAATACTTTTTAATAAGGAACTTCTTGCTTCATTTCAGACAGCATCCTCCACAGTCCTAAATGTGCAGAGCTGGGATGGGTCCTGTCACATACCTTGCTGCAGAGGTGGTACAGACTATTTGTATTTTGCACTGACATGCTAGCAGCAGCCTTATGGTGTCTTGTATTTTACACCTGATGAGTTCAAAGTGCTTTTTGAGAACGGGTGAGTAAGAGCATTCCTGTTTTACAGATGGGGAAACTGAGGCAGCAGTGAGTTTAGGGAGCTTCAGCAGCCAAAGCCGCATGGGAAATTGGAGCCTGCATTCCCTCATCTCTCACCCCTCTGCCTGTTTCATCTCCTCCTTGATCCCCGTGGCCCAGATTCCCCAAAGTGGGCACACATGGTATGTCACTGCTACTTCAGACTCATATCACCAAACATATTTCTTCTTGTACAGGCTTAAAGAAAACACATGAATCTGCCTGTCTAAAATCCGCGAGAAAGTTTTTAAGTGATAAAGGGAATGGTTTTGCTAGAAACAAAGCCCCATTCCGCACCTCGAGGGGATGTGGTAGGCAGATAAGGATTCACCCTGCTTCCCTCTTCCATTCCCAAAGCCCTTCTTGAGGAGCGAAGGGAATTCAGACTCCAGTGTGTGTGCCAGAGAGCTGAGCTGTGGATAGTGTTTCATTATCAGACGTGGCTGCCAGTTGCCAGTGGCTCTGGCTGGTACCGGCAAGCTCAGTTCCCGCAGAAACTCTGCCTGAAACTCCGGGGGAGGAGGGAGAAGCACCTCACATGCTTTGCTGTTCAGCTCCCTTTCTCCTTCCCCAGCTCCCGGATTTCTTACCAGGCTGCCTTTTATCTGACACTGGCAGAGTTACAGATGCATTCAGCCCACAGAGAAAGAAGACAGATTAGAGAAAGGACTTTGAGAAAGCCTTAAGAGTTGGACTCTTCAACCTTAAATCATGTTCAACTAGATCTTCTCAGATTGGGAGCATCTGGTGCTAAGCAAATCCAGAGCTGATCAACACATTCAACCTTCTGATTAGCACTTTGCTTCAAGTTGCTGACGCAGCCCAGCCTGAAGTCTGCCTGGGTGCTTGAACCGAGTGTCCACGGAGACTTTACTGAGTGTAAATCAAAAACCTGTCACTCGTTATATACGCGTTCCTGCTTGGGAAGACATTTGTTTACACGTACTGTACACTAGCCCCTTAAAAACATACGCACAAGGCGAGCTAGAGAGCAGAGCAGCTTTTGGTGCTTGGCTAAAAACAAATTGTAATGCAAATAAACAGAGGGGCGGAAATGACTGCGCAGCCCAGCACAAACCCCAGCAGCAGGCTGGGGGCCGGGGACCCAGCACTCCCCAGCCTTCCTGGCAGGTTCCTGCCAAGCCACTCACAGAAAGGGGATGCCGGAGCATTCCTTTAAAAGCCATGTGAAAGCATCTCCTTGTTGTTTGCTCAATTAGCCCCAGACAGATTGCTGCTGCTGCTGCTGGTGGCAACGCTGGGTTGTAAAGGAGGAGGGGAAGGAGGGGAAAGGGAGGAAAAAAAAAGAGAGGAAAAAAAAAGGGTTAGGGCCTAGGCCCAGGACCACCACGAAGTTTCAGCCCTCAGGGGCTCCAGAAAACGTTCAGTTTACTCACTCAATTACATACACTGTTTTATAAACCCTTTAAAATAAAATAGAAAACAGTCCCTGGCACAGAATTACTGCTCTATTATACAGCAGTGATGAAAGCCACTGCTGTGTATTTGCTCTCTTTAAAGCAAGAGATAGTTTAACTTAAAAAACTAGGTGGGGGGGAGGGGTGGCTGCAGAAACGCATGCACGAAAACACGCTGTGGGTGGTTCCCACCACATTCACCCAGGACAGAAAGGATCAGAGAGTGGGAGAGAAGAGCAACTTGTCTCTGCAGTGATGGTTGGCTCTGGAAAAGCAGCCAGGTTAGGGGGGGGAGAGGAACTAAAGGGGCTTAAGGGGATGGGAAGCAGCTGAAGCTTGACTTTGGGAGGCTGGAGGGTGTTTTAAATTACATGTACAGATAAAGAAGGGAAGCAGGTGATGGGGGCTGATTTGTTTGTGTTTACAGAGCAGTGGGACTTTCCAGTCAAGGCCTGTTCTCTCCTCAGCCAAGCTTTACTTACACGATCACTGGAGACCAGGGTGACCACACTGTGGCCCCAAAGGCCAGGCATGTCTCAATTTCTCCCAAGTGCCAGGTCAGACCCAATGTGCAGGCATCAGTTGAGCCCATGGGTCCCCAGCAACGATGATCCCCATGAGTTGAGTGTTCCAGCTGCTCCTAGGATTCCTTTATGCAGGGAATAAGGGATGTGCAGGTCACCCCAGGGGGTTAGTGGTAGCTTCAGGCAGATCAGTTCTGAGCCACAGCTGGGGCCTCCAGCCCACAGAACAGACAGGCAGCAGGGATCTTACTTCTGCCTTACATCCAACCACCAGTTCTCAGTGCTGGTGGCCCCATGGTTCAGCTGAGGATTTTTTCATAGTTCAACCAGAATGAATCCCTTTGCTCTCAACCCTTCTTGAGATGTGTCTTGAGAGTGTGAAGGTAAGAGTGATTCAGTGCCCAATGAGAGATGACTTTACTGTGGCTTGGAGCAGATAGGTTGAGGGAGTGAAGGTAGATTGAAGGAGTGAAGGTAGAGGACAGAGATGTACAGGGAAGCGATCACACAGGGTCTTAGAAGAAAGCTTAGTAAAGGATAAAGGAGACCCAGAGCTCAGGATGCACCTAAGATAGCAAGCTCCTTGGGAAGGGAGACATGCTTGAAGTCCTCATACTGGGACAGAGTCCTAGCAAGTGTGTGAGAAGGGACTGGATTACATCCATCAGTGCTCCCATGGGCTATCACTCCCTCACAGCAAATGCAAGCAGGGATCTCAAAAACAGCAGTCTGACTGTCTACATCTTAATTTCCTGATATGATGGCAGAGGTGACATATTTGCCTGGAGCACTGGACACAAGCCCTTGTCCTTTCTCAGCATCTATTGGGGTGTTCTTCCTGACTTTTTCATGTGCCTGAGCTCTACCAGAGCAGAAGTAGTTATTTTCTCTGCGTGGAGCATGTAAAAATATTTCCACAAGGTTATGAACTGCTGCCTTCTGGGTAGACTTCAATATCAGCATGCTGTGAATGTGGCAGCACATTTAACCCGCTCACTCAGGAAGCCTGAACTTCCCTGGCTGGGAATGACAGTATGCACAAGTGTGGCAGTCCCCAGCAGCAGAAGGGAGGCCAAAGCATCGCTGGATGGATATTCTAAGGAAGTTTTGCGCCACTGCTAAGGCCAGAACTCATAAACCATTTTTATACAACTTGGAAAGGAGGCTTATTAGGATTAGTTAGCAGTGTAGTCACTGCATAGTCACTGCAACAAAAATGTCAACTATTTAAGAGATGAGTTTTAACTGCCAACAATATCTTTGTCATGGGCATTCAGTAGTTAAACTACTTCAGGGAGAAATCTTACCAATCTCTCAGTTTTGCTATAAATTCACACCATTCCTACATCACCTCCAGCTCATTTTGCACCCCTGTGCACAATATACATGTGTGCACTGTTTAGTCTGTGTCTGTTCTTCATGAGCTTTCGTAACTCCCATCTGCACAGCAGCATGCCTTCTGATCCCAACCCTGTGTCGTGCTAAGTGTTTTCAGTTCCTGAAGACTGCACCAGGAGGTACTCAGCATCTTGCAAGAGCAGATGCTTGCCCTTACTTGAATGTAGCGAGAGCATCAGAAAGTCTCTCAGTTCCTTTCTGCCCCTATCCTGTTAAATCTTGGCTCATGTGAAGCCTCCTCACAAGCAGGGAACCATTCACATGTGGAGGTTTCATAAAATGTACCTGGATTTAGAGGATGACATTAGAGAAAAATGTGCTCTTTGGCCCTCATTAAAATAAAACAATCTTATTCTGTTTCATTGAGAAGTCCTGGGACTCCAAGCTTGGAACAGGACTTGGAAAATGATTGGAAACGGGAGCCAGTCCTTACTGGATATGAGCCTTTTTCTCTTCTTGTGAGAAACCACACAGTTTTGGCTATGTGATAAGCATTTGAAAAAAATCTGAAGTTTGCACATGTTCTCAGGAGAACAGCTAAAAGCTCCAGAGACTGAAGTGAGCACTCTTGACCATGGAAGTGCAGGAGGAAGGCAGGGCTTCCTCCAAGCTGCATGGACCAGGGGAGCACTTGGCACAGAACCACCCCTGTCCTGTGCCCAGTACAGCCTGCCTGGGCATGAGAGAAAGGGATGCAATCCAACTAAAAGCAGTCAGGGAATGAATGCTAGATGAAAAAAGGAGCATGGGACTGGAAATAGCAGCTATGGTCAGACCAGAGGAGGTGTCAGGTGGGTGTCTGGGAACAACCAAGTAAGAGAGAAAAACAAAAGTCTCTATGGGAGAAACACTAGGAGAAAAACCAAAGAGAAAGCTAGGATTGGGATGAGCCTGGTGCTCAGACAGAGCCATAATGGAGAGCTGTGAAGCAGGAGTCAGGATCAGGTAGGACACAGATCTAGTTGGAGCCCCATGTCTGATGCTGGAAATAAATATGCAAATAAAACATCCCTGCCCCAGCGACAACAGAGATGAAAGCAAGGGAAAAGGTAGTGAATTTTATACCAATTTTGCCAGTTTTATACTTTGTGTGAATGTTTACTATCTCTGCTCCTGGGGTTGCTTTGAAGAAAGGTTAGGCCACTTTACCTTGAAGAAGGGTTAGGCTGCTTTACCATACATGCTTGTACCTGGCTAACTCATACCAGATGTACAACACTCTCCCTGCTGAATCTGGCTGAGAGACTCCTTTGGGAGCTGTACTTAGTGACTCCAGGCTCATCTGACTCCTTGACTGGCCCATCAGCAGCACTCCCTCTCTCTAGTCCTACTTCACTGAGCACATGCTGCTTTTGAGCTCCTCTGTAAAACCAGCTTTATCAAAAAGGCTGCGGTGTAATCTTAATAACTGTCTTCAAAACAGTGATTGAATGCCCTGTGCAATAATGTTCTTTCAGAATGCTGTCTGCCATTTCCTATTCCTCTAAGAATTACTGCCTTTTTCTTAGGTACCAACATGTTTTTCAAACTGCTACCTGGTGAGGTAGCTTTCAAAGCCCATCTGTTAATTCTCTGCTAGCAAATTCTTTCAAGTATCAAAGAGGAAGGAAAGTGGATGCTTCCAAGGGATGGTAATAAAAGCAGTAGGAGAATAGCAGTGGTCTCAGGAGGCACAGCTTGCAAATCCAGAAGTTAAATAAAACTCCATACCTTGACTTCAACAGAGACATTTAAAAATACTGTCTCTGGCCAGTGCTGTGACAGGGTGGAAGTCAATGCAGGACTGGGATGACACTGCTGACAGTTGCCAGCACTCCTGGGCCTCCAATTTTCTTTTTAGTTTGAAAGTACCAGGTTGCCTCTGATCTACCCCTGTAACCAGTGGCGGAGTATTCCCTCTATTTAGGTGTCAAGAGATTTGCCAAGCCCATTATTAAGTGATGAGGTCTCCCACCATGTCCCCAGGGAGATTATCCCACAGCCTACCAGACCACATCGTTAGGAAAATGCTCCAGATAGCCAACCTAAATTGTGTTTAATTCAATCCCATTACTCCCAGCTGTACCATTTGGACCACCCTAAACATACCCATATTATTGTGCAGAAGGAGAAGGACGAGAGCTGGTTTAAGTTACGTTTGCCTATCATTTGTGGTAGCTGTTCTCCTGCCATCCTCCTTGCATGGGACTGGAATTCATTTTATGAAAGGAGGTCAGTGCACCACTGGCTCAAAGGGCTCTTGTACCCCAAGCTGCCTGGGCAGTGTGGCCAGGACTCGTATGGTAGAGCAGGGAGCATACAGCCAGTTCTGCAGCAAAGTCAACTGTGGGATCTGCTTGGGGCTGTGTAGGATGATTCAGGGATATTTCTACCTTTGATGAATCCTGGCTGATGTTCTGGAATAAGGGACTGCTATATTTTTATTTTTTTAATGTTTCTGGGAAGGTGTATGGAGTTTTGCTGAGGAGGTTTCTACTCCCAGAAACTGGAATGTGTAACTCCCAGACTAGGGTCAGCAGCCAGCAGCTACTGCTTATGTCTGCTGAAGGGTGATCAGCTTGCAAGAAAAGGTGGCTCCTACCCAAGAGAACTAGGTTTTTTTCTTTACTCAGCCATGGAAGCTCAAGTTTGAAGAAGGAAAAGTTACCAAACAGAAAAACACAGCCAAAGTCTTGATGAAGGGTGCAATATGGAAACAGACTTACAGGGCCACACCAAAAGCTTGGCACAAGATACAGGAAGTCTTGGGCAGGGGAAAGGAAGTCATGACATGCTTTCACAGCGAAAAAGAGAAGACCCAGTCTACTATGGGATCAGTCAAGGTCAGAATAGACATGCTGGGCTGGAAAGACTCCATGGTGCAGGAAGTAAGTCATGAACTTCATAGACAGATCCCAGACCACCAAGGCAAACCTGACCCCTAGCCCAAAGAAATTCTAGAATGGTTAGGAAACTGAGGCAGGAAAATGAACTGAGGCTTTACTATTTTTTCTTGCTCAGCATAATGGTGTATTTATAATCTATGTCTCTGCTAATGTCAATCATGCATTTCGAAACAGCTTCTAGTTAACCCAAGAAGTGGGTTTAAACTATGGGGAAGGGAGCAGTAGCCTCTCAAGAATAGGCAAATGATCCATGGCTACAGCTCTGTTATCCTCCCTGCAAATACATCTGCAGACCCTAAAAACTATTCAGACAAGGATGACAAAGACAGTCAAGGAGAAAAGAGTAGTTTTCATACTACAATCAACCAGACTAGGATCTCCACCCTGGAAGATACTTCTGAAGTGGTTGTGATCAAGGTCAAAGGGGGATATTTCTGTCTGGTATCATATACCAAAGAAATAAAATATACTCCTGTTTCCTAAAATATTAGCTAAATCTACATCTGGTGTCCTCATAGTTCACAATACAGGTTAACAACCAAACATGACCCAATTCATCTCTCCTGGTGATTCATGCAGATGTGTAGATGCAGCACTCAGGGACATGGTAGTTTAATGGGACAAAGGACACCAATTCAGACTGGTGTGATGGGCAAAGCTATGAGTAGACACAGCCACACAGAGACCAAGACCACAGTGAACTCAATGTGTTACCTACAGTATCAGAGACTTGCAACTGCAAGATCAATACTTTGTTTTCATGAGTCCTTTGTATTTTTAGTTTCAATTTAAAATTTGTCATATGCAAAGCTGACAACAGGTTATGCTATACTACATTAAGTTCAAACCCTGCTCTGTATCAAGACACTTAGAACTGGGAATCCACCCTCAAAGACAAAGCAAGCAAATAAATCCTGATCTGACTAAATAACTTCACATGAAGCCTGCAAAGGAACTCACTTTTGTCCTTGGTCTACACACTGGAGCAAGGATCTGCCAAACCCCAACCATAAATATTCATTAAAAAGCCTCTGCTTGGGATGCAGTCACTGAAACAGCCATTTCCTGCCCATTATCTCTTAGGGCAGGAAATCAACAGTTCCACTCATGCGGTTACCACCAAGCCCTCACCACGAGCACTCCCACTGGACAGCTGAACTTTGTATAAATGAGGGCCACGTAGCTGTAACCTTTCTGAAGCCCCAAAATAGTACTTCTTGGCAGTAAAGCAGATCTGAATGTAGCTGCCCTTGTATTTCATACTGAGCACACCAGGTCCTAATATGATATTCCACCTCGAGTTTTTCCTTGGAGCAAAGTGAACACACTGGCACTGTGGGTTGGGAGCATCTACAGAGAAGGATGTTTGTGTGTTCAACAGATTTGCTTGCTTTGCCCCTGCCACTGACAAAGATTACTAGTCAAAATAATGGCTCCTTCTGCTGAGGACAACCTCAGGCTGATCTAATTGTGGTCTCTGGGAAAAGACTGTCTCAGCACCCAATCTTGTTCCTTATAAGAAAAACAGAGCTTTTCTGCCAACTTCAGAGGAGCAAACCACTGAACTTATGCCAAGAAGCTGTACTTTCCATGAAAAAAGTCCTGATATTATAGGACACCCCACTGTAGAACTGCCACATTTTACTATCACTTCATGAAGAAGAAGGAGTAAAATCTCAAGGAAAAAGTTCTGAAAATTATGACAAATGCACAATAAATACAGCTTTTGTACTTACCTTTGGTTTCCAGCCTCTGATCACTTCCAATCAAACAGTCCTTGATGTCTGCACCCTTCTCTATCACAGCATTATGACAAATAACACTGCCCTGAAGACAGCACCTACAACATAAACACAAGCAAAGCAAGAAAATAATTTAAATGACAGAAACAAAGGTATCCACTGGAATATGTAATGACTCTGTGACATGATCCTGTAATAGGTTCAGTTCAGCTCCTTTCTCAAAAACTCCATTTTTCTCTTGATCCTCACACCCAGTTGCTGGAAAATCTTAAATGCCAGGTGTCAGATTGGCTTTGCAAAAAAGAGTTTGCAGCTTTACCTCCCGCTAGAACAGCTTTCCTCTACATTTCCTCAACAGAATAAATACTTAACTGAATAAATAAAGACTTGGGACCTGGATCAAGTCTTGTATTTTCCACAGACAGTCTGGGCAACTGCAGGGGTGGCTTCTCTGCTCAATTCCCCAGCTAAAAACAGGAGCAGCAGCACAGTCTTTCTCTGCAAATTTTGCTGAGCAGTTTTATGCATTCCAGCTTGTCAGGCACGAAGAAAAGGTGGAGAGAAGGGGCAGATCAATAGCTCAGCTGGTTGGCTTTGTTCGTGTTACATTCAAGCACCCAAACATGATTATTCTGCAGTACTAAACCAATGAAACCCACACTACACCTACACTACCTGCCTTGGGTATCTTCAGCTTCATGTTGCCTTTGACATCACTAAGTCTGAAGTGCTACACACGATAGAACTTTAGCAAAAGCCACTTTATTCCAAAATGTATTTGAATCTGTAATAATCAGCTTTCAAATCTGCCAATCCCAACGTCCAAAGAGGAGAGGAGTTCAGAGTTCAGCTGCTGGGTTTGTAACTTCTGTGCTGAGAGTTTCTGAGTTACTGCATTTCTCTGAGCCCCTTCTTCCAGTAAGTTGGAACTTGTCAATCTTAACTAGTATCTGTGATGTGTCCTGAAAGGCTATTCCCTCAGCATGATGCATCGTGTTAAACAGCATTAAATGTAATTTCTTTCAAAGCTACAGAGAAGAAAATAGCTGTGAATCAAATGATTTCTTTCCTTATTTTCACATGTGCAAAAGTAGATAGGAGTCACTGAAGGACAGAAAACACAGCTAAGATGTATCTAAAAATACTAAAACTCATCAAAACCAGCTGATTGGGAAGAGGGTATAAGTGAGATCTATAACCCTGGAGAGATGCAGGTAATCTGCTCCCCCTAGATAGCTCAGTATTAATCCTACTGTGAACCATAGCATCTCATATCTGCTTCCCAATATTTCTGTCAATATTAATTACAATAACTGTGAATATTATCAGTCCAACAACTGATCTCTGTCAAAAACCAGAAGTTTTTGGCTTCAATGACCTTCTGCACAGTGAGCTGCCCAGTTTACTGACCTGCAGCCATTCCCCACCTTGGTTATGGGCACCACCACTACTCTCTGCCCTAGTGAAACACGGCTGCAGTGCACCATCAAGCTGGCTTGTGGACAGAACTGTCAGCCTGGAGTCTGAATTAACAGAGCAGTTTTGGTATCAGGTCAAAGCCCTGAGCCTCAATTCTGTATTTAATGGAGCAGTAGTCAGCTGAGGTCCTCAGAAGTGTGAAACATTGATCCTCACTCCAGACCGCTGATCCCAAAATTAATTCATAGTATTTTCCTGCTCACACAACACTATTATCTAGAACAAAGAATTTATCATTAAACATATTACAACTCTGTTGCTTGTGTGAGTCAGAGCAGAAACCATCTGCCCCACAAAACCACCATTAATTCTGCAGGAGTAAAAGCAATAAAACTGGACCTCAGTTGCAGTGGTTCACAGTTACAACCCCCCGTGAACAGACTGTCCCCTCTGAACAATTATTCTTTTAACTCACTTAAACTCCCCCCCTCTGCTGACCTATAAGGAGGCAATATGAGCAATTATTCTACAAGCAACCAGCTCAGGTTGCTTTGGCATGGTTTTTACTAACATGTTAATAAGATAAAAAGCGGCAAAGATACATAGCAGACCCCTGCCTGTCTTTGCTCTCGCACTGTCACGATCTGCTTCCTTTCCAATAGCCTGTGTGCCCACACAGCGGCTCAGGCCATCTCCTGTGCAACAGCAGCTGCTGAGAGCAAGAGCAACTTGGCATTTATGCTGGGCTAGGGAAGGGATCACTGGAAGCAGGACTGCCCACTGCTGCCATCCTGACTTAGCTTAGGACTAGCAAAGGGAATGGGAGAAGTTGCTCATTTCCCACAGAAATGGCTTCTATCCAAAACACGCACTCCAGCATACCTCCTCCTCCATTGCTTTGAGCCAGTCAGATGAAAGCTTTCCCCTGAAACTTTCAGGTTCCCACCATCTATCACTACTCCTGAGCATGAGAGCAGCTGTGAGTGCACTACACCTCTCAGCATTATCCTCATGCAGGAGGATATTCCCCAAAAGAGAGGGGATTTAAGCTGTCGGTCTGGAGCTCAGGCTGGAGAATACTGCATGTGTGTTCAGAGCCTACTTGAGCATTGGCTTTCAACTCCCTGAGAAAGAATAGCATTGTAACCAAGAAACTGCTGATGACATTAACATCAAAGATAATGGGGGTTCCTGCCAAACCATTTTTTGGGAGGGACAGGCCAGGGCACCAAGATGAACTTGTCTGTGCCAGGTGCTTGCAAATCAACCCTTCCCTGGTGCCAGGGTAAAACAAAACCCAAGAACTCCACCACCCCAGGAGTTTCTTAAAACTTATAAACCCAACCAACTGCAGAAGTTTTAAAGCCATACTCAATGCTCAGATTACCCCAATCACACAAACCAGCAGCAAATCCGGCTTTTATTGCTCAAGTGGAACAAAACTTCAAGAGATAAAAACACAATTTGTGGGTGTTCCCTTCACCCGCTGACAGATGTAACACAGCCATTTTGAAACCACTTGTAAATGCCTTTTTTCTTTAAAAAAAAAAAAAAGTTATAAAGCCTGCCAAGAGAAGTATTTTGTGTGTTTATTTAATTTTTACTATTTTTTTCAAGTTGAAGAGTAAGGAATAAACTTTTATTCTCTTACAGGGTAAATATCAGATCGCAGGGCAGTGCTGTAGTCTCCTTGGCTAAACTGCCACCACAGTTCCTGCCTTCCATAACAATTAGGTACTATTAGCCCTCAAAGGTGCTCTGACAGCATCCAGCTTCATCAGCTCTGGTGTGTGTGCGCATACGCACACATTGATGTACTGCTTTATAATGCAAACCATATTTATTTTTTCCCCTGAAAATGTAGTATATTTTTAAACTTTTCAGCACGGTGAAAACGGATATCTCCTGACCTTAAAATCCAAAGAGCATGTTCAAACCCACAAGAGGAACTAATTTGGGGCATTTGATTTACGGCTGAAATTTCAATTTGAATTTGTTTTAAGTGTAATCACAAACTGAAAGTCTGGCAGCTGGGTGTTTTTCAGAAAATAAATAAAAATATTCAGTGTACATCTGCATTCTAGAAAGAGCATTTTACAAGCCTAGTCCTGTAGTGGGAACAGATGTAGCTAAAGCATTAATTTGTTCTACAGGTACAACGTGTAAATGGGAGCATATGAGAGAGTGTGTGCCTACGTCTGTGTGTCTGTGTGTCTGCTACGTGCCTGCATCTGAGAGACAGAGCCCGACTTTGGGGTGGGTTTTTTTGAAAGTGAGAGAACAAGAGCAAAAGGAGTAGTGGCCAAGGAGGCATGGGGGGATTACAAGGATTTAGGTCTTTAAACTGCAGACCACCTAACAAGATCACTCTGAAATGCCACTAATTTCAGTTAAGGCCACAGACCTCCCTTCCTCTGCCCTCCCTCTCTCCCCCATTGTAAACAACTAATCCCAGCAGAAAACAACAGAGAGCAAAATGTACACACATTCTGCAACATTCCAGGTCCTTCTTTATCTTTTATTTATTTTTCTAAAAGGTCAGCGTATGTATGGAGGGAGGGGGGAGGGGAAGAAAGCCAAAAAAACCTCAAGTCCATCTCTTGTGTGGGCTTGAAGGAAGCTGGGAGAAAGCAAAGTCCAAGAGCACACAATATGGAGCTTTTATAGCACAGCAATTCCTGGACTCGGCTTACTTTCCCCTCCCTCTATTTGTGGCAAAGTCACATAGCTTTAAACCAAAGGACAGGGTGGTCGATTACATCTGAAAGAAATGTAAAAAATTGGGAAAGAATTCCATCTCCTGTCGAAATTATAAATAAGGAAGTATTAATCCCAGAGACAGGCTGATTTATGCAGCCCTGGAACTGCTGACTTTCAGCCCGAGTATCGGTCTATAAATCAAACTCTTAAATCAAGTGTGTCAATCGCTGCAGCACTGTGATACTCAGGCAAAGCAAGGCACCTACCACTGAAAGCAGGAAGATTGCCAGGGGACTGAGGTGCCGTACCCTTCTTAATTTTCTGAAGTGTAAATCTGAGATCAAACATCCTTTGGGGGAACGGGAAATCAAAATACGCAGTGCTCAGCACACCGGGAGCAGGCAGCAGGAGTCCAAGACACAACCCCCTAATTACAGGCTACCCACTGATTATTTAGGACTCTGTGATTAAAGTGATGAACGCTCCTGGGAGAAAGGGGCTTAAGTAACTGAGGTCAAGACCTCAACTGCAGCTCTCGCCCTGGTTGTGCAAGCTTAGGAAGGTATGAATGTCACAGGTTTGCCTTACAGCAAATCTTCTGAAATGCCAATGGAAGTTATCCAGGCCTGGTACTTTAATCCAATTGTGCCAAAACCCCGACATAATCTCTGTTGGGCAGCAAAGCAAATGAGGTGTCTATAATGCAATGCTTAAAACTGTAGACTCACAGGAAAGCAAGCCTGGAGCACAAAGCCTAGGACAGCCTGTTGGTACTGTTCTGCCCTGCCAAGCAGTCGGGTCTTGTGCGCCTCCAGATGAGCTACGAAATGGAGAGACTGACGCGGGAGTTAAAAGCAAAGGGTGACATGCCTCAGCAGCTACTTTGCTGACTGAGGGGTAACAGATGTGAATTCCCCTGGGAGCAACATCCCCTTCTGCCCTGACCAAGGAGATAACAGCCACCACAGGCACCTTAACAATTCTAAGACGTGGCAAGGAGTCAGGGAGAGTTCTAAAACCTACCAGCAACCCCTAAAGGAATCCCCTGCTAGCTAGTGAGCTGGTGGCTGGGACTCATGATCACAGGGGTGAGGCATAAAGACCATGGAAAAACAGGGGAGAGGCAAAAACACTAATAGAGAACTTGGGAACCTGAAACGTTGCCTTTGCCAACATGCTTTACACACCAATACATTTTTACACCAACACACTTTTACACACAAACACAAGAACTCCGGGCACTATGAATCTCACGTTATACACTCAAGTAAATACCAAAGCCTACAATAGATGCCAGCAGTACAGGCTATAATTTATAGATATATTTCAAAGCAAGCATTCGTAAGTGAATTTGGCCTTTGATCTCCTGTTTTTCCCCTTGGGGGTAACAAAATCATTCTACCCCTCTAAATTCTTCGCCCGTCTCTGAGGGTGTTTTCACTACGGAACTTGTTTCATGTCTATTTTCTAGCCAAGCTCATCACTGTGGTATGGCTCCTTTACACTTCTTCCCCACACCCTAAACATTTTGCATTACATATTGCATATACTTGCCAGCACTCGTATTTTCCAGTGAAAGTTCAACTGACCTTAAAGGATTGCCTCAAACATACCTTAATGTGTTTTATTAAGTGAAACTGGGTGCAGGGGGAGGTCGCCAGGAAGGTCATGCCTCACCTCTGAAACTTCAGTTACATCCAGCTCATCTTGGAACAAACAAATTGGTGGCCTTTTATGTAGCTGTAAGCTCAGGGCTGCACACTTCAGCAAAAGAATGCTGCAAGGAGTTTACGCTGGGAAATCCCACACAGAGGAAAACTGACCACCCTCTGGATTCTCTTTTGCAGAGTGGGAGGTGTAGGCCAGGTCATGATTTTACAGACACTTCACTGATGGCCAGGAAAAGCTACTTGTGTCTACGTGAAGGAAACAAAGTAGGAAAATTATATGTTCACTACCACCTCTAGGTTTGCTTCACTTTCCCACCAACTCACACAGACTGAGCGAGGTAACAGGCACAGAAAAAGGAAACCTTTTCTGGGGTTTTTGAAGCACAGTTTTGGGTTGAGAGCTGTGGCCCTTCATAAGACATAATTGGTTAAGTCAGTTTCTATATCATGTGAGCTAGGTTGACATGGAAAAGGTTTCTGTAAATGTCACCCTTACAACTGAACCTGGCTTCTTTGATTCAAAGAGAACTTGTTCAACCCTTGTCTCTTCAGGAACTCAAGAGGTACAATGTGATAATTTCTTTGTCTTCCATACCCAGGCAGGAGAATATTTTAAAGAGCATCAGAGACATTCACGCCCAGATTCCCACCAAAATCCAACAGCAATCAGCTGTTTGAAAAATCTCCATACTCTTTGATTAGACCCATGTGGTTAGCAGGAGACAGAAGCTTATTTATAGCTCTGAAGTCAGACATAACCCTGTCCCCCTGAAGAAGCAAATCAGCAGAATGAGAGGAGATATTTTAAAATGCCACTTTTCAGGGCTCATCTGTGCTTTAAGTTCAACATTTGATGTACAAGATGTTTGGAAAACTGGGATGAGCTCCCTGCACTATCAGGGAAACATCTGTATCTCAGATTAAAGAACAGGTGATTTATTTAAGACAGATTGATGTACCAGGAAGCTAGCCAGAAGAAAATTTTTTTTGAGGAGCTGCTAGTAATAATGTTCCAGACACTCATAAGATAACAGATATTATATGAGAAATTTCCTCAAT
The DNA here is from genome assembly GCF_051311805.1 of Agelaius phoeniceus. Classification (NCBI taxonomy): domain Eukaryota; kingdom Metazoa; phylum Chordata; class Aves; order Passeriformes; family Icteridae; genus Agelaius; species Agelaius phoeniceus. The sequence goes on from NC_135272.1 coordinate 28,420,713, forward strand.
ACATTAGATACAGTAGAATCTTCAGCTGAAAGTAACTGAAAACCAGTTCTGCAAGTAGCTCCACTACTTCCTACTTACTAGTTTCCTACTTTACACTTTCTTCCTCAATTTATCTTCCTGAAAGGAAACTCTGCTGGCCAGAGGTTGTCTCTATTCAGTATCTTACATAGCATGTGCAGTGAATTACATAGTAGAATGAAAATTGTAATTCCTGATGAAAAATGCTCACAGTTTAAAACCAAGAGGTACGACAGAAAGGACAGAACTGCTACATAATCAAGAGAAATAAGACCCCTTTTTACAGGCAGGGACTACTATATATATAGTTTTCTTCATGAATTTAATTTTTATCCATATCCATTATATAGTTTATCCATATATTTAAGATGAGCATGTGCTTTTTCTGAATGAAGCTCTCACTTTTCATCTGCTTTCTGTGATATCTATTCTAAACTCATTCTTCTTTCTAGGGAGGCAGGGACCCAACTAGCAGTGCAAGATAAAGTGTCCAGGAGACAACAGCCATCTTAAAAAATGGTTCAAGATACAAAATGCTTGGGAATTTCAGCATAAGCAGATCTTTATTTTCAGCTTTGCAAGCTATGGTGCTGGCAACAACTTCACCTCCTCATTCCTTTTCATGAGGTTAGGTACTGTAAAATATGTTGCCTTGGCAATAGGATCATGCCTTTGTACTGCCACTGTCCAAGGGGACAAAGACTATTTATGCACTGAACCCCTACAAAGACTCAATTCCACCCTGGTTTTAATTACAACTTTCTTCAAACCACTGACTGTTTCTATGTCAGGTGCTGATTTGGCACTATTGAGGAAACAACCAATAAACTTCACAATCAATCTGCAGTTAGTAGTCAATCCAGCTCACCCTGCTTGTTGTTTTCTTCCTTTGTACATTTTCTCATACAAAGTAGCAATAAATTGAAGACATGTGGTGAACTAGAGTAGCCTTAACCAGTCACATGTGGTCTCTCTCCAGTCCACTCACTAAGCAGAATTATGTCTGTCCATCTACTTTCAACAGGTAGCCAGAACACCTTTAACAAAATGCAGTGCATAACTTACTGTCTTCACATGACTGAAGAAGGATGATGCTAGTTTTGGCTGACAAAACATTTTTGGTGCCAGTTCTTTCTTCACATATCTGGGTACTTTAGTCCTTCATACTAATTTTTACTGCAGCCTATTCCTGCCACCCAGGGAGTCAGAAGCCCAAGGTTTACCACATCTTCCTGTGGCACTCTTCTAACTCTCTCTCTGTGTCCTCAACACTCACATCACCTCCCTGCAGTTTGTAACTCGAAGCCTTTGGTGTCACCTCCCTCGCATTCTAAGTTTCCTGATGCTGCAACACTTTGCAATTTGCTGGCATCACAGTGCAGCCTGACCCAAAACATATCTGCCTTTTTAACCCCTTCCCTTTCCAAAAGGTGACCTTAGCTGTGTGCCACATGGGGAACTTCAGCAGTTCAGTTCAGTTCTTTTGGGTAGGATGTTTGTATGTGGTTCCAACAACATGCTGCAAACTTTACAAGTAAAGACATGAGGGTTTTGTTCAATGATTCCTGCCCCTGCACAAACTCAATAACCTCAGTCACACCTGCACCCCCACTCTTACAGTTCCTGAACCAAATGCCCACTGCATCAAGGCTAACTGGCAAATATCTGCTGCAAACTCCTTTCTGGAGGGTACACTCTCCTTTTCCCATTGCTAATCCTGGTTTGGGATACAGTTTTTCTGGTAAAATTACAGGTGAGACAGGTTTAGCTTCCTTGGTTTCTCTGTAAAGATCTGGTACTTGCTGTGGAGGTGAAATCTAGAAGCAAATCTTGGGCCATTTGCTCTCTGATAATCAGAGCAGCCTATTTATGATTTTCATAAAAACAGCATTTGAAGCAGAATGCTTTCCTGTATTCCCATGAAAAAAAGCAAAGCAGGAAAATACTTCATTTCAGACTATATCTACCACAGAGTCCTTATGGTACTGACTACCACCATGTCAACAAGACCTTTTCAAAGCATGGCTTACAGCAGACTCAGTATTAATCTGAGCTTTTCATGCTTGCCTTCTCAACTAACCTCTAAGTAGCCCAAAGACCAGATTTTTTTCCCTCCTAAAGAGTCCCTTTCCCTGAATCTTTACCAGGGAAACATTAATTTTCCATGACCAAGGAAAAAGGATATAATGTGCACATAAAATGGTCAAGCTCCTTCCCGTAAGTGTATACACTGGGATAGTTTTACTAACAAACAAGAGATTTCGAAATATTTATCTGCAGGGATGGAATAAAGGATTCAACATGTTTTTCCTGTTAATATTATTTGTAATGCTCAGAGCGCTTCAGCACAAGGTCCTGTATGACCAGAGCAATTAGATGTTCCTGCTGCCAGAAGGTAGCAAACTAAGTAAAACAACAAGACTGGTAAAAATAAAGCCAGTGTTTGATAAAAACCAACAAAGCAACCGTTGACTGCTAAAACAAAAGCCAGAACAGGAACCTGAAACTAAATGAATCCATCCATATCTAGGTCTCATTTCAAAACAGCTAAGTGTGCCTAAGTCTATCAAATGAAACAACATTATGGAACCATAGAGTAGTTTGGCTTGGAAGAGACCCTTAAAAGTTATGTAGTCCACACCCCCTTAAATGAACAGGGACATCTTTAGCTAGACCAGGTTGACCAGGGCCTCATTCAGCCTGGCCTTGAACATTTCCAGGGATGGAGCAGTCCCAGCTCCTCTGGGCAACTTGTGCAAATGCCTCAAAACCTTTACAGTAAACAATTTCTTCCTTATATCTAGTTGATATTCTTTTAGTTTAGAGCCACTAGCCCTTGTCCTGTTGCAGCAGGCCGGGCTGAAGTTTATAAGCATCAATCTTAGAAGCCCCCTTTAAGTTCTGAAAGGCCACAATGAGGTGTCCCTGGAGCCTTCTCTTCTGACCAACCCCAACTCTTTCAGTCTTCACGGAAGTGTTTCATGGTTCAGCCCTCTGATCAGTATTATGTCTGATCATATGTGTTATGGTCCTTACAGCTGAGAGGTGTGGGAAGAGAGATTGACAGTGAAGAATGAGACAAAAAAAGCGGTTGAGTATCTCAGCCTTCTCCTCATCTGGTGTAACCAGCTTGCCAGCCATGCTTATCAGGGGGTTAAATTTACCAGGCATTACTTTTCATTTGCTAAATGGCACAATCCCCTGGGCAACCAAGCTCCAGTCAGGTCTGTGGGTGTTACACGCTGTCCCTTTGCAAGAGAGCTACAATGAGGGGACTCCTGCACCAGAAATCCAGGGACCCTCTTGTGCTGCTCCACCCCTGATGAAAACAGAGCAAAGAGAAGGGGCAGTCCTGAGCCACTACAGAGACTAAGGACACACACAGCTACTGCAGGAACATCCACACAGACAAGGTTTTCAAGCAACCTATGATTTTAACTCAATTAGTAGATTTTTTCCAACTATGTAACTCAGTGCAGTCATTTGTCACTGAGCTCTAGGGAGCCATCCAGAGGGAAAAAAAGAAGTGTTTTGCCACTGCAGCCTGCCACCTGGGCAGTCAGCATCTCTCAGCACTTGTGCTGTTGTATAAATTACATCCCTCCCAGCTTGGTCAAGTATGTCCATCATTCAGCACATATGTAATCTTTGCTATTTTATTGTCTCATTGATGGAAGAATTAGCTGCACAGTGGGAAACACATTAAGAAAGGACTACCAATTATTTTGCCCTGTTACTAACTTCTTTAATCCCCTGTAATCTCTTCTAAGGGGGGATTCATATCTACTCAAATCACTTCACAGGAGACATATATAATGTAATAGAAGCCCTACACACCAAAGCAAACAAACTCAGCTTCTGGTACTCCAGAGTATCAAATGCACCAGCCATTGCTGGAGGACAGATCATAATTTGCAAACAGTATGCAATGGACTGTCCAAACTAACCCCAGTTACTTGATCCATTCAGTTGGGAAAGTTATCATCACCTAGGCCATGACCTCTGTTCCTCCAGTAATGAGGCAACCACTGCCTAATAAGAGATACCTGGTTTTGTTCTAATCACCTTGTGGTGTTCCCACCTACACAGCAAGAATTTATCAATTTCAGAAGCTGGTATTAAATACCAGCTGTGAGGTTATTCAAAAGCTTTCTTCTGGTTTGGAGATATAATTTGTGGATCTTGATGCTGCAGCAATTATGGCACAGGACCCTCAATCACATAGGAGAACTACCAAGAAATAAACATTTTAAATTTTGGTTTTGGTGAGTTTTGTTTGTTTATTTTGTTTTGCTTTTTCTATCTTGACATAATGAACTGAAGCTGCTGATCACCTTTGCAGCTCAGACAGGAAAAAAAAAGAAAGATTCAAGCCAGAGAAGCTAGAGGTCATAGAAGAGGCAAGGGAAATACTAAGGCAGTGAGTGCCATGTAGCTCTTGATAAATGAACTTAGAATGCAGAGCAATTTTTGCACTTGGTTGTTCTCACTATCCCAACTTTAAAAGATTTATCTGATCTTTCCTTCTTCTGAGTTATCTATACACCTTTGTCTTTTCCATAAGTGTCCTACTGCAGTCTTCTCAGCCTACTGCTTCAAGCTGTTGTTACTGCAAAGAACACTCCTGAGAATGGCCTTCAGTTACCACTCACATTTGACTTGGGCATTATTATACAAGACCATTAGTCTGGTTGAGCTGCTCATGTCAGTATAAAAATGTATATTCTTTAAATGACACAGTTTTTATCCACTTCTCAATGCAATTTCAGAAGTTTCTAATATACAACACTTTAGTTGATAAAACTGCCTTACTTGTAGGAAATCTGCTGTGCAATATAAAAATGGATTAGATCTGTCAAGGCACTTTATTATGCTCATTTTGACCCGTATCAGCCGACACATACTGACTTTCCAATTAAAGATGAAGACATTTTCTGAAGTTGTGATTAGATAAAGCCTGAGTTGTTTTAGAGACACTTGGGAGAAGAGGTGTTTATAAGGAGTTGTCCACTGTGGACAGTTTAGAGCAAAACCACATATAATTTATCCACCTGTTCCAAATGGATCCATCAACACGAGTAAGAATGATTAGCATTTTAACAAAAATCCATCAGATTTAACCAAAGTAATGAAAGAGAATCAAAATACATTGAAAAATACATAGAAATCCTTCACTGCAAGCAAGGCTTCTTTCAACAAAACTCAGCAGCTAGAGTACTTCTGTTTCTCACTACCTGTGTATGCATGACTTCATGCCCCTCTAATCTTAAGACTTATCATGATGCAATAAGAAATAATTTATCAGCTCAGTATCTGTGCAGATCTACATAATATTAATTAGAGTATGCTTTGCAATAAAGATCCAGGGTATATAGTCTTAATTCCATCTGGAGAGGAATAATTGCAAATTTGACTCCAGTGCATCAGCGTGCAGTAACCATAGAGCAGCTAAAGGGGGTAAAACCCCTGGGACTGTGAGGTTTTTCACTCTTTGGTGGCTATATTGTTTTCACCAAGAGTGACTAGGGATCACATTGTTTTCTAGAATTCACAAAAATGTTACCCCAAAAGTCAGTTTATCTCACTTATAAATAATATATCACCAACTTTACAATGCTTGTGGAATTTTGTGAAACGCTTAACATAACAGCTCTGGGATCGATTTAGGATTTAGAGCACTACTAAATGCCAATGCAGACAAACACAAGATGATTTGGGACTCTTCATAAAAAATAGTGCTATTTATACACTTAGCTGCCTCTGCTATTTAATGGTAGAGCTGCTGACCTCATATGCAAAACCAAACCATTATCATTGTGGCATCAATTCGTTAATCAAAATGACAGAGGGTCTCATGATCAAATGAGAGAGGTTCCTCTACTTTTTATGACAGTAGTGCTTGTGATACAGCCATACTGGATCCATCTGTGATTGAACTGGAAACCAGCTATTTTCTATACTCAATGGAATTCTGATTTATGATGTGTTTGAAATTACTGTGGATTTCTATTAAAGACAAACACTTTGTGGTAAGGTACCATACTTACCTGTAATTTAGTTATGTAACAGTAGTATCCTCCATAGACCCCACATCCTTTGGGGTTTTATGTTTTTCAGATATGCAACTTTCAGAGCCAACTTGGCATTTTTTAAGAGTTTGGCCTTTTTCCTGAGGCCCTAAGCAAACCTCAAGCCATGAAGGAGCAGAGAATTTATACAGGTCTGCACAGACTCAATCAGCAGTTTCCTTTCCACTGACATCCACAGGAAGCCAGCATGTATGGAAAGATGGGGGCATGCAGACATCAACAATTACAGACAGGCCACTTTTCCCACATTTGGAAATGTACAGCTCAAGGCCAGCTATTTAGTCAGTGTCTTTAGTGCATGAGAAACCTCTACTAGTTGGCAGATTTTCTCTTTGAAAAGTTTATTAATTTATTCTATTACTCAGCATAGGCAATGGTAAAGTAAAGGCTGCAGGATGACAAAGAAAGGGCCAAAGAAAATGACATTTTAGGTGAAGCTGTAATGTTCAAATGTGAGAAGACTATTTCTAGCTGGCAAGCATACCACTTTAAAATATGCTTTGTGCCTCAAATATTTTAGGGATACTCACTGATCCAGCCACTAAAATAACACTTGGAAGAATGACATACAAGCTCATACAGACTCATACATCCACTTAACTTACTTACACATTCTGAAGATGACAGGGTCTACTGTAAAAAGAAGACATTTATGTTCCAAGACTCTTGTTAGTTCATTTCACTTATGCACTTCTGGACTGCTTATAGAGCAGTCTTTGGAAACACACCCCCTGGTATCATCTCTTCTGGCTGAGGATTCTTTACAGGACAAAAATTACTGACTTATGATCTATCTAGAAAAAGAAACTGCAAATTTAGGGAAGTAAGGTACAAAAAGGTAACTTACCCTTCCTCAATTGTAACAGAATTCATGATGATACAGTTTGTTATCTTAACTTTGTCTTTTATGGTACACATGCTACCGATGATGGAGTGTTTGATGGATGTCTTCTCTCCAATTTGTGTGGATGACCCAATGATACTGTCTGACCCAACCTAGGGAAGAAAAGAACAGAAATTAGCAAAAGTACATGGAGCTCTCTGATACGTGTTCTCCATACACTTCTCCCAAAGCACATCTCAAGCACTCATCAATAAAATTTACCCTGCTCTACCCTGAGGGATCCTTGGCAGAGGAAAGACCTGAAAATTTAGGGCCCACCCCACAGGCAGACAGACAGTCTTCCCAGGTCTGTTAGCCTGGTAAAACTCCTAAAAAAATCCAGTGGATCTGGCTTTGTAGGCTTCATGCAGAAAGGTAAGCACAGTAGGCACGTTCCTGCTGGTACTCACTGGTTTCACTCAGGTTTGCCCTGTGAGACCTGTTAAAGGGAGGCTTGAAGCTGGCATTCAACCAAAACACATTAGCAAGAAGCAAAGCTAAAATACTGATCCTTTCTGGGTTTGGTGTCCTTAGGGAGGCAAACTGCTCAACTACCAGGAACTGCCATTAGGAAACAAGAGGCTGCAGTGTCTGACTTGGGAGTAAGATAGACTTTTTACCAAACATTTTAAAAGAGAGAGACTGAAAGGCAGGAACCCATGGGTGAGCCTACAGAAGAGTCTGGGCTGCATCACCTACGTTCCACCATTCCACTCTTCAGAACTTGGCTTCACTTCCAATAGTGGGACTCAATTTTAGCAAGCAGTTCTTGAAACAAAGGGGTTGCAGACTACTGAAAGAACAGAGATGGGAAACAGCAACACTTACCATGCCTCTATCAGTGATCTGTGCAGATCCATGAACCAACGACTCTTCCAGTCCCAGATTAAGCAATAATTTGGGAACCTACATGAAAAAACCCACATCACAAATTAACATGATACTGCTGTACCCACAAGTTACATAAACAGCTCAAAGATGGCTTTGGTTTCCATTGCACAAGTGTATTTGCCACAAACATTTTAAATTATGGGGAAAGGTAGGTCACTGCATTTCAAATGTCCACCAGTTATGTGTGATTTATCATCTCCCACTTTTGTAAAGGAGACAGGTACACTACTACCACAGTGCACTACATGTCTCCTTTCAACTCAGCTTCCCACCTGTGGAGAAGCAGTGGATCAGCAGCAGCAAGCAGGCTGCCTCCAGCTGAGCACAGTGACATCCTGTACGTCACCACAACGTCCAGCATCTGCCATTCCTAATGCAGCTCAGCTTGTTTTACAGTCCAGTAAAGCAAAGGAGGGAAGCAAGTAATAACAAATATAAATCAGTAAACTCGCATAAAAAGATGACTGTGTCCAGCCCACTCCATAAGATAGTACTCTGAGGCATGGGCAACAAAATTGTATTTCAGATGTTAAAGTAGAAAGAAACTAAAGATGATCAAGTGGCTATTCCAGATGATGGAAAGCTGCACAAGAAAAGGCTCTTGACAGGGAGAAGGCAGGTGTTAGACAAGCAGACAGAGCAGCAGTAGGTAATAAAGAGAGACACAGCCCATGAGGTAGCCAAGAACAAATCCATAGAGAGCAATTCTGAACTGGCTCCTGAAAGGAAGGGGAACTAGCATTGTAGGAGATGGGATATCACTCCATCATTCCTTCTTTTGTGGATGAAAGAGCAGCCTGAGGCATTCTGCATCTCCTGGCTGAAGCCAAGGTCACACAGCACAGAAGAAGTGATGACAGCAGGGATGGGGATGTCAGGGGAGGTGGGAGCATTGCAGCAATGCACAGACACAGTGCTACACAGTTACTGGCAGGGGTGATGCTATGTATGATGTCTCTTGGTAGGACAGAGAGACAGGGATGTATGAGGGCTAAGAGGTTTGCATCACAGCAAACTGTCTGGCTGAATGAGATGCAGCATGTGCTGGGGCTGGTGTGGAGCTCTGCACGTGCTGTTGGCCATCCAGGATGTGGGCACTCACTGTCCATCTGGGAGGTCATCTGGAGTCTCAGCACAGTGATGGTGAAACTGAGTTTGCCTCAAGGGAGGAAGCAGCATTCATTAAGTCTTCCTTTTCTCTACCCAAGCACCTACTTTTACAAAACTCTTAGAAAAGCTTATCTCTGAGATCTCTATTGCTCTGTTAAATTTGGCTGAATGTTGCCAGCAATTTCCAAAGTTGCTATTAAGGAACTGCTACACAGTACAATTGTGTAAAATTGTTTCCTTAGAAAGCTGGGATAACAAGAGCTGATGGCTAAGGAATGAACCTCAAAAAGCAAATCCCCCAGATCTGAAGAAGATGGGATCAGATGAGCTCAGATTTCTGAGCTATCATTTCAATTTGCTTGTTGCCCCAGTAGACATTTTCACACCTGCAGCTCTTTATATCTTGAAGTTGGCCCTTCCGACTAGACTTGGATTTTGTTTATTTTTTAAAAAGCAAGAGTAGATTAGATTCTTCAGTCCAAGGTGCAGGCACTGCAGAAAACCACCAGGTTACCAGAACACCACAAACTAGGCAAATCTGCCTGGATGATGCTGGCTGGGTGAAGAGATGTCCCAGCATGTCACCTGACACAAAGATCCAGGACAGGAACACACACTAAAGCATACCTACAGCATAGGTTGGAAAGATTCCTACTATCCAGTGTTGATCTGCAGGAAGGGAAAAAAATGAAGAAAGGCTCTTGACCTCCCCAGTGGAAAGGTGGTGGGGTGAAATAAATAAAGGATTTTACTGGCCAGAGCAAAGGCCTTATTAGAATCAGTCAGTGGTAGTGCAGCCTGAGGGGTAACCCACAAAAGCTACAAGCTCAAGCATTTTGCTCTAAAAAGAAAGGTTAGACTGGGGGCAGGAGTCAGAGGGAGTGCCTGGGTCAAGGGAAGGTTTAAGATGTGTTTGGATTTAATTCATCTTACAAAGAAACTATTTCCTGCTATTGAAGATAACTCCCTCCTGAACCCACCTGCCCACACACAGGCTGCAGGCATCCAGAAACCCAGCTGGAAGTGAAATGATGTGAGCAGTGTTTCCTCACCAGAAGGGCAATGGGTTAGGATGCCATTCCTTCCCACAGCTACTGGACTGGACTGCTACTGCTATGTGGGTCCCTCCTTTGGGATCTCAAAGTTATAGGTCCTGACTTTGCAGCAAGGGGATCAGAATCTGGTCTGTGAAGGCCAAGATAAGAGCAAACTAAACACCCAAAATCTTCCTTAGAGACCAACAAAACAGGTAACCCTGTGCCCCCCCACCCCCCCAATCAAATTAAATGTGCATCTTTTATGAGGATTAGCAAGAGAAACAAAATGCAGTGGCACTGAAAAAAGGAACTGCTTTCTCACAACTCCTCATTAAGCTCCATTTTATGTTTTACCTCCACATAGTTTCCTTAGAAATTTTACCATCCTGAAAAAGTTCAAAATTCAAAGAAAATCCTTTCCAACGTTGAAGGCCCCAATGTGACTTCAAAACACTAATTCTTTGTACCACCCAGGAGCAAATATATTTCCTGAACTAACCAAAATGTAGAATATTTAGGTTAAAAAAAAACCCAACCAAAAACAAAAAACCAACACAAAAAATCCCACATGGAGTCTGACTGGCTTAACTCAATAACTTTTTACTGAAGTGGCTGCTGCCAAATGTACACGCACACTTCCCTTAGCAAGTGGTATTCTCCCTTAACCCTTTGGGCACACTTGCTCCTGCTATTTTTGGGGAAGTTTTCTCTGACAGCAGTGTTGCATCTCTTCCTCATCTCTCTAAGCACAAAGCAAATCACTTTATTTCTGTGTTCCTCTACAAACATCAAGGAGAAAGAGCTCCAGTGTGTCAACTCCTGCTGTCATTCCTCAATTCTGATTTGCATGAATTAATCCATTAATGTTGTCAAAAAGAAAGCAACTCAGTCTGAGAGCAAATGCAAGGCAGTGACCACTTCCAGAATTCCCAATACAACTTTATCACCTTTCCAGCTCCACTTCCAGAAATATTGAGTCTTTCCTTACTGGTCTTTCAAAACTAGAGGAAACTGTCCATTCATGACAGCAATGAAGTTCATCACTAGCAGAGCAAAGTATAGAGAATTGTACATTGCATCAGCCAGTGTAGTAAAAAAACCCCCACAACCCTGCCCCACAAAGATATTAAGAGCTTTTAATCACCAGCTTGTTAGGTAGTACAGGATTTCCCTAATTCTCATCTGTTATTTTTTCCTTTTATGAATTCTCAGTAGTGTGAAAGTGAAAGCTGCAACAGATGCTGCCTCAGATCAAGAGTTCACCTCTGTGTGTACCTGGAGTCCCACAGTAGGAAAACCTGTTCATAAAAGAATCCTTTTATAATGGAAATCATTAGGCAAATTAAATGAAAGGGTAGTTTACATCGCTCTTCAAATTGTTAATAATCTTTGCTATTATCACAAACAAACATCTGCTAGGAAGAGTCCAGTCAGAACTGACCTTGCTTTTAGGACATGGAGGACATTGATTAAATGAGCTATCAAAGTTACTTCCATTCTCATTTTCCACACTTTGTGGCTCTTTGGCTGCAGGTCTTGCCGCTCCCAAAAACCCAGAAGAGTGTGTAGGGTGAGGGTAAATCAAATCTAGAGTAAATCAGTGACAGAACTGTTTCCTGGCCTCACATCCTATCCAGCCAGCAGCAGGGTGATGTGTGCCTGGATAACGTGGCTCTGGTTCAATTCCTACATACTCCTCAGCTGTGTCACAGGGAGTCACTCCTGCAGGGTGAAATGTCCTGTAAGCTACTGCTGGATTCCCAGGTGGAACCTCTGTATTTTCCTCACCTGTCTGTTGGCTTCAATGTACAGCCCAAGAGTATTCACTCGGTAGCACAGCCCCTCCTTCATGATATGGACGTAGCAGCGCACTTTCCCTTCGTGGAGAGTCTCATTCATATCTCCTCTGTGATCATTCCAACAAGAGTTATCTGGAGCAGGTTTCAGCAAGCTATTATCTTCCTTTATGAAACTATAAATGTCTGGAGAACACACACATGCATGAAGTTAGACAGGATTTAATGAAATACCTTCTGAAGAGGAATACTATTAAAATACTGTTGGTGAAGGGAAATCTTCACCTCACCTCATCTCCATGGCTAGATACTCAGCAATCATTAACAGATTTTATCACATGTAGTGAGTAAGTGCTTATTTTTATTCTGCAGGTGTGAATTAAGGAATCAGGACAGATACAATATTTTGCCCAAGGTCACACAAGGAGACAGCAGAAATACTAGAAATAAAATCCAGAATCTGAGATCCTGTCAAGTTCCCAGTACAGGGTGGTTAAGGCTTAGTCTGTTGTCCTACCCAATTTTAGGAACTCCCTCCTAAAATTACATTTTCAACAATGAATCTAACTTTTTTCCAGAAAAAAAACCCCAAACAAACTAGAGCTCCTAGCTGATTTTCTAATGGTTTACACCAAAATAAGGGAGGACAAAAAATGTATATAGTCCACAATACTATTTGAAAAAGAAATCTACTAGAATATTTGCTAGGGAAAAAAAGGTTCCTCTGCTGAGGAAAAAAAGCTGAATCTCTAAAATAGTGTTTCAGGCTAGTTCCGTACTCTACTCCATAGCTCAGCTGTAGCATATGGGCTTTAAAACTTCCATAAACCCAAATCTTTGGTATTGTACTGACCTAGGGATGCTTGCTCTTTTTTCTTTTGGTCCTCTTCTTTGTTGTCTAGTCCTTGCTGCAATGATGCAGGAGAAGAAAACTGTTTCCTAACCAGATGAGGAATCAGTTCACTCCGGAGAGATGTGATTGTCCTGGGGAAAGAGACACATGAGGTCTGTGAAAGCTAAAAATTATGTCTTCATTTTCTTTGTGTAACATTATCAGACATTTTGCAAACTTCATGGGGATGAATCAAAATGGCAAGACATTAAGACAATTTCCACTAGTCACCTGCTTCCTTAATGCATTAAAATATAAAGAAATACTCAAAATGAGAAAAAAGCTTCATTTTCAGAACTATGTCCCCTATATTTTAACAGATGTGACTATAATTTAATATGTCCTTATTCTACAATTCATACTTGTGTGGAGATGGAATGCAGATGGAATGCAGAAAGTACCAACATTGTAATGACAAAAACTGAAGTCACTTTATATGGCTCAAAAAATAGCATCAACTGACTGGAAAAGAGAGAATAAAGCACCCACAGAGGGAAAACCTAAGCAGTTCCTCTTCTTTGTGATAAAAATATGGAAATACTCAAGGATATATGAAATATCAGATCATTAAAGTAAAATTTTTATCATACATTAATGATATTCCTGTTCAAATGACAGATCCAGAACATTTTAAAGACTCAATCCTTTAACAAGAGAAATTAAGACATTTCAGTTTAGGTCCCAAGACCTTCATGTTCTTTAGATGTTGCAATATAAAAGGTGTAAGTGAACAGAAAGCTTCCAGAGGCTTCAGCTGACAATACACCCATCTTCCCCTTGTACAGAATTCAACTTTTATTGTATCCATTCTGATACCCCAATACTAGGAGGTGGGGAAATCAGGAGGAGTTTTATCCCAAATCACCTATGCCTTAAAAAAGTGTCCGAATCACTAGTGTATCTCTACTCTTATATTAATTTATACATTGCAATGAATCAACAAAAAACTCTCCCAAAAGACAAATATCAATGAAGAAAATCTATTGTACTATGGGATTATAACTCTGCAAATTTAATTTTGACTATGAGAAGAAAATTTTATTTTTCAATAAAGTATTTGGGGAAAAAACCAAATCAACAGTTTTTACAGTTGGAGTGCAGTCTTAAAATAGCTTTATTGTTGTTGTTTCATTATTTTAACAATCTCCATTTAGTTACTGAATTGTGGATTATTTAAAGTAGTACTTGGGAAAATCATGCGGAAAATGAACTCAAACTTGGCATGTGTAAGAGGAAGTGCTAAACTTCAGAGGAAGGGTTGGAGAACTAACACGGTGAATTTGGCTACAGGAACTCAACAAATAACAACCCACAAAGAAAGAGGAGTTGTTTAGAATGGAGGACAGCAAAACTAGGAACTAACTAACAGATTAAATTACGAAACGCAAGTACTAGAATGAGTACAGTGAAAATTATTTTGGTTGGCAAAATCTCTAGCAAAGGGGGATCTTACACAGTCCAAACTTTAAGACCAGCTCAAAGCCCACCCAGGCCCCTGCTCAGGTCAATGATAGTGAAGCAGACCTAAGGACCAAAACAGTCTTTCCTGTCCCTAGCTTTGAAGGGAAGATTCAGATGTGATTGCCAGTTCAGCCCTATGAACAAATACAGAATGTTTCTTTTTCTTGACAAACTTTTTCTTCAGCCCTCAGTGCAGGTTGTGTCACATCCTCTCTCCTGCAGCCCACCTCTGAAATTCTGCTTTTATGTTTTATTACAGTCAAGGAAAAGCTCTAGCCTTTAGTCTCTCCTCCTGCTCGAAAATAAGATTATAATCACCTTCAGATAGCTGTATTTCAGGAACTAACGAAGTGAAACACTTCGCTCCCTAATCACCGAATTTCTGCCTGCTAACCACTCACAGGCGCGCTCAGCCGCGGCCGCGCCGCCCCGCGCTCCCACACACGTGGGGCTGTGCAGATGGGCAGTTTACTAGCTCCCAGTGTTTGCCTGCAGCTGTGCCATTCAGCAATGATTTCCTGCTTGGGTTTTATACTGCATCCAAAACCGACAATCCTCTGTTTCCCTCAGAGGCTGGCTATGGCATTTATAAGATATATTACCTATAAAATACCCAAGTATTTGGCAGTCTTAAATAGTCTGATGCAGAGGACAACACAACACGGTAGGAAATGAAAGCAGTGGAAAGGGGAAAAGACAAAGTTTTGCAGTTTTGCCTGGTTTTTGATGGTTTAATCTTTCTTGGCCAAGCTCCTGAAGCTTTCCTGCAATTCTCTGAAGTGCTAGCCACATTCCTTTGCCAAAGGTGGAGCAAATCTCTGGGTCATCCATAAGATGTGGCTCAGAAACACATCCTTCTTACTGGAAAAGGAAAACCAGGAAGGTTCGCCTCTGCTTGCTGTTGAAGCAATTTATATGCAACATTAAAGGAATTTGCCTTTGGAAAGTAGTAAAAATATACAGTAAGGCCCTCTGTGAGAAAGATTTGGGAATTTTTTGCAACAGATCCTGCAAACTAAGACATACAAAATGATAGCATGAGACTATTATCTGACTGTCAACAGCGGGAGAAACCAAACATCTTGCTGGAACTAGGAAAGGAATTGAAATCAAAGGAAATGCAGAGGGACTGAAGACCCTTCATCAAAAAAGAAAAAAATTAGCAGGAGTTTGGAAGAACCAACTGGCCTGTAACCTAGTGACAGAAGAAGACAAACCAAAAAGGTTTCTGGTCTAGTGTATTTAAAATTCTTACAACCAAATCCCAAACTTCACATGCCTATATTAAGAAGAAATAAACATAAGACTGTATAAGCTGAAGAAAGCATCTTTTTTATTCTCTTCAGGTTTTAAAACTTGGAGCCCCCTGGTTTCTAAAGCTCGCTGTTTTCGTTAGCACCAAGAAGTGAAAATGAAATATGCACTGAGATCCACAGAAGGAAAAATCTGCTACAACCAGGAGAAAGAAAGCAAAAGGGTGAGTGGAAGGAGAGGAGGGCACACAAAATTTTGGCAGAAATCCAATTCTAAGCCAATGTGGAGTAAGCATGCTCTTGACACCTCAGAGCAAACTCCAGAGGGTAGAGAGCATAAACATGAACCTGCCTTTGAGAAACATTTGCCAAAATAAATGTGTTTTCGTAAAATCTAGCCCAAGTGACAGGCCCTTTTTCATGACTTTTCATTCCCTCGACTTTGATTTTTGAAGTTCTATCTGTCTGTTTCCACCTCAACAGAAAGTAGCAGGTTTTTAATGAAACCACCAAAGATGGAGAGTGCTGTTAGATGTCTTCTTGTAAATGAAGAGAGTGGGACACACTAATCCCTGAAGCACCTTATGTGGCTCCAGTATCCTGAGAACAAGAGTTGGCAGCAATTTTGAAAGAGGCTGATACTGATCATATTTTAAGCAGGCAAAAAGAAGTATCATCCCTGCCATTCATGCAGCAGGTCACAACTACAGGAGATATTGGCAAGAGATGGTGCATAAATGGGGGAAATGAAGACAACTGGGCAGTTGAAATCCATGGTGCAAGTGCAAGAAAAAAAGTGGGAATTCAAGTGAAGATGAAATAGTTAAATATCAAAAGAACTTCCTGGGAAATTCAATATTCAATGTACCTAAGAGATTAGAGCATACATCAGTTACTTGCAGTTAGCTATGTGGATTGCAGACTCAGACTCACACAATATAAACTTAGAATATTCCAGATTAATTTTCTTTAAAACCTAAAACATTAAGGGACAAAAATGGCTATTTGGTCAGACAAGTGTTATTTTACCAGCAAGACATAATTACACCTTTAGAATCCCTTTATTCCCAGTCCCTGTGCACTCTCTGTATTCCCAGTGTTTCTGGGATTTTTACATTTCACTAAAGGCACAGATAAGATTCCTGCTAAATGAAAAGTTTTACTTGTGAAAGAACATTGGGTGAAAACACCCCACCTAGGTCAATAAGCTTAATATTTAAACACAGCTATGCAGAGTGTTTCAGAGACTTTTAACCATAAATAAACTTAAAACAGTCTACAACGTGGCAGAATTAAGTTTGTATCTATGTATGTTATATTACATTACATTACATTATGACCCACAGAGGGCCAACTTTTACTTGTTGCTGAAAAGCAATTGCCTCTGGGATGAAGCTTATTGAAACTTCAGCAAGAAATGAAGAACAATGTAGCCAACTGAAACACAAGAAGAGTTTTGGGGGAAAAAAAACTCATACTGTCCCCTTAAAAAAAGACAAAAAAAAAAGACAAAAAATTATTTCACAATTATGCTTTAATGGGCTGTGATTTCTGTTCTTAGATATATGTATTGCTGGAGACTCTGTCATAAGACATGGAAAATAATGGTTCTGACCAATGATGATAAGGAAAGGAATCTCATAAAATATTTTACAATAATACAAGAGTCTATTTGAATCTAAGTTTGGGTGACCTTGCACAAGTCTAGGTAACTGTAAGTGCTGTTTGGCTTGATCCACAGCAAGAATAGGAGCATCCACAGCAGGAATAGGAGCATCTACAGCTTCTGCTTCCTGCAGCTAATTCTCACCAGCTTCAGACACCCTGAACACAACTGTCAGTTCCATTTACCGGCTGTCATTCATTTTCATTTTCCATGTTTAATGTTAAACACCATAAAATAGTATTAATGAGTATTAGCATTCTAATATCCTCCCTGTTTTATTAATCTGTGATGAAGCATGAAATCTACTGTTGCTGTCAGCACCCACCTGTGAAATCTGCTGTTACCCTCCATGGGTAGCTGCAGGGGGCTTCCCTTGCTATCACTGTCTGCACAATCAGCTACATCTACAGGTGCAGATAATGTTTGTGATTCCCCACTACAAACAAGCAGATCATTAGCCCTTTCATATCCATTTGTATCCTTTATTTTTTTTTTAGCAGGCGAATGAATGTTAGCTCTTGTACAGCTATGCAAGTGTACACTGGGTTGGGTTCTGATCTTAGCTCCATGGCCTTCAACAGAGATTCTTCAGATCACATCAAAAGAACATGAGGCTGTATTTCAGACTGGTGCTCATAATTAATGTTAGAAATGTATACATAAATACAACTAAACAAATCCTAAGGCAACTTACAGTTTTGGCCAGAAAGGAGTTGCATGTTTATACAGAACAATAAAGATGTAAGAAAAAGGGAGGGAAGGAAAAAAAAAGGAGGGTGTTTGGAAGAAAAAGAAAAGTTAATTCTGAACCCTGTAGGTACATAGTTCATGGTTCTCATCGTTTAAAGGATAAAGCCAAATAACATTTAAAAATTCCATGTAAGCTGGGAGCTCTCTTGTTGAATCTCAACGTTATTTTCTCCTGATCCTTTGATGGAGATTAAAAATTTCCATGTGAATACAAAGAAAGAAACAACAGTTACTCTGAGATTTTTTCCCTGAGCATTTAATGCTCCAAACTAGAGCAGCCAGCCACCATTCCCATCTCCTCCCCCATCCTTCAAGAAAAAAAAGTCAACTCACTTTGAAGAAAAGACAAAACAGACAAAACAGGGTCAGGGCAAGGGGGATTAGGGAAATGATATTTATATCATGGACCAAATTAAAATGTCAATGCAAGAGGCAGGCAAACAGCCCATGCCACATATATACACCAGGCATGTTTCCTCAAGGAAACAGGAAAGAGATTTGAAAAGAGTTAATGCAGTCCTGAGTTAATACCACCTGCCTCAGACTCAACACCACTTAAAAGACAGTGTTTGGGTCCATTTCCCACAATGCCGTTTTAACAAGCACAATGGAAAAAGGAATTACAGGACTTTTCCCCTTCTTCTCACTGATTCATTACTAAAAATGCTGGAATTTCTGAGACACGCTAAGAATGTGGAGAAAGCAGAGAAGGACTACATTAAAAAGGAAAAAAAATCAAGTGATAAATCTCTAGGGTGTGCCACATCTCTGCAGAAGGTTAATTCTGCCCTTACATCTTGCAATAATCCTTTTGCCTTTGTTTGGTGTAACCAAGACCAATTATAATAAAGGAAGACTCCAAAGTAACCAGGCAAGCCAATAAATTACCAGGCAATTAATTGTGCATAATTCAATAACCTACAGCACTTGTCACAGCATTAAACATCTGTTATATCTTGCTATGTTCTATTTCTCCTGTTCTACTCTCAAAATCTGGACCACAAAAAGAGCAAATACATTTCTCACACTCTGCCATAACTTCATATTAATTGTCAGTGTCTCTTATTTTTGAAGTTAAAAGCCTAGGGAGAAGACAAGGAAACTTCGAGAAATGTTCTACTAAAAGGTAATTCCACATGACTGCATTTGTGCTTCATTTGTCTTTCCATACTATTTTCTAACTAAAACCTTCAAGCCTGACAGCAACATACTCCCAAAGCTCACAAGAACGTGCATGACTCATTCAAAAGCCATTACACAGCAAGCCAGTAAAACTGCACAGCTTTGCAGGCTCAGGTTTATGAATGACTTCCCAAAACTGCAGAATCACCACCAAAACCCCACATTCTGGATGATGGAGGGAAAGCAGAAGACACGCAAGTGACAGTCACAGGCACCATAACATGGAGAGAAACCAGATCAAAGTATGAAAGGGATGGTATGGATGCAAACCACATAAAAGCTGTTCTCAAGTTCCACCAAGTCTGGATGCAGTTAAAGGAGCAGGGATCTAACTTCCACTTCTGCCAAAAAGCCCTTTGGGAAACAAGGCAGCTTTCTGAAAAATTGACCACAGAAATTAAAACTCCTCAATTACATACTCAAATCCTTTGAAAGCGTGTGCACACTCAGCTCAGGTCATCTTAGTAACCTTAACTCTGCCCACTTGCCAAACAGCCAGCAACACCCCACAGCTCCCAACTAACACAGCTTTTGCACAGGAATGCCAGCAAGTTTAGACATTTTTAGAACTTCTCTCTGACCAAAAGCCTCTGAGGCCGTCGGAGGCCACCCAGGGTGTTTGCAGGTTGTACACACTGCTGAGGAATGGATCTCATTCATTCCCAGACAGCATCCCATTCTTCTGAAACAAGCGCACCTGCAACAAATGGGACTCCTTGCCAGAACTCATCTTTCCCGTTTCTCTCCCACCTCCGCCTTTGCAGCCATCTGTGTCTGACTTACCAACTTTTTTCTAAGTGCCTTTGAAATTAGGCTCCTTTTCTGAAAAAGAAACAGGCATTCTGACAATTTGCCTAAACAAACACACACATATACGATGCATTTGATAAGGCTGACATGTATCCATAAACCGGTGAGTTATGTAAACTTTAGGTGCATAATTATGTATTTAAACACTTCAGACTTGTATAAAACATCTAAGTGTCAGAAAATCCAGACACGGCTCTAGCTTCACATGGGCAACCTCTTCCACCCCACTTCATTGGTATTGCATCACAGGCACTGGAGATGCCCACATGACTTTGCTCTTTCTCCATGCAGATACTGTGTTTGGTGGTCTGCAATCAAACAGATCTATCCTCAGTTTGACTAATTTCTCTCAGCAGTCTGGGAAATAAACTGGAAGCTCTGATGTGCAATTCAATCTGGCTTCCACCTATACAAGTACCATTTCTATACCCTTCTCCCCAGCAATCACTCTACCTTACCTCCTATCCTCTATACTCATTGCTAATCCTTGCTCCACCCTTCCCTGTAGGACAACTCTTCTGTTCTTTTTACCATGGTGTTTGCAACATGATCTTCTGTCTGTGATAAGACTAAACTTTTTTTTTGTCTTCACTTTATCCTTTCTTGAAGAACTTTGAAAGCTTTTTGGCCAATGAATCCCATCTCCTTTTTTTCATGAGACAGCTTTTATTCATAATGTTCTTCCCAGGTGGTATTAATCCATAAAAGCTTGGTGTAAAATGCTGTGGGAGCTACAGTTCATCTCTGCATCTTTGATTTAGGGGAAATATCACTCCTCTCCATTCAGCTCTTGGACTTCTTCAAAACGAGTAGCTTAACTAGACAGCATTCAGCATTTCCTATAGACTATTTAAAATGTTATACTTAATTTTTTTTTTTTTTAGTTTTTTTCACTTTAAGTAAAGAAATGCACAGTTGCTCCTCTTCGATTCAAGATTGTTCTAAGATCAACCTGTACCTCATGCTCTAGGCTCCTTATCACATCCAAAAGGGAACTCAGAGTACCATTACTGATTGAATGATGGTTCACTAACTTAAGGAAGACACTTCTTAGCTACTCTATTCATGTATAAGTGCCCTATCATCACTGGTAGCATTTACTGTCCCATCTATAGGCAGGAAGTTAGAAGTCTCCCACAACAATAACTCAATGCAATAATAAAGTCAGCAAGAGTGTTAGAGACATATTTATGATTGTTCATGTTTCACTTGCCCTGCTAAGGCACAATGAAATTTAACATTGAACACCCAGAATAAAAAAAAAACAAACTACAAGAAAAAGCAAAATACTAGGAAGACAATAATTGTTTTCTCTCTTTACCCAAAATTCAACCTGTCAGTAAAAGGGGACTCAGCATTTCAGAAGGATATATCAGTGACTGAGGTGTTGTGGAAGAAGAGATTTAGAAGCAAAACAGAGAGGGACAGAAAAGAAAAAATGTTTTCTTTTGGATCTTGAAAATTGTACATTCAGATCATCTGAATGAAGAATACAAGGGAATTATGTTTTTCACTGCAAGAGACACATATATGATATCATAGTATAAGGATTGTATCCTCACAGGGAGATGCCCAGCAAGGCAAGATAGTAACTTTACCCAAAGTATTTTCTTACATGCAAGTAATGCTGGGTACAGAAAATGTACTGCATTGATAAAGGAATGTTTAGGATGATACTGCCCAAGTGGCAACGATTTAAGAAGGAAAAAATCAATGGAAAAAAAGCACACAAAGATGGGTAAACTAATTACTTCTTGGCTCTGAAATCACATCTCGTGTGAAGACAAAAGTCAGCTTGACTGAAGGTTACCCAAGGAAACAGAAACTGCATCAAACAGTGGAAAAATAGTTAACCATTTTTAATGTTTATTATCAGATCAGAACAAGCCCAGCTGAGGCCACCAAGAGGGCCAAGAGCAGATGACACAGAGGGAGAAGCTGGGGGAGCTGAGTTTGTTCAGGCTGGAGAAGAGAGGGCTGTGGGGGAATCTGATTACCATTTTCCACTACCACAAGTGAAGTGATACAAAAGACAGACAGAGACTTCCAAGAGGTGCACAGTGAGAGAGCAAGAGGCAACAGATGCAAGCTGCAACAAGGGAAATTCCAGTTGGGACATAAAGAAAATAACTTTTCAGTGAGTGGTACAGTCCTGGGACAAGGGCCAGTTTCCATCCTTAGAGATTTTCAAAACTCAACTGCAAAAAAACCCCTGAGCAACACAAGAGTTAGACTTGAGCTGGAGGCTGGACTAGATCTTGCTAGACATTCCTCCCCAATCTAAATATTTCTATGATTCTATAATTGAATGACATCTTTCATGCCCTTCCTTTATTTACTTTTTTTACTTATTTACTTTTTTTACAGAATCCAAAGGGTCATAATATGATGCTGTAAGTCACAGTAAGAGAACAAAACTGACACATTTTAACATTTACCTTAGAAAAAATTTGCATTAGGAGCAGCATTAGCTCCAATGCAGCATATCCAAAGATACGTCTACTCCCAGGTAGTCTGCCAACAGGAAAAGGAATTGTATTTCTTACAGAAGGCATTTGCTGAAAATCATAATGTGTTTAAATCTAGTTTGGATCATTAGGGCTTTTCCCCCTGAGGTTTCAGGAGTAAGCTTGATTGGTACCATGGAAAGATGATAGCAGTAATGATACCCTGGAGGATGAGGACATCAACAAATTTTAAATCCTGGCATTTCTAGTAAGGAGCAGGGAAAGCTCCAACAGCTGGATATGTTTGACAAGGAAAGGAAATGGGGAAGATGAATTGCCATTTCACATTGTAATAGATTAAATGCACTAAGGAGGAGCCTGGGTTGGGTTGACTGTGGGGTGTTTTTCCCCCTTTTTCTCTTCCTTGTTTGAAAAGCTACAATCTATTTGCCCTGACTTCACACAGTATACTTCCTGTAGGAGCTATTTGTTTATTTTTCCGTTTTAATCACAAGGAAAGTATTCATTATAAAATCTCTCCTTACAGCAAAGGAGAAACCTTCCAGCCACACGGCTGACACATGTTAACTTGCAGGTATTCACAGAGCAGGTCCTGTTTTAAGCCATCTTTCAGGCAGCCACACAAAGACCACCAAAGCTGGGTGTTCAGCTCTGCCAGACCTCCCCCAGCCAGCAGCCCTTGCCAGGAAACACAGGTGACAGCCTGAATGATAAAAAAGGCATTTAGAGGGGAAAAAGAAAAAATGCACTGGTTTAGTCTGGGCAGTACCTTAATATAAACCTGCAGGGGCCTTTGTGTACAGCAGAGCACACAGCCATCCAAGCAGGAGCTCCAGAGACAGTCACTCACACCTCCAGTTTCCAAAGATCTCACACTGCCCTACCCTTTATTGAGGGAGAAGGGTGGCTCTGCTGCAGCTCTTTTCATGGCCACAGATCTCCCAACACAGCACTGAGATAGCAAAACCTCCTCTCCCCTCTTGGTGCTGGCCCAGCAGAGGCTCTCTGGACACAGCAGAGGGGAGCTGAGCAGAGAAGTGTGCTCTGGGATTGCAGCTGAAGCAGTTTGGAAAGGCAGAGTACTATGACCTCACACAATTTGCTCTTATTTATTTCAGCAGTTTAAGAAAAAAAATACCAACCCAAACCCCAGTGTTTAACTTTGTAAACAAATCATACTGACTTTGGCTATAAAGTTTACTGCAAATTTGCTCAGTTCAGAAAAGAGTTTCTCAACTGGCAGATTCTGGCAGGCGGCTCTCCAGCGCTGGAAGAACTGCAGAAAGCTGATTTGTTTTCTTAGCTACAGCTCAGACCCTCACAGGGTGCACCCTGAGAGGAGGACTCCCCAGGGAAAGTGGATTTCCCTGGTGGCAGGCAAGATGGCAGCACTCAGCATTCCCAGGATAAGGCACTGTGAATTGCTAACTCAGACCTTTTGACGTGAGCACAGTGCTGCTGTTTGTCATTCTTGCCTTTCCAGTACCACAATTGATCCTTCTGGCCACAGGAAGAGCTGCCCACTTCCCAGGTGACTGTACCTGGGAAACTGTGGCTTTTTCTACATCCAAAATTTCAGAAGGACTAGATTCTGGACAAAATGGTGATTTTCAAAACACATTACTAAACACAATAAAATTTTACGTGGTTTTAGGAGGAAGAGGGGTGAGGGAAAAAGGGGGAAGGACACCATAAAAGTATGTGAAAAGTCCTAATATATAAGAGGAACATGTGTGTTGTCCATTTTGTTTACATGCCTACACAGTCTTTAGAAATGAAACCTGAATATCTTATGTCACAAAGTGCATGTGACACTCAGGTGGAGAACAGAGAACCCAGAACATCTGAGCCAACACACAGTGGCATCTGCCTCCACCAAATCTAAAATGACCACCATTCAGAGGTGGTGCAACGAGGGTGCCTGAAGAAAAATTGCCCAGAATTTCCTATTTTAAGTTTCTGTTTTCATCTGTTTGTAAACTTTGCCAAACTGTAACTGTTTTGGCTGAAATTACCCATGCCAGGTGTTTCCCTCAAGCTGATTATTTTTTGGATAGCGTCATCAAAAATGTCTCAGCTATTTCCAAGAACAAAATTATGGAAAAACCCCTTTGTTTTGATCATGTTAAAAATATTTCATCTGCTGTGCTGAAAAGCTCTTGCATTTCCAAGCTTAGAATTTGGCACAGCACAGGGTTGTCTTTTCGTCTGGGCATTACATTTGTAAACAGGAAAAGTGCCCATACTACACCAGGCTCAGTCTGAAAAAACACTGTTTGCACAAGCTTGGAAGAGACCTGTTTGGTTTGGGTTTTTTTACTTCTAAAAGGTAGAAGTACTTCTACCTTGGGCATGCTCCATTCTCTCTTTTCTGCAAGGCAATTGAAGTACTTGTGCTCTGTTCCACAGAGAAACAGATATGCTTTGGGCCAAGGTTATAAATGCTGAGATGGATATTCTTTGAAGTGTAGAGCATCCCATCTCCTTCTGGTGGCTGACCTGAAAGGTGATAAATCTATGCTGATAACAGCTAGTCTGTTAGCAGGAGTCACAGTAGACTCACTGATTAATTCTAGAAGTGTCACATACATAAATATATATACACACACTAAAAGAATATTATGGTAACAGTTTGGGCACTCAAATTAAGAAAAGCTAGAAGCATGCTGCTTATACCTCAATTAAGACCTTGTGTGTTCACATTATGATACAACCCTTAAAAACACACCTACTTTTCCTCTCTCCCCAATCTCAATCTCTTCTTCACCAAATGCAAAGGTGGACTATGCCCTGGGGATGGATCACCTTTGTGTAATGAGGCAGAAGAATGCCTCATTTGTTAGAACACGTGTGTTAAATGTACAAGGCAGAGGGCTGCAAGAGGAGAAAAGAACTGCTAAGATGTAAGACAAATGAATGATGCCTGAAGAACTGAGCTTTACTTTTTTTTTTTTTGCAATTCTGTTCTGTCAGAGGATTTTATGGATGGTGCTGCATGCAGAACATAAATCTAATTTCTGCAGGTTGCCACTGATTATTACCCTGCAACAGCTATCATCAATGGAAAAGACTTTTTCAACATTACGAGCTCCCTGTATAACATTAATAAGTGAAAAATGGCATACTTAAGACAAAGATGCTTCAAACCTCAGCTCTTGTGTACCCTGGTTTCCCACTTTCAGAAGGGGAAAGCCACAGCTTCACTAATAGACGTGCTGAAAAGAGTTAATGGGCGTTACAGAATCAGTGATGAGCACCAAGAGGAACATATTTACTTTTACCTTTCCAAAACAAAGTATTTGACTTATCTTCAGAACATGGTTTAAACAGGGATTAAGGCTGGTGGCCTTCACCTGAACTACAGAAGTTATGTACAACACTGAACAGTGTCTCCTTCAGTAAACATCTCAGGCAATAAACAATGCAATGGTCACAGATGGGAAAAAAAAAACCCAAACAAGGTACAAAGTCATGTAACTGAGGCTGTAACATAATACGTGGGAAAAACAAAAGCAAAAAGTTGCAAAGGGAGCCTCAGCTGTGGCATTTATTAATTGGCAAGTGCTACAATTAACAAAGTTAGTATCTTTAAATGTGGCTTTTTGTATGCTCAACCTGTAACTAAGGTTGGATTAGTATATTCCTAATATACCAAATAAGCTCTGCACTGATGAAATTTGAGAAAAATTATTTTGGGGACCTTATTGATTAGGACCACATACTGCTTTGCTTTAGGTAGCCTTGATCTGGCTTTGGACTTTGTGGTCTACCTCAGTGAGGAGTGAAAACAGCAGTCCCCATATGCCTACGGGTTTCAGCTGCAAGCATGGTAAAATTCTAACAAATATAACAAATGCTGCCATCTGTACCTGCACAACTGACTTTGGGCACAATGCCATTCATGTATACATGTATTATAAATGCATGTTAGGTATGTTCTTAAGCATATTCATAGGATATGTAGAGACATATCTTCAAGACTTAAATTTCCAAAGCAAGTTTGAATTTTCCATGTTAAAACTTCACAAGGAAAGGGGTTGCTCTATACCTATCTCCCCTCTGCCCTCCTCTCAATTATGTATCTTACTTCACCAGGCCAACCAAAGTTTTAGAAATTTTCAGGAAAAGCAGAACACAAACTACCATGCAACTTCCCTTTGATCACATTTCTCCTGGTAGCAGCTTTGCTGGGATTGTTAGCAAGCCAACTGTCAGCACACAGCAAAGAAATAGCAGCACATGTCAGTGCAGCACGCGGGGCTCACGCGGCACATCCTGCCCTCTGCTCCACGTGAACTTCAGGGGGAAAGGGAATAAGGACTCTCTTCTTCCATCTGCTCCGAATGCAGCAGCGAGGCAGGATTCCAACCTAGCACTCAGGAGAGTGCCAAAAAAGGGACTGGCTACTGTGCTGGCTGCCACTGCAGGGCCCCAGGGGTGTGAGGCCCGCCAGCTGTGGGGTGGAGCCGTGCCCCCAGCCAGCTACAGCCTCTGCTGCTGTCTCGCTGCCGGCTCTGCGCATGCAACGAGCGCTTTAAGAAAAGCAATATTGTGCAGTTCACCGTGTGGTGCAGGTGTTCACCTTCAACTGTCCCTGCCCTGGGCTGGCAGAGCAGCTCCAGCAGCACACACAGCCTCACACAGCCTCTGCCTGCCTGTCTTCCCATGCCACAAAGCGTGGCAGCTATGAGATCCCTGGGTTGGCTTTGCTCTGAAAGAGGAAATGCTGAGGAAAGGAAAGCTCTCACCTAAATACAAAGAGCTCATATTTTTAACTGACTTCCCTCCCATGTGGAGGTGTGATACAACTCCACACTCTCCACCAAGAGCAACCTCAGCAAGTCTAATTTCACTGATGAAGAAAGGAACCTGGTGAAGAATCAAAGGCCTCTGCTGAAATAAACCCCGGGGCCAGGTACCACCAGCAGAAAATTCAGCCAAACAAGAGCTGCTTCACATTGAGGTCACAGTTCCTGCTCAGACAGGATAAATCCAGCTGGTAGCAGGGTATGGTCTGTGACCTGTTGTGAATCTCATGTGGACAGACCCAGCAGTCAGCAGTGACTGGCTATCCACTGCAGATGCAGGGATGGAGATGCCCATCCCAGGGCAGAGTTCCCAGTCCCACCCCTGTGCAGAGGCTGCCAATGCACTGCAGCTGATTAAAGAACATCTTTTAATCAACCTACCCTCGTGAAATAGAAGTATGGAAAGAAGAGGAGGAAGAAATTCCAGCTGCAGGAAATAAATTGCTATGGGCAAGAATTTCTTCAGCTGCTGCCCAAGCCAGCATGGAACCATGAGTGTTTTAGCTTGGTAGATTTGGACAGGGTAGGACCCTTACACACTTGATTTCACTAGGATCCAGTGCTGAACTAGTGGATGAGTGATAGATGGAGATTTAACTGCCAAAATGCATTTTTTCCTCCTAGGAGAGGAAAGAAAAAGCAGTTTCATTCCTGAAAAATAAATTCCCCAGGTTTAAATTACATTAGGGGCATAGTATTTTTTATTTTTGTCTGGACATACATATTTGAGGGTGTTCTAATAAACAGAATATTTCCTCTGACTTTTATTCAAAGGCACTAGCAAGTTCTGCCTTTTAAAACTCAAGAATTTGAATTGCTATAGAGCAGTAAAACTTCAGGCAGGATAATCATAAATTCAGGCCTTTTAAAATAGTTCATAAAAATGCATTAAAGGACTACAAACTGAGTTACAGGCTACCAAACAGTATTTTGACCTCTCCTAACATCTCTCATCATAGAATCTCACTGCTGCCAAACAAATACTGATTATTTTCCAAACAATCTCACCCAGAAGAGGAAACAAATGCATAGAAAAATCAAAGGATCTGTCTAGTACCACAAAGCAAGACAGTGATAAAGCTAATGAAAAAACCCTTGGTATCATGACTTCATCTTGTAGTCGAATATTCAGCCTTTTTCCAAAGCTGCCACTCAACAAAGTTGTTCCAAATCCTAAAGCAAGATTTTTATAGTTAGACAGAACCAAGGTTTAGCCATTTTCTCCCATTTTTATATTAGTTGCTTGTGACTTTTTACTTTATTTACAGCACATATATTAATCTGAATGCCAATTACTCTTACAGGTACAGCTATAAACAAGTTAGATTCACCCAGGCAGAGCTTGTTCTTGCCATATCTTTGCAGCTAAGCTGGGACTCACTGAAGAAGAAACTGATCCCATACAGATAACCACATCAGTTTTCACATAGTGCTTCAACCTGGAAGTAATCATAATTTTCCTCTACAAAAGCCAGTTGTAGCAACTGAATTTTTTACTGCTGGGCAACATCTTTTCAACTTTTGTCTGTCAAAAAAACATTTGAAAAAATGTAAATGCTTCACTGAGCTACAAACAATGAAAAAAGGTGTTCTGCCTGCCATCAAACCCCGCTGTTAAAATATTAACACAATGTAAATATTGTAATATTGAGGAAGTACACTGTGTCAGTACTTCCTGGCACTGTACAAGAGCTTCACTGTTCCCTTCAGTCCCTGCTGTTAGTTTTAAACATGCACAACTTAAACAAGGCATCTGAGCTTCTCCAGTCGTTTTGCAGAGAGGCAAAATCTTACTGTAGGTTCTTTCTGGACTAAAAACCAAAGTATTAAAAAGAATCCTTAAACCCAAACAATTATGTAGATGTCAGTATTTTTGAGGCAAAAAAAAAAATCCCGAGAGTCTTTCAAAAGTCTTGGCATATTGCTGCCAAACATGGAAAGATCCTTGGGTATGCACTGTCCTCCCCTTCCTCAGAGAAGAAAAACAAGCTGCAAATGCCCACCAGTGCCAGAAGTCTGAAAGCTGAAGTTATTCCTCATGGCAAAAGTCCCATTCCCCAGATTTGCCAGTTAAGCACATTACTTGCAATTGACTCTCTCAATTGACTGAATAAGCAGCATTTGTGTAATAAAGAGAATGAAGCAGCTATCTAGCATCAGCAAGCCAGATGTTGCTATCAGGTCTTAAGAAATGCTGTCTAGCTGCTGTAATGATCTATTTGTCATGGAAGTGTCAAAGAAAAGCAGCACTGCTTCAAAAAACAGTGAAGAAAGAGAATAACCTTGCTATAAAAACAACAAAAAAACCCCTCCTAGTCGGTCATACTTGAAAAAAGTCAGTAGTTTTCTTCTATGGGGATCTGAGGGCAACTAGTGAAGTTTTACTCTACTGGCTTTGGTTAATAAAAGGCAAAATCCTTTTTTTGGATTGACTGACAAAGTCAAAGGTCTCACCAGTTTCCACTGAAATAGCATTAAAAAAATTGAAATCTGAAGTTACTGCTATTTACACCTCTCTGAGTAACATATCTGACAAGGACCATCCTTGTCCCACAGATCTAAATTCAAAACCAAATGAAATACCAGGGAAAAATAACTGAACGTGTGAAATGTCTAATATTCCAGAAATGTCTAATCCCAGCAAAACTAGGTGCTAGGATTTCAAGAAATGAGTCCTACGTGCTGTATTATGACAAAAGAAAGTTGTAAACACTGCTTCATGCTACCACAGGAAGAACGAGAATTCCAAACCCTCACCAACTTTCTAAAATACACTAAATAAATGGTTTATTTCAGGTTTAAAGCATCTGCTGCTCCTGAAGCTTTCTTACCTTTCACAAGTTTCTGTACACAAGTGGGAACTAAAATAACTTGTACAATGCCCCTGTGTACCAAAGTGTTGGCTAAGCCTTATTCTTATGCGTGGTAAGAAACTGCCCTCGGGGTTAACACAGATCTTCCACTTAATTTTAACTCACTCACAGACCCTTATTCTGGAAGAGCTCCTTCAAGCATGTATCCAGCTGTATCACCAGATTTGTACATGGTCAAGACTAACATAAATCTCCCACCCTCAATGTTTTTTCACATGTCAGTTTATCTGCTAAGAAAATGTACTATGAACACAACACTTAGCCCCTGTATCTTTTATCTTACTTAAAAGGGTAGAAAAACTCTTGAGAACTCAGTGAGCATTCAGTATATGTAATAGGCATGAGAGGGCTATAAAAAGTCTAGGAACGGGACATAATTCCAAAACTGAACTACTTACTGTGAGGGGGAGTGTTCATTTGTTTGTTTTTAAAAGACAAACAGGGGGCTTTTTTTTGTCTGTTTCATGAAATATTATAGCTAAGATCCTTCTCCACTTCCATAAATGGATGTTTTTCTTAGTCTCAGTGGGTGGTCTCAGAGTTTTGACAGAGGAATATCACAAGCTAAAACATAGGATGCTACAGAGATAGCCCACCTGCAGTGGTGGTGGATGTGAAGGGGCAGAGGGAAGGTGATTGCAAAAGACCAAAACAGACTGTGGTGGGGGAAATCAAAGGTCAGAAATGTATTCACAAGCCTAACAATAGGGAAGCCCTGGTAAAATGAGCAGCCAAAAAGAACAGATACGTTAGAAAAAGAAGGAATGCATAAAAGAGACAAAAATGTTGGTGTTCGCTTTTGCTGGGATTTTTGTTTAGTTTTGTTTTTTCAAAAAGATCATAATAAGAGACTCAGACATAATTCTTGGCACTTCTTTTAGTATAGTTAAAATATTTTGAAAACTGGTTTCTTTTATATTTCTATTTTATGCTAGCTTTTTTTTTATATTTCTTTTTTATGCTAGCACTAATTTAATGGGAAAAAATTCCTTTAAAAGCTCTGGTGTAAACCATAGGTCAATGCAAACTCCTGCTACTACCTTGTGTGTTGCTTGGTTTCTTACCTGTTTTCTACCAGAAAGTCTACCACATATTTCTTCAGACAGTAGAGATGGGCATCCATCAGCCCTGTTCTGATGTGCATTCTGGGGTGCCTGGAAAAGAATAAAAAAGGGAAATCATGGAGCTTTTGCATGGCTGTTTACAAGAGCTTGACTTTGCAATGAGGTCAGGGGATACTGACAAGTGTGCAAAGGTTTGTTCCTTTCCATAGAACAGGATTGCTGGAACAGAAGAGCTCAGGCTGCCATTATTGGGCTGTGTCTATAAACTTACACCTGCTGGCCCTGGGCTGATTTGCTGCAAAAGAAAACACCTCCTCCAAGGAGTCATTACTCCTGCTACATCTTCTCATGTAAGTGGAAATTGCACATTACTGGGCAGGAAGCCAAAGTAATGGGCCCAGAGTGCTAAAAGTTACAGTGGGTAATGTCAGGGTACAATAATTCAAAGCTTCTGGCTAAGTGCCTGCCTTAATATATATGCAAGGCTGGGCATGTTCTGCTAGCAAACACAACAACACTACTGTATTTTCTCCAACACTTCCTGGAGGGGAAGAGGGGAAGGAGATGGGGTCTGCTCACCTTTCTTACACTACACATTACAAATGATTGCCACAGCTCAATTACAAAGCATTTGGCTATCCAGCCCAGTAAGGTGGGAAAGATCAGTAAAACTCCCACTCATCATAAGCCAAACAGGGAAGTCTTGGCTTTTGGAGCAGTGTCAGGTTAATATTTCAGAACCTCAGGAATCTCTGGTAGCTTCAAAATTTTAAGAACAAAGTTTAAACCATAAAGACTCATTGACTGCTTCTATTGCTTCTCTTTATGCTTTCTCCTTCTTGGATAATGGAAACCCTTTTTGGAACCTGTTTCAAACCAGCTAGATATTTAAAGCCAATATTACTTTCCCTTCCACAAATCTGTGGCCTCATTTGAGACCATTCTGGCTGCCTGAATTTGCCACTGTTCTCAGAACAAAAAAGCCACAAGAATATTTAGCCTGCAGATTAAAAAAGACAAAACACAACAACAGTCAGGGACTATGCTGAGTTGTTCAAGACATCCATAACTGCACTCACGGTCAGAGGCTATTAAGGAGAGAAATTTCAATCCACACCTGAAATTGTCTCTGTTTTCATTTTGCTTCCTTTGATGTCTGGATTTCATAATTAAGCTGGAATGAACCTATTTTATCAGTGTACTCTATCCAACTTGGTTTGCTTATTCCAGAACATGCTAAAGTCAGATGTTTGTGATCATGATCACTTTTATTATGTAGTTAGCTCAGCAGAAGGATCACTCACAAATTGGGCATGCATACAAGTATAAACAGTAAACCAATACTACCACACCAAATATTTATTAATACCAAAGTTACCAAGAACATCAGGTGTTCTGGTAAGCCATTTTTCAGTGCATTTTTCAATTAATGCCTTGAACTACCAAAGTATTTAAGTCTTAACATTTCATGACTTATGAGGCATTTCTCAAGCATGCCATTCAAGCTACGCATATTTTTGACTATAACAAAATTCCTGAAGTCCCATTTGCAAAAGGAACGCTCCTATAATAGTAGTACAACACTTTGCAGTGAAGTATGTGGTACTAGAAAATGATATATGCACTTTCAGTAGATTACTTCATTAACAAAACATGAGCTCACCTAGCAATGCTCCAGTACTGATGTTATCAGTGGCCCAGATGTTGCTGTGGAAGGCAGCCCAAACAGCAATGTTCCTTATGCAAAGAGGATAGGGAATCCACTAATTTTAATGAGATCTTGTAGTTGGAAGTCAGCAGATTCTCTCCTGCTCTGCATCCTGAGAATGGTTTCCACTTTTTGTGTATGTGTGAGAGGGAAAAATTTCCTATTTTCTCTGAGAAGGGTTCCTTTGTATTTATGTAATGAATATAATAGTTTACTGGGAAAATTAACAAATCAATGCAACAGGCAATAAACATGTAAAAATATAGAAACAGATGGAACATAGGAAGGAAAGGCAAAAATGGGAGGAAAAAATCCAATTTTTAACCTGAAGATGACAAACAAGACAAAATTTCTTTAGTGCCAGAATGCCAGTTTTTTTCTCTTCCTATTCAAGATTTTTCATACACTCCCCCTTACACACCAGGCAGAGGAAGCTGCAGGGGCTAGGCATCAAGCAACGCTGTACAACAGAAATTCCCCAGTAAATGCTGGTTCTGTTGCCAGTGTCTGTGTGGCTCTCACACATGCAGTCTCCCCACCTGCAAACTGGAATAATGCTATTTAGCTACACCACAGGACACTGAGGATTTGTGGGCTGAAGTTTGTATCTGCATGCAAGCATTGTACCAAGATTTTCTGTAGCTATGCAACTTTGTTATAAAGTTATACAAAATCAGTGGAAGTGGACAAATAGTAGCACAGTGCTATCCCAGCTCCTCAATCACACACAAAACAACCCCCACAAAAAGCAGCCAGACAGAAGATGTACTGAAACACCAGTCTGAGTTAGCTTTCAATGTAGAATATACTAACAATAATGGAACATCATGCTGGACAAGAGGGAGGTCCCACAATGAAATCCTCTAAAATACAGACCACCTAAGTGATTTGCAACAGAATAGTCCCATAGATTAATATTATAATCACAGCTTCAAAGGTCAAACAGGCAAGTTTGGGCACATGCATAAACAAAGCTGTGATTTCTGTAAACCAGGCTCAAGAAGAGAATAGCCACACTAAACCAGACTGATAAGAGCACTCTATCATAACAAGCCACTAAAGATGATGCTCATTTTCATTGACTAGTGCTTAAATCAGTTTATCTTC
The DNA here is from genome assembly GCF_051311805.1 of Agelaius phoeniceus. Classification (NCBI taxonomy): domain Eukaryota; kingdom Metazoa; phylum Chordata; class Aves; order Passeriformes; family Icteridae; genus Agelaius; species Agelaius phoeniceus. The sequence goes on from NC_135272.1 coordinate 28,454,579, forward strand.
AGGTAAAAGCAAAGTAGCCAAATAATCTAACAGATAATGGCAAACCCCATCACCATTTCAAATGAGCATCTGGTTACTAATATTGAGAGCCACACTCCCGTCTCATGCCTCTGATCTCCCACTCCATCAGCTAATCTTTACAACATATGAAAAATGAGCATGTCCAAGAACAGCTGATACAGAGAGAATCCAATAACAAACAATGCAGGAGCTGACGCACCTAGACTTATTGCTTCGAGGGAGATAATACAGAAGGCTTTTAATTATATCATCAAAGCCAGAGAGAAGGTACTAGGAGGGGCTGGCTGCAGATGGTTAAGTGTTAATGAATGCCAGGTTGGGTGGTTTATCAAAAGAAAAAGACTGGATATGTATCTGAGAGGGTCACCCTTGAGATGAAAGTTGCAACAGCCATTGTTGGAGCTCTTTAATGAGGGAGGAATGTCAAATGTGTACCCTGTAAGAATCATACTAATTACTAAATGAACTTCAGTTCAATCTAGCAAATGTAATCAAGCACAAGTCATTAAAATACACAGTGAAACTCCCTTTGGTGCTGCCACTATAGTGTCTATTACTGTCTGTGCTCCCATGCAAGGGAGGGGGCTGCTCCCACTTATAAGCTCTGTGTGTTAACTGACGGCAGATTTTAGTCCTAATGATGAGGCACGGAGGGCTCCCTGGCAGAAAGTCGACAATTAGAAGGCTAGGAGAGATCTGTGGAGAAGTCAGGGAAAGATTAAAAGAGCAATTTCAATGTGTAAAATTAGCTTTTATTAGCACATAATTCCACAAAATCCTGACTCAGGATGAGAGTGCATAAAGGTCTGCAAGAGTCCTTAGAAAAGTCTGTGCCTGTAATTCCTGACACGCCATTGTGAAATAATAAGCAGTACTAACAGGATTGATGCATGCTTCATACATGGCATTGCTTTGAAAGTGGAGCCCAGAGCTTTTCTTTCCCTGATAACCCCCCTCAGGATTTCCTCCCTCAGGGAAATCAACCACTGATAGAGCAAACTTCCCTTGTTTAAAGGCAAGAAGTCGGACAATTGTTTCAACTGTAAACTAATTAAGCGAGATTACCACCAAGAGCTGGAGGTTCCAGCCAGCTCCATACTCCCACTGACAGTGTGATAATGCCAGGCTGGGGTCAAAATCATAAATCTGAAGGGAGCACACACAATGCTTAAAGCCAAAAAGCCTCTCTACTAAGCATGGGATATTGCCACATTAACCTCACCACCTCACAAATAAACTAGCTGAGAAAGAGAAATCCCATGGCCTCCCTTTCCCTAACTTCATACAGCTGTTGACGGAAAATATGAAGGTCTTTAAATAAGCTCAAGGACCTGAGGCTGTCCGTACTCTAACACTAATCCAGGCAATGACACAATAAAAATCTAACCATAACTGCTATTAACCTGGCTCCTAAACCTACACCTGAATTACATCAGGTGGGCTCACGGGTATTAGTTAATCTTCCTTCCCATCATTTCAAAGTAAATAAATAACAGCAAGCTATGTGCAAACTACACATTCCACACTTGCATCTTTTCTAACTAATGGCATGTAGCTCACATAGTCCATATAACCAAACACACTATCACATTCTTCCTGTCCCCACACCATGGACTGTGCTCTTCCATGAAGCAGCGTGCAGTCCAGGTCAAACACAGTGCTGACCCCTGCCTGTCTGCAAGAACATGGTGCCCTCGTGTTGATACAAAGCCAGTGTACAGATCAACATGAAGAGAAGTCTCACAGCAAAAGCTGCCAGACCACCTTTAATGTCTCAAGCGTTCCTGCTTTTAAAGGAAAAAAAAATAATCCCTAAATCGCATTGCTCATTTACGGGACAGCTCTTGGCTGTAAACTCACTAATAATAAAAGACCACTGTTACACTGGCTCTTCAAAAATCCCAGACACCTTATGACCTTAATTTTTTTTTTTTTTTTTTTAACACAGTGCTTTTGGCCAAAAAGATCCCAAAGCACTTATCCCCATGAATGTCCCCTCTGTGTGCCGGGGCTGCTTTGCCCACTGGTGAAATGCTGCCACCTCTGGGCTGCAGAGCTGCGGTGGCGGGGCCGGCCGGGCCCCCCCGACGAGGCAGAGGAGGGTGGGCAGAGGGGAGGAGAGGATGCGACTTCTTGGGTGGGACTGCTTCACTTGTGGCTGAGGAACACCCCAGCAATGGGGCCCCAAGAGCTCTACACGGCATAGGCTACTATGAGGTGTCTCCCAACACATGCCATGAGCCCTGGACGCCCCTGACCTCTGTTCCCCCGCTGTACTTTTGTAACAACCTTATTTAAAAAGGCAGGAGGGCAAAATTTGCTTTGGTCCATGGAGGATCTCGCAAGGGAGGACAGGACACTGCAGTTCTGGTAACAATTCCCCACCACTCATCCTCACAGCTGCTGCTGCTAAAGAGACACTGCACCAGAAATGGGACGTACTTTCCAAATGAAAATGTTTTATTGATCTGGTGACCTAAGTTGCTTGAAAGCCTTCTGAATAATAAATATTTTTCACTTAAAACCTTCACCACATGCCACTTTTCTTTGTTCTACTACGTTATTAATATACCCATGAGACTATAATACAAACTCTGAACTCACTTTTGACAAAAACATGCTGAAAACTTTTTGGTAAAGGAACTAACCTTCATGGAAAGCCAAAGATTAAATCATTTTCTCTAGTATAAAGAGTATAGGTTAGCAGTCAGAACTCAGGATTAATATTTGCTCAAGGTCAGTAATGGTTTACAACAAGCCAGTGTGACCTCTCTGTAGAAAGTAATTTTCTTGGGAACAACACTGTGTTTTAAAGTTAACATCTCTTTAGACGTTGATGCTGAAGAGCAAGGATGCCAATGGTTGCACAGCCACCCCATCACATGAACCTATAAAAAATGTTTTTCTTCATCCTGCTTCAGCTTTCCCATATGAAAACCAGAACAACAGTAATTCCTCAGCCACCCCAAGTCAGAGGAGTGCTCCCTGGGGGCTGCATGGCCACGTTGCTGGATGCACGTGCATCCCCCTGGGAGCACAGCAGACACAGCTGCCTGTGAAAGCACTTCCCTAAACTTGGTTCCAAGGGTCTTCTCTACCATACTGAGTGTGAACAGCTGTAGGAAACAACGCAGGGGCCAGGCTGCCCACAACACTACCACCCCTTTTCTCTTTCCCTGTCACTAGAAAAACAGAGTTCATGCAAATATTTTATACTAGACACTTTTATACTAGATACTATTCTGCTAGCATACCCTGATTGCTATGTATAAACTGGGAAAGCAAAAGAGAGAGACCAAAATGATAATAAGCCTGGAGTTTGGTGTGAACAGAAGAGAATACACTGTGAAGGAGGGCGGGGACTGCCAGAGACATTATTAATAGGTTTTACCCTTGAGCTCTGGCAGCTACTTGTTCTATACACAGAGGAAAAGGATTAATCAAGCCTTGCATGTAAAGGTTCTTTCTATGGTCTGCCAAAATATTTAAAGGGCTATATACAAAGTGTAAGCCTTATTATTATACACATTCAATGTAATCATCTTATGCTACAGTTAAGGCCAGGATGACAATAAAGTAGATTATTGTGTGCTATAACCAATTCAATTCCAACACAACGGGACATGGCTTAGTCACTTAGTTCAGATCTGGTGTTTGAGCTTATTTTTCTTATGCTGGGCTAAACTGTGATTTAAGAGATTTAATCGAGCTTTGGGAAATGCTTTCTTTGCTGAAGAAGGAGAAAGAGCTAGAAGTCTGCACCTGGCAACCCTAATCATTTCCAATTTTCAGCCCATTTTGCTTTCTGCTTCATGGAAATTCACCTTAGTAAATAATTGTTCCCTAAAATCACCAGGGCTGAAAGGATGACAACACTTCAGAGGAACAAGTTTTAAGATAACAACTGAAGCTGGAGGATTGTATAGAGGCTACTGAAGAACAGCAGCTCCTGCTGATCCCTCCTACATCAGTTCCCTAAGGGCTAAGCAGTAGACATATGATATATTTTTTTAAATCAAATAATTACAGTAAATGCATGGGAAACTGAATACTAGGTCAAAGCTGCAGGTCATGAGCAATATGTAGCTTAAACACAGCAAGGCTGACACAATTTCTTCATGCCACTGGCCTGAACTCAAAGGCAAATAAAACTGTACTTGCAGCATGAGCCTTACATGACAAGGCTCTGAAGACCTTCTGCACTTCCCAGGTGAGGTGGGTTCTACTTAGAATATATGATCTGCAAAATTTGGGAATTTAAGGTAAGGGCATATCTTTGGGCTACTAAAATACATAGGCAAAAAGAAATTTTTCCTCCTCTAACTTTAAATTGTAAGTAAAAGCATTTGAGTCCAAAGATGGGGAAAATTTAAGTGTTATTGGTTTTATTACCAAAATCTACTCAAATCCAACCTTGTAAATCCAGCCTTTCTGCCTTAAGCCTGGCAATGCTAATTAAGTGAATTATACTTTGTTCCTGCTCCTTGATGGTCTGTAGCTTCCTTAGCTGATGCTTTGACCTGTGGGGCTTTTGTTGATTTTTGCAACTACTGCTTCTGCCTCAGTTTTGGTTCACAATAAGCTTTTACTACCATATCTACTCACATCTCAATTCCACTGGAACCTCAACACTTTACCACTTGACATGGCAAACACTCTTCATACTGACAAGATCCCAGTAACTGCAAGTGTCAAATACTTAATTAGGTAATGAGAACAGCTTTATCTCAGGCAGAAATTAAAGTGGGCACAGAACTTGGCTCTGCAGCCACTGTGGAGGGAGTCTGGCTGTGACTGTCAGGGCACAGGCTGCTCCACACCTTGGCACTGCTGAAAAGGTACATAAAAACAAAAATACATGTTGAGGAAATTCTTCTAAGGAATCAGCACTTAGACTTCATGAATCCTGCTTCCCTACAGGAAAACAGAGGGGTTTCCTGACTTGGTTATACTGAAGTCATGACACAGCCTGTGTATTCAGATACACCCTCAGAGACATGCTAGCTCAGATTTAAGGCAGCATCAACCTTGAGCTGTGAGATTTCAGGACAGTGAGAGTCATCAGAGCTTGGGACATCAACTATTGTAGAGTACAGCCAGTCCTGCTGTAAAACTCCCCAGGTGATAGGGACATCACACAAGAAATACAGATATACTTATGCTTTTTTTCTAGTTTAAAAGAACCTATACAATTTATCAACGAATATTTTGACAGTATCAAATTTTATCAATATTAATTAAAAGAATGTCTTAATTAGCAAGTGTAACATTCTTTTTGCAGAGTGACAGCAGAATTGAAAGCCAAAGGAGAACTGAAGTCAGACTGAAGCCACTGACAGACATCACTCATCTTTTCAGCCCAGAAGAACTTTATGATTACTTCTTTTAATAGCTAACTGGCATTTTACAAAACACCATTAGAAATACCATGGAATGAGGAATGTAAGTATCAGAGGGAAAAAAAAGGAAAAAAATACTAGACACAAGAAAGTATCATCACCACAAGATGACCTTAACATTCACCCAAAGTCTAAATTTGCATTTTTTTTAACAAGTAATCACAGTGTTTACAACCACACTGGATTAGTTTCTGGTTAGACCAGATTACTCACGATTTAACATTTTCAGACTTGTTAATAGCTATAACAGAAGTTGCTGCTTCTTATTACTACAAGAAATTGAACCTACAACTAAAACACTTTCAGGAAGATGCTAAAGTTGGAGCTCTATAGCATTAAGCCCAGATGAACAAAAACATACTGTACTAAAGACAGAGCTGGATTTCCAAGAATCTCTCTCACCTTTCACCCATTAGTAGCACCTGAATAAAAGCTTAAAGTTGGGCTGGAAGAATTTTACTCCTTTGGAACAGTGATCATACAGCAATTAGAATACTGCAGAAGAAAATCCTGGTGAATTAAATGCAAAGAGAAGGTACTTTGAGCAGGTTTCCTTCCTTCTTTGGAACAGTTATTGCTGACTGAGAAACTTCACATACACTAGAGTGAAGTTTCTCACTTCAGCACATGCTGAGGTAGGAGCTGCCTTTATAAATAAGTAGGCAAAAAACCCCAAACAAACAACAAAAAAAACCCCCAAAACACATTCTTGAAAGAAGAGTTGTCAGGACAGCTAATAAAACACTGCTCATCTGTGTATTTTCACAATTCCAATATTAATTTTTGAAATTTTTAGCTGCAGTTATGAAGTCCAGTTTTTGGCCAGAATTACCACATATTTTATTGCTATGACACCCAGCACATTACTTATCTGGAGACTGAGTGGCTTCAGCAATTAAATAGATAAGAGAAACGTCATTAATCCAGACTTCAGTGGTCCCTCACAGTGAAAGCAGCAGCAGAGAACCATTTTCAGCACAGATCACAAGTTGGTATTGAAAAGCAAGTGAGAAGACAGCAACTGAATCCTCTGTTGTTTATACCACCTGGGGCAGTGAGTTTAAAACTCACAGCCTAGAAGCAATAAACTGGCCATGGCAGGTACCAGAGCTCAGATGTTCCATCATTTTCTCTTAGAAGAGCTCTCTGTACAAAAACCAGAGCAGCAACAAATCCAGTCCCTGTCCTTTGCAAGGCTAAACTCATGGTGGGACCATTGCTTCATCTTGAAACATTTATTTTAACAGAAAGAAATGGGTAGTGGATGACCTGAAGATTATCATTTACAATTTTACATCAACCTCAGATACTATTAAAACAAAACAACTTTTATTCCCTTCTTGCTTGGAAAAGACTGGGACCATTCTGTCTGTGGTTGTAGACTGTTTCAGTATTATCCAACTGCATAAACGAAACTAGTGTCAAAATTAAGTTTTAAATGGCTTGAGGTTTATAGGAATTAAAGAAGGAAAAATTAAATTTGAAACTCTGCTTGTTTACTAGCACTAATTAAATATGCCAGATTTCTGGGCAAGCTTCCTAGCCTGTGGCTACTACGTTACTGGCTTGTAAAACAGTCAACAAGTGCATGAGTACAAAGCACAAATACAATAACAGATTTCGTGTACAGTCCTGCCCTTAGTTTATAAAGAAAAAAATGTATTAGAACCAATCTGTAAAGCCCTGTGCTAACCCTCTAGACTGTGCTAGTAACATTAAAAAGGCCCAAGTCTACAATGGCTGCTTTTGCAGAGACAGTTAAAAAAAGTAAACACAGAGAGAGGTAAGAAGCAATAAGTACAACAAAAATTAACAGGAAGCCTTAAAAGACCACGAAGAAGTGAAATTTTTACTTCTAAAAATTCCATGCTTCTGGGCTCTGCTCTCAAAATAATTTGCTATTAAAAATAAAAGGGAGTTTTATCACTGCAACAGAAGAGGTGGGTCTGATTCTTCACACCACAGAAGCCGCACTCTTCACAAATAGATTTTATTATTATATTGGACTTCACTAGAAAATAGCTTTATTCTGGAAATTGCACATTTAATGGGAGAATGGACCAGATCTTCAAGTGTAGAGTCCTTCACATTCTGTACTTTTAAGACAGGTAATATCTTTGTGTTCTACATTTTAAAGGAACCAGCACAATGAGCTCATAGTCTGTGAGGAAACTACAACAACCAAGAAACAACAAACTGAAGCCAATCTCAGAAAAAAAAGGAGTCTCTGGGGACAGAAAAAATGCAGTGGTATCATCCCTAGGTAGGTAGAGAAGGAAGGAGGGACAGTAAGAGCCCATCAGCTAAACTGTTCTTTGCACACCCTTCTTTCAGAAAAAGCTCCCAATTTACTTTCTGTGCCTGAAGCAGCTGTTTCTACAAAAGCAGCAAACAACTCTTAATAAAAAAACCACTTGTGGACAATTTGCTGCCTTGACAGCTTTAACGTGAAAAGCCTTTCACAGCAACTCAAATTAATGGGTGTTCCCACTATACAGTAGTCCTGCTCAGCTTTAAGGAAACCAGGAATTATGCTTCAATAAAAATTCAGCCACGCAAATATTCTGCTGTAAAAAGAGGCATAAACATATAAGTCTTCAACTTCCAGAATCACATACATGAGGCAAAGGGAAATGATATAAAAATAACTAGGCTTTTGTTTACATCTCTGATTTAGAAGAGCAATTCCAGAAACTAAATTGCTTCCACAGAGGCATTGATTTAATTAGTCTGCATAGCATGCTTTATTTGTGTTCAGACCTCTGACGTTCATTGATAAAAAAAGAAAAAAAATACACAGTGGACACACACAAAATAATTGCCTAAACTTTTCTATGCCAGATGCAAGTAGGAATTCTCAAACACACTTTCATGGGCTCTTCCCTACATGCAAATGATCTTTTTTTAATATACACAGACTACGCATGTTTTCAATTAAAAACATGACTAGATTGATTGGATCATATATTTTTGCAAACCAGCCAAAAATCAAACACAAACTGAAGCCATGAAGGAATTTCTGGAAGTACAAACCATACTACAGTTCTACTTCTGGCAAGGAGAAACACCTCTCATTTTCAAACAATACTAGAACTGACATCAGTGCACAAAAATATGCTGTCATTCAGCAATGAAATAACTACATTAATGAGAAGTATTCAGAAGCCTAAAAACCCCTAAGTGGTCAAAATCTTAGCTTAGTAAATAAGCCCACTCTGATCAAGTAACAGCAGAACACTGGCTTATTGCTTTTTGGTAACTCTCAATCTCAATTTTGGGTCTTACTATTCAACAGGATGACAATGGTCCTCAGAGATGTGAACAATGGATTCTCTTCAGGACACAAGCAGTGGCAGGGAGGGTGACAATTTTGCCTAAAGTAACAAACAGGACTACTAAGAATGGGCTCTCATACACCTTTTTTCCCCCATTGCATTTTGATCCCCATGAGTACAGATATTGCTTATCCTTCCTCACTATAGATTTAAAAGCCAAAATATCCCAGAATTTTGGGAATGAACATTCAGCTGTGTGTGCAAGTAAGACATTATTCACTTTTAGAGACAACATCCAAGTTCAAGTCAGTGTCTACCTTGAATGAATACTTCTGAAGCTCATCCATTTTTCTGCTCTTTATAACCTCATCTAATTTTCCCTATGCATGCAGCACCCAGCAGGAAGGGATCGACAATTGTAACACAGAGAAGTCAGATCAGCCTTTGCAAAGACACAGCCACAACACCTTTCCCTGGTGTACACTGCACTTCTCTTTAACACTCCTGTGTGCACAGTACACAGCTGGTGGTGGCCTCACATCACCTTCCCAAAACCCCTGCTCATTTCAAGCTTTTGGATGCTGAACAATTTGGTTCAGCTTTCACCTCTTCACCATACAATAACTTTTCAGGCACTGCCCAATGATAAAAACATTCACAGGTCAGTGTATCCAGAACTTAGGAAACAGCCATATCCTAAGATACCATATCCTAAGACTCTGGATATTTCCACTGAGACATGAATTAACACTCATGGCCAATTTTTTTATTGCCATTGGAAGAGCAGTGAAATCAGCAGTAGATATGCAGACATATGGCAGGTAGCAGACTGAAGCCTTCCAGAAGTCTTGACTGGAACTCGTGAGTCACTTCCACTGTGAACACAACATGTTTCCATATACGAAAATTAAGAAGGCAAAGCAGAGATTTCAAAGTAAAATAAACTTTTAAATTATTTTGCTGCAGTTCGCAATGATCATTCACTTGTACTCAGTACTAACCACTTTTCTCATATTGACCAGTTCATAACCTTTCATCCACTGCCTCCAAGATGGTTAATCAATCAGCTAGAACTTGAAACACAGAAATGAAGGAGCAGGTAAAGTGACAGATTTCTTTGCAGCAGGCTACTGAAATGCAAGGTTATTTCAGCTCTGGAGTCTGGCATTTCTGCTGTTTGTGGCATTCTTGATTTACAGCTTAATTATAACTTTGTTTATGCACACAACCTTTATGAAGCCGCTATTCAGTAGGGCAGTATCACTTTGTTTTATTACCATAACCTGTCATTCAGAAAGCATTCACTCTTTCTGTTTATGGATAAAACTGAGATTAAAAAAGTGAAGAAGGAGATCATACACAGCTGCCCAAATCAACTGGGAAGATGTTTTACAACAGATTGCCTGCAAAAATATCTGTCATGTTTTTAAAATGTTTAGGAGAAATAAAAGCAGTTAGTCTTTGAAGTGATCACCTTCTAAAGGGAATTACTCTTCTACTGTGAAAATAAACTATTTGAAGAATTATAAAAGATTATACTCTTGTTTGATACTTGTATTCTGCTGGATCCTGAAAGTGCTGACCAAAGCTATATATACAGGTAAAACCACAGCTGACATCACAGCATTTTAAAGCTGCCATCAGGAGGCCAAACTGGAAGCAGAGAGCAGCAAGCAAATGCAAGAATTAAGGAAACATAAACATCATTTTTTCTCCTTTATGCAGAACAATATGGACCTGGCAAAGCCCACATGACACAAGGGTTTCTTTCTGCAGAGGGACTGGCTCCTCCCAAGGAGTCCTCCTGCTATTTCCCCAGGACACATAAGCCCCGGGGCGGCTCCTCCCGCCCAGCGGTGCCCTGGCAGCCCTTGGGTGTCAGCTCAGGGGCATTGCTCTGCCCTGCCAGACTCTCCCAGCATTTGTAGAACCAGCTCAGATGCATGCCAGGAGTCAGGCACCTGAATACAAATCCCTGCACACCCACGAGGAGCACCTTGCATTTAATGCAAAAGAAAACAGATTTAATTTTTCACTGCATGTCCAGTGCCCTTGTAGAAAAAAAAAAAAGAAAAAAAAGGAGAATTAATACATTGAAAGGGAATTAGAGACAGTGGAGTGGTAAGAAGAGCTTTGCATAATAATGTAACACACAATACAGGACATAAATACAACAGACATCTGACATGCAAAAATACAAGTGCTGAAACTGAAAATCTGGGTTCAGACATGACCTGTAGCTCAGGCTGGATGCAGTGTTAGATCAGCTGTTTCCTGCAGGTCATTTAAACAAGTACTATTCTGAATCAGAGTGCGGGAAAGCCAACAGTTAATACCCTGTACTCAGAGCAGCATTTTACATTTACACTACTGACATAAATGCTCACAAGTTATGCCCCTATGACACAAGAAAGAAATACTGCATTCATTTTAAAAAGCAAAGAAAATGTGAGACACTAACATTAAGTGGATTTCTCAAGGTCACAAAGTCAAGCAGAGAGGTGAGATCTCTTTGTGTGTAAATTACAAGGCATCCTTAATGCAAACAGGTGTTAACACACCAATTTGTATGAAGTTTATCCCTTCCAGCATCAGATCTCCCAGAGAACTCTTCCTCCATAACCACAAAGATCGCTTATTTTAATGGTTCTCAATAACAAAAAGATTAACACTTCTATTTTTTTCGAACAGAAGAACAGATTAGGAAGAAATAAGGTCAGACTTCTCTGCAAATACTTTAATTCAACAGTTGTCTAGGACAGTAAAAGTAATTTTTTACCCCCAGGCATATGGTCACCCCTATCACATATGAAGGCCTGGAATCTACATAATATCCCAAGTATAGTAACATTTTTTTCTAACTATCAAGGACATACTGAAAAAAATGCTAAAGTCTGTTTTTTTTCCAGTATGCTTCCTTCATATAGCAAGGTAAATCACAGACCACATAGAATCCTGTGTTTCAAAGCTACACTAAAATGGGAGTACATCTCAAACAAACACATGCAAAGGACATATTCCTTAAATCTGAAAGATATACTATTTTCTCAAAAGGTAAGATATAGAAAAACATACTAGCAAGCACCAATTTGTCTCACTGATCTATCCCTTCAATAGCCAGAGGCTACTTTTAAGTATGCTGTCTTAACACAGGAATCTGAATTGTATAAATCAATGTCTCAATTAACATTTTGTTTAGGAAGAGTTACAGAAGAAAAACAGAATGTAATCGTTTGCTAGCACAGTGGCTCCAGAGGTCTGGGAGTATGTGCAAGAAGAATGGAGCTGAATGTGGGAAGGGTCCATTATTCTTTCAATAGTGTCTGGTGCTGCAAAGTATGCACTTGCATACTTTCCTACTGGAAAAGCTTAAGTCTTCAGTAGCTCCTTGGTCTGGGAAAATGGCAGGCACCCAAATGCTAACCCAGGGATCTAGGAACAAGATCTACCTGAAGAACAATATTTTTCAAGTGGCCTTAGAAGTGAAAAATGGCCATAAAAAGAAGTCTCATTTCCCAAGGGATTTTATTCCTTCTGTCTGGCTGCTGTTTGTCAGGTGCCGTTCCCCACACACATCCTCAGCACATTCTAAAGCAAGAATGGAGTGAGGGCCTCTCTAAAAATAATCACACTTGCTGAAAGACCAGCCCTGCATAAATATCTCTAACAACAGTACAAACAGAAATCAGACTTCTTGCCCAATACTTTAGTTGAAATTTATGGCACCACTGGCCATGATTCTGTTATTACTATTCTACCTGGCTAAGGCTCAAAGTCACAGAAGTGGGAATTTCAGAGGTATTTTCAGAAATGATGTAGCTCATCTGGGGAAAAAAAAAAACAACCAAAAAACTTACTTAGTTCTACAAAATGTTGTACCAATGCATCAGTGAACAAAGCTATATATTACACATATATGTATACATATATGAACACATACACCATAAAGATGGGACAGAGAAGTTAAGGACACACACACAGCCTCTGAAATTATATTTAATGCTACACCTTGGGAATAATAAAGCAAAGGGGGGGGGGGAATAAAATCAAAGGGAATACTAGAAGACAGTCTCTGGTGCTCTTGCAAATTTCACCAGCTGCTGGATGATTTATATGCAAAAAAACTAGAAGTTGAGCTTTAACTTAAATTTCCCTGCTTTCTTACTGGTTTGCTTCCAACCCTAGGAGTTTAATTAAAGTCCATCAGCCAAATTTTTCTGAAGGACGTAAGTTATTCCTTTTTAAAATCTTCCTGTACTAACTAACCCAGATTTTTTAAACTTTTGAGCTTTCACCAACCTGATTATGAATACATACACACACATTTTTAAGAAGGTTAAAGAATTTCAAGATGATCAACTCAAGAAATACCAACAGCTGCTGCTGGCCAATATGCAGGTATGCAGGTACATGCAACTTATACTAAAATGAGTAATGGGGCAAGACACAGCATTCTGCATTGCCAGTTCACATGTCAAGATCTAACAGCTACCTCCTCTTCATTCTTAACTGAGTACACAGTATTTGGTGACTGGGGAAGGAGAGTTCTACAAGGAATCTCCAAGAAAAGTGGATAAGCAGTTTTACTGCTTGTAACAGGAATCTCTCTCTCATCTTCTCTAGCTTTCTCTAGGGAAATGGTGCAATAAATTTGATGAAGAAAGGAAGGATTTAAAGCCAGAGAAAATTAGGATTTCTCAAAGCAGAAACATGCTGCCCTTAGGAATAGATCTCCACTATTTACTTGATCTACTGGAAGAACTCCTGGGGAGCATGTCTTAGCAAGAGAAAGGAAAGCTTGCTATGCTCTTCATTTCCTGTGTAATTCCAGAAACTGCCAGCACAATGCTGTTTGGGGAGAACCACACTACAGCTATTCAACAGGGAATTCGGCATTGTATTCTGAATGAATGGAAACTTTCTCAAAGATATATATTTGCTGCAACTAAAGTAGAATGCAAACCCAGTAAGGATGTGAGCCCTCATACACCTTCAATCAGCTAATTGCAAATTGTGACTCTTTCCATTATGACTTTCGCAATTCTTCGCAGTGCGAAACATCACAGTAAATCACCCGGGTTAGAGTTCACAGGAGCCACGAACTAAGTGCAATAAATCAGCACTAAAAATATGATGCAACTGAAGTTCAGCTGATACCAAGTGTAGCTAATTTAATGGAGAGGCTATCACTTTTATATGTCCTTGCAAGTTAGTGATTTGGGGTCTCGGTGACCAGGGTAAAGGAAAGGCTCTCTGAAATCTGGATTTCTTGGAATAAACTAGATAAATGGTTCCCTGCAAAAATCCCAGGGGTATTTCCCTCCTGCCACTGCAAAAACCTTCTGCTAAGTATGAAAATTTAAAGGACTGAAAATGCATCAGTAACACAGTACAGTAAGGGAACCACAAACTTTGGCTGGCTTCATGAGCCAGAACCTCATCCCCAAGCAGAATCAGACCTTTTAACTGAAGAGGAACAGTCACATGCCTCATTTCACCCTTACTTTGCTTTAAACTAGGCTGTTTCCTCCCCCGCCATATTCCACATTGGCTGATAAATTCCCCAACGGCGGGTGTTAACTAACTCTGCATTCCAGTCTGCTCTGCGTCATGGAGTTCCACATCCCACTGATGAGGAACACATGGCGGACATGTGCTAGGGGAGAGCCTGACAGCGCTCGCACAAGCAGGGATAACTCCTCTGACCTTTGGCTTTTTTCTCTCTGTACCATCCCAACTGCACAATGAGAACTCTGTGCCCCTCTGTCGCCTACTGGTCACTCTAGGATCATGGACACAGCTGAAACCCTGACATTCCAACAGGCAGCTACACTGAATACACGTTATGGCTGAAAATACACATTGAAAGCAAGCAATTGATCGTTCTGTGTCTCTGCCCTACGCAAACCATCTAGAGGATTTTTTGACCACACAGGTTACATCTGGATCAACTGGGGTAGAGTATGTCACAAAAAGAACTCTGGTTATGCTTCCTCATCAACTCTGTGAAATAAGGTAACTCACAGCCTTGCTAAAAAGTAAACAGTGGCAACTGTATTAAAGCATTAAGATGTCTTTCTAAAATGAACAGACCATTTATCATCTTTTTAGGACCTGAGCCTGGCTTAGAGTAACAATGAGCTTCAACTTCAGTGTTGTCCAGACTGAATGACTCATGCAGCGTACTGCATTTACCAAGTCACATGGACTCGAGGGTGTCCAAGCAATACAGTCATCCCTTCCTCCTTCGAAACCTCTGAAAAGTAAAACCGAATCACAGGCTAAGTGCTGGTCTGAGACCGCAGCAGACAGACAGACAGACAGACAAATGACTAATGGCAATCCATGCAACATACATTTACTGCCGATTAGAAACCAAATGCTGAGCCTCAAGCTCTCTGCTTTTAGTCTTATGTGTACTAGAACACTGGCCAGAATCCTGCAGTAAAATGAAAGCCATTGACAATAAGCCGTTCTATAACTACACTCAACAGAAGCTCCTGCTAGTATTCCAGATTCTGAGATTCATGAGATTCATGAGCTCTTACCTGTATAAGCTGTCAAGACACAGCATGACCTTTCTTTTATAAATAGGACCTGGATATGCTGTACCTTCCTTTCAACCCCTCACCAATGTATGAAAAAAATAACATGGCAGCAGCAAAACAATAAAATCCTATGGAAGCAACAGTATTAAAATCAGTAATAGCACTATGTTCTTTAAAATATAAAGTCAATGTTTCACTAAGTGCTTTTATACTATGTTCATGTTTATTGTACAAGTATAACATATAAAAGCATCAAATTAAAGAGTTTTCATTATACTTGGCTACATTGATTTTAGAAATAGTAAATAATTTTTTAATACTACTCCATTTCTGAAATTAAAGGCTACACTCATCCCCAAGAAATTTACAGAAAAGGCAGAAAAAGTTGAGCGAAGTTTAAATGCATAATAAAAAGGGCAAACTCTCTCAGAAAATGAATGCCTTCTAGCTACAGCAGCTATTCTTAGTGAGCTGAGAAACTAAACAGGCATGCAAATCCTACTCAGGGCATCCTGAGAACATCTATTCCATGCTCATGTCTCAAACAACAACAACTCTTGTATCAGTATCTTTTTCTGAAATGTTCAGCAAAACCCTCTTTTCTAAAGAAATACGATTGAACATTTTAAAAGTGTGATTATAGTTTGAGAAGTTAGTGTGTAAAAGTCACACCCTTTTATTCAATAGACTTAGTTCCCTGGTTTTGATTTAGTCACATCCACTTGCTTTACTGGCTAAAATAATTTTTTACAGCTTTCTAAATTCCTATTAGTACTGTGAAACCAATTCAATTCTGGGAAGGGAAACCAGATTCTTTTCTGGCTTATGCATCTGTAAAAGGATTATTACCTAAATCAACACATACAATTTCTATTTTTTGATAGAGGAGGCAGAAAGAATGTTACTTATTTTCTGGATGATAGCCAGAAAACTTTATTTTTATTTGCGAGAAGACCAGACCTGGACTAATTGAAAGAGCAGATTTGGATCAACAGAAAAGACATCACTCTATAGAGGTCGTATTTAGAGAAAACAAGTTATATCCAACAACTTTCTTTGGTATTTCTCAAAATATCACTTGATTGCAAAGGAAACTTAGTCAGAAAACTTTGTTAATAGTGAAAACTCCTGATTTTTCAAAGAGAAGTCCACCACCAAAGCTAGAATGTGTATTCCTTCCGTAGGCAGCTCAGACCAGCAAAGAGTTTTTGGTCCCTGGTCTGTCCTGAACTGCTCCTCAGGATTTTCCTATTGAGTTGCATTACTGGACCCCCCCCTTCCTTGCCAGCAGCACTGCTTGTGGGGACATCTCCCAAATGCACAAAGAAAACAGAACCGAGTTACCAAAGTCCTGCTGTTTAATCTATCAGAAGTCATGAAGTATTTTTGACACATGTGGCTTATGGCGTACTCAACTGTATGTCCAGCTGGGCATAAGCTCAGGGTGGTGGCCCCCTTCACCAGCACAGCTGGATCTGGTACAGGACATCTGCCCATGATTCAGTTTAGGATGCTTCATACTGTAGAGCATCTGCCTATACCAGTGTCATTCCCAACTTTTCTAAAGGAAATATATTTTAAAAGAGAAAAAGAACCACCGTAGAAGCAGCAGAGTTTTTCAGAGATGACAATTTCCCAAGAGCAACAGTTTTAGAGAGCCGAAACATTAAGGAAGTTGCAGCATGTTTACATATGATCCATTTATTTAAAACCAATTATCAGCAGGGAAAAAAAAAAAGAAGAGAAAAAGGACGATATCCCAAGGCAACAGAAAGGAAATCAAGTGTATCAAAGCTGTTTCTGAGCTCCCTTTACCTACCCACTTGGCAATGCTGACTTTTGAAATTATACTACACCATTCATTTTTACTTTCATGATGCAAGGAGAAAAGGAAGAAAAAACTCCCCAATCTTACCCCCTCTTTTTACTAAATTACCTTAAAAACAGATCTGCATTGTTACTTCAAGGTTACTAATGTTAGTACTGTATATATTTATAGATGAGGTATTCCTTTCTGTCTGAAGCACATGAGGTAATAAGTAGCTGGAATTGTCATGGTGATTTATTAACATATTCTCTAGGAGAAGCCCTGCACCTGCATCTGTGCAGACAGAACACCCACGAAGGCTGAACTCACCCCTACACAGCCCACAAGATCTTAAAAGGAAATGCTCCAAATTTAGACCTGCTCCAACAGGTGTCTTTTACTGTTTCACTTTGCATGACCATAAATATCAGAGGTGGAGCAAAAAGCTCCCTGTCCATTGTAATCGTGCTTTGAAAACAAATACCTTTGCCCCCTCCCAAAGCAGAGGCAGCAGCTATGGAATTCTCATCATTTCCTCACTCCTTCATCCTGTCAAGACCCAAGTCAGAGAGATGTCACCGGCAAAACCAGGCTCCAGGGATGAGCACATAACTTTATTTTTTTCTCTTCAAAGGGCCCTAAGCTGGCTCTGAAACGTCCCCAAACTGTATTTCTTTCATTCTAGTATCTCATCTTGCAGCTATTTGCCAAAGTGAATGACATGCACAGGCTGTTCATGGCTTTTTATAAGCTCTCATTACCCAAACAGGGAACCATTTCCTTGAAAATGCTTTCCCCAGCAGCATTAGTCTCTCTAGGCACCACCAATAAATTTGTCTTTTGGCTCAGCCTCTTGCACTCCAAAACGTGCCTGAATAGATGTATTTGATATTGTTTTCCACTTGTTTACTGAGGGAGGATGCTACCTGGGGGACTTGTCATCAGGGTGATTAACAGCACAGGGAAAATAAAAGATAATTTTACCCGCCAAGTTGAAAGCTTTGCCAGACTTGCTCTGGCAAGCAAAGAGCAAAATCCAGACTCCTTTCTGTGGTGTAACAAGGAGAAATTTTTGCAATCCCAAACCCAAAATGGCTATCCACGACTTACAAAACCACAACACAAATCAAATAACAAATCTGGAAAAGAAATCCTAACCAAACTGAGAAAGAGAATAACAGGTTACACCATGAGCTTAGAAATTCCACTAAAATGTTTCATTCTGTAACACTTCCACTACAAAACACCCAGGTCAAGAGCAAGTAAATATTTAATACTCAAAAGGTACTCAGGAGAAGGTGTGTTTTCCCCGTCCCTCCTCACCAGCTGCTCTTTTATGGCAGGAAAGTGAAGAGCATGAAATCCAATGATAGGAAGAAGGCAAAGGTCAGGAAAAAGGTTTTTCTTCAAGGATTTAAATTAGCCTTCTATAGTTTTGTGTGTTTTGTCAACACAACTTCCCTCCTGTGAGGAGGGGAAGCCAAAGGGCCTTTGAACCATTTCTGTATGGGGTCTAGATTTTTACCAGTAACAAGATTCCTAGCTTTAAAGAAAAGCTCATCTTCCCTCTTCCCATTCCTTTCACCACTCCCTCCCTGTCCCTCCTTCCACTCCCCTCCTTAAAAAGAGACAGGAAAAAGAAAATAGACAAAGGATCTGAAGAACAAAACAAGCACTGGAGGAGTTCTAGAGTTCATGTAACGAGACCACTATAGCCCTTCAAAGGGACCATTAAAAGCAAAACAAACAAAAGCAACACCCTCAAGATGTCTATTGTATTCTACAGAGGACCAAATGAGTGTACTGGAAATTCTCCCACCATCTTGCCACAAAGTCTGTTATTTCATCAAAACAAAGTCCAGAGATCAAGAAACAGCCAACATGGCAGCTGAAAGTCAGTCACATCAAATGATCCATGAAGAAAATGAGATAGGGCTTGCTTTTTTTTGCATTTTTTTCTCTTTCTTTAGTATGATGTATTAAAAAAAGACTTCAAAGACTGTTTCAAGAGTCGCTTTTGTTTCTCACATGAGAAAATCAGGGGTTGAGCAGGTCTAGACAACTCAGTGGTTAAAACACCATTAGCTGCCAACACTTTGTCTTCCTAGAGCTCCCACAGTTGTTCTTACCCTGGATTTGCCTCAAATGAAATTACTTGATTTCCATATACATTTTGCTTCCCTCAGAGCTTCCCAAAGATGGCAGCTGCAGGACAGAGAGCACACCAACATTGACAGTTGGCAGTTTCAGATGTCAGAGGCTCATCCACGTGGGTACTGGCCCAATACTTCTGCTTGATGCTTCAAAGCACCATTTTTATTCATTTTTTATTCTTTTTAACACTTAGTGGATCTCTTTTTGTTCTTCTACACTATCCTAGCATCTTTGGGCTTTACTTGGAGGGTGGCTAACACTTTACATTTGCTTTCATAGCTGTGCATGTAAGAACTACAGGGAGACAGATAGATTTTTATCCCATCTGTATATCATCAACACTCCATTCACCAAATCCCAAACAGTAATGCTTAAGATCTGCTGAAGACAATATAACTGAACAGGTGCTACTGAGGGCAAAGTTTAGCCTGCAGGATAAAGCCTGATAAATTTAGCTATAGGAATGAGAATCCTCTGGTTAGATGAACCTGTAAAATCAGGGGTCAACTAAGATCACATATGTTACAGCAATTTCTAAGTCATTATACCACAGCCACCCTCTAGTGCCAGGAGGAAGCCATAAAGACAAGCTTGTCACTAACAGTAGATAAAATATTCCTCCCCTGGCCCAAAATAGATCTATTAGTCTTCATGTGCACAAACCCACAGAATGCATCAGTGATGAATTTCCTACTCTATACAAATCAGCTGCTGTGTATGTTCAGAAGGCTTGCCTGCAGCTTGGTCCCTCCCATGCCCAAGATGAGCCCAGGAGAGCGCCAGTGGAAACATGCTGGGACAGGCTCTTTCCATTACAACAGTTAACAGGGCACACTCTTGATCACCTTCCTTCTAGGATAATCCTTAAACTCAGGCAGAGGAGGTGTCATCTTTCCATGGGCACAGAGCATCTCCCTCACATCTGGTAGCGGGATGTTTAAGGAAAGATTACACTGAGCTGCGGCCTACAGCACACACCAGAGGCATTTTCACAGCAGAGATTTATCTGAGAGCAGACCCCAGATGTCTGCATCCTTGACTTAAAAGGTCCACATGGATGAATTCCCAGATCTCAAATGGCTGTTCCACAGGTGTCTCATCTCATAGAGGTGAAAGTCTGACTGTCAGCCTGGGACGAACTACAAAGGTTGGCCTCTCAAGGAGCCAACACAGCTTTACACAGAACACGTCAGACAATGTGTGCCTGAGAAAACTAAAATCACTGTACTGGAGAGCATAAAGAACGAGTCATCCTTCCTTCTCCTACTAATGGATATGAATTACACAGTGCAGAAAGCTCAGCTTGTCTGGCATATTTGATAAATTTATCCAAGTCCCCAGTGAAGTTTAATGGTGGCTATAGCATGGTTTCTGTAATGAATCTTTTGGGGCTGGGAAAGACAGCTGAGATTTTGTGCCTTAAATGCATAAGAGGGTCATGAAATCCTGAGAGGCTCTCATGGATACTCTGCAAATCCATTTGGGACTCAACCAATGAGACAAGCATTTCATTTATGGAATAGGACCTATTCATTTATAGGCCTAACACTTCACAGTCTCTGAATCTAAACTGTATCTGACCTATTCCAATATAGGTTTCGTTTCAAGAAGAGTTACCTTTTCATGCATTTTTTTTCTCCCCCTGGATTTTTTCCTAATAAAGGTATAAGACTATACCTATAGACTATAAGCCTATCACTTGGTTCCAATGATGTAACAAATAATAAAATACTGCTCCCAGAATATTGCAAAAGTGGCTTTTCCTCTTCCCTTCTCATCCTACTTTGTCTTTAACCATCTCTCCTATGACACAATTATTTTATCTCATCCCAAGTTCAGTTTCTATTACAAGGACCCATGAGCTTACTTCTGAAGGATGGATCTTTTAATGACAAGTTCTTCATCCAAGTCAGCTTCATTAGCCATGAAGAGCAATCTTTTTCCTGTGTCATCCACTCCAATGAAGTCGCGCTGCTCCACTGAAGTAGAAAATCAAACACAATCATTATATAACCCCATTTTAATGCAGGTTGGAAAGACAAATGGCACCACTAACCACCCCTAAAATACGAAATACGACTATCCCAGCAAATCCGTGAATTTAACAAATATTGTTGATAACTTTTTCAACTTCTTGTCAGTTGGGGTAGCTGATATATATCATGACATTCAAAACATTGGCCCTGAAAGGTTTGTGCATCCTTTTTATGAAGATGCGAACTACAGGTCCTGATATGCAACACTCAGTTTTGAGCTGTGCTTTCCTTTCCTTTTTTTTTTTTAAATAAAAACCCCTGCTACCTGAATTAAACCAACAACAAATTCAAGGCAAGCAGTGAGTTCTTCAAATCCAACTGCTTCTTCTTATAATGTCACTCCACATTAGAATTAAGGGGTCTGGAGAGGATTACGATTTCAGTTGAGACATAAGCATTTTACAAGTCATCTATTTTAGACAAATACCAATACGTAAATCACAAACACACATAAAAGTATAGATTCTTAGACTTCTACCATGGATGTTTCTGTGTGGATTAACTTGGTTTAAATATCTGTTTCTAAAATTGTCCACCAAGAGAATACCTAACACTCACATGTATTATTGTAGCAGTCTGTATCTCCTGCAGTCAGTGACTGTGCATCAGCAAGGACTCTGGCCTACTGAAATATAAAGCTTTTGTTTTTTAACAGTTTTCCACAACATCTGAATACACTGGTGGTAGCTCATTCTAATTTTCACTCTGTAGTTGGGCCACCACTCTGGTGGCAGCCATATAATGGTATTTACAGACACAGGCTGTACAAGTAAGCCACAGCACAATTTTAACAAAAATCTTTTTTCTCCCAACAAAGACTGTAATTTTGGCCCAAACTGGCACATATTTGATCTCCTAAGTTCTATGCCTTTAACCATGCTGGAGTAACAACATACCCTAGAAGTAGCTAATTCTCTAAGATAATTTTCAGACAAACTATTTTTAACTTCATTTTTCTCAGTTCAGGCCCATCCCTTGTTTTACCTATACCTGTTCTTTCAGAGTTACCACAGTAATAACTACCATGAAAACAGTCAAATCTATGCAGCTGTTGAAAGTTCTCCTGTGCAATCTTTGATCCAAGTGATCAAGCATACCCTCTTCAGAAAACTCTCAACCCTTCTTAGAAATTCATTACACAGCAAAGAAATATGAAAATAGGCCTGAACATCTAAAACCATGACAAAATAAGTACAATTACAATAAAACTTACTTGCTGTAAAAACTCAGAGTAAGTCTTGAAAGCACTGCCTATTTTCATTCTGTGGAGGGCTGTGAAGTTTGAGATTAGGGGTGCATGAACCCTCACCTCTGCCACCTAAGGGGGGTCTCCTGACAGGCTGGAAATACAACAGTGACTGACTTTCCTCTATCAAGGCACCAACACTTCCCTGAAAGTTCAGGTCCTGCCTGCCCATCTCCTCCTGGCTGTTCTTACAGGAACATATTACACTGCTACAGCAAAACTCTATGCAACAGGAAAAAGGGAAAAACCAACTTGATGAGAGCAGGACCAAGCACATGCCTAACACCAAACCAGCTGCTCTTGCTTGTGTGGATAGGTAAGAAACAAACAGTGAAGCCATGAGAGTGCACTGTGGGATTTTTTGTAGCAGATGCAAGGTCAGGTTTCTCCTTGTATACTGGCAATAAAAAACATTACTTCAGTAATTTAAACAAAAGACAAAAACAATTATCCAGAGGTACAAGAGTGCTGTTTCAAATCCCACTGGCATCACTGGAAGGAAAAAATAAATGGAAGAGCAGACACATAACTAGCTCACAAAATCCCTGCAAGAAGTCTGAGAAAAGTGTTAAAGTGACAGTAACTTAACAAAATCATTTAAAGCATAAAAATGACATGCAGGATGTGTTTTGCCTCCTCACAATAGACAAATAAGGACTTGACACTGCTAATGAAATATATTAATTATCTTACAAATTAGATCCCCATCAATTTTAAGGGCTTTAATGACATAAAGAAATTATGACATCATAAGAGAATACTAAGCACTTCAGTAAGAAAAAGAAATAAATTTCAGTCACATTTTTTAAAATGCTTTCTAATCAATCATAATTAACTGACTTGAGAAAAAGACATCTCTGTTAAAGACTCAGTATCCCCACCCTTTCAGTTAAGAGGAGAGGATTTCACAGGATGCAGCCTTCAAGACCACCAAGAGGTCTTCTGGCAAACACAGAGAATACCAGAGAATCTTGCTGCTTTCAAGACAAGAAAAATAAGCAGGAAAGAGTCACCATCCCCATCTTTTCTGCCTTTCTTTATACAAAGAAAAGTTCAGACACTATTTTCCACTCAATCCCTTGCAGGTCATCTTTAAGCACACAGCTCCATTCTGGGTATCTGAATTCCTCTGAATTCCAAACACTCTCTGTTTATTTGGGTTACTACCACTGACTAGCATTTTCATGTGTTTTTTTTTAATTGCCATTGCTCTTACTGCTCTGTTAAAAAAGCCAATGAGATTATTATTGTCACTACATGATCCCCTAAATATAAAACCCAATGAACTAGACCCTGTAATTTGCAGCTGAGTCAAACATTGCAGGAAACCATCAGGATGAATTTATAGCACTTAACACACTGCAATTCATGCTAATTTAAGAACTGTTCTTTATATCACAGTTCTTGAATGTTCAATAATACCCCAAAAGCAACAACTTTGTATCAGATTCCATGACGTATGCGAAATAAAATCTTGTTTATACTTCTTAAAAAACGAATTGCTTTGTAGGAACAGTGAAAAAATAAATCCAGTGGCTTGTCATGGGATCAATTTTCTAATACAAACACTTGAACAGTAGAGTCCAAGTACATAAAAACTTGTATGTGTCACAATTTAGAGAAGGAGATAATAGTGCCACCTACTATGGAAAACTGCCTAACATACTCCATGTTAATATCTTGTCTTTGGGTGCTTATAAGTTTCACCAAGTTTTAACTGTCTGGGATGAAATTTCTAATGCCAGGTGCTGGCTTAAGAGGAACATTTGAAAAACTACAGCAAAAACCATTCAGCTGGTTCTAAGGCTAAGGGGAAAAAAGAGTTTAGCATAAGCAGAAATGGTTTGGTGTCCCTTCCCTTGAAAAGCTCTAACCAATCTTTGGAAAACTGCAGGTTTATATGCTTTATTCTCCTCTAGCCTTCTATTTTTGCTGCAAGTGTTTCTGCATATTTTATTCTTAAGGATAGATTGTTCCAATTCCTCAAATAGCAGGTGCTACCTAAGGTTTTCTGTACCGTCAGGTGGTAAAAGCAAAGCACACAAACCAGGAGGGTCCACAGCCATGCTGCAATGACTGATGCAGGGGAAAGAGTTTAGTTTGTCTTTTTGCAGTCTGTCTTTTACAAGGAAATAAATGTCATAAACTCACAGAGGTGAGGGGAAAAAAAAACCATAAAAAAATGGGGATTCTGTAAGACAGGCTGGAAGGGACAGAAAAAAGGAAGATGGATGAGCAAAGGTAATGTTGACACCAATAGGATAGATTTAGTCAAGTAGGAATGAAAGCCAGGAGGGTCTGGTACTCCCTAAAATGTACTTCCCTCCTCCAGAACCTGGAGAAGAACCTAAGATTCCTGTCTTGGCCTTCCCCTGCTTTTATCAAATGACTGAAACAGGCCAGGTAGAGTTCATGTCTTGTCGGAGGCAGCTCACAGGAAACATGTCACTACTGCTGTCCATGGCAGCTCAAGTGGTGCTTTGCATGGGAGATCTGAGCCCCACAGAAAAACACCAGGGGTGACAGAACACTTCTACATAATGGAATTTTAGTCTTTTCAAGTTTGGTATTTTACAGATCTGAAAAAACACACACAAATTTCAACAAGTCATGTAGAAAGAGTTATGCTACAAAGTCAAGCATGCTAACATAAAAAACAAGCAAAATAAGAATGCATGTACAATCTGATGTGTTTATATTTGAAAAGAGCCTTCAGATAATCTTGTTTATCCTCACAGACCTCCTCACCCCCACCCTGTGTGCTCAGAGCTCACATGCTGGGAAGCTCTATGATGTTTAACCACAGACCCATTAGTTTACAACTCCTGAATGCTCAACTCTCCGCTGTAGCAGTGCTCTTGACAATGTTTTATGTGCCATTAGCACTTAGATTGCCTTTTCAAAAGTAGGGGAATTAGAGCTGTTTGAGAGTCCAACTACTAAATGCTTTCAGCCCTACTAACCTTACACGTTGCTCCAGAAAAATCTTCATGCAGAGCCTAAGAAGTTTTCTTTTAAAAACTTATTTCCTCCACTTTCAGACAACTGTTGGCTTGCATTTCACTCCTCTCTCAAACAGTTTGAAGCTACATTTTCTTACTTGTATTCCAGTAATGCCTCTGAGCTTTAATCAAGGACCAGGTCCCACTAAACTGCCAATAGTTAAGGCTCAGCTTTTAACAGATATCATTAACAGAAAATGAGAGGTATAGTGTGGGAACAACTGTGTGGTATTTAGTACTTTTAGCATATAAGTAAAATGGGTATAATAGCCCTGCTCTGCCTTACAGCAGTGTTGTGAGAACAGATACATTAAAGATTACAAGGCACCAAGATATTATGGTAAAATGGACAAGATAAGCATCTAATCAGCTCCTTGAAATCAGTGGGAGTTTTCCCTAGCAAAAGGCTCCTGGATGTGATTTCAGAAGAGTAATTCACTACATATTATGAGAGGGGGGAATTTCTAGAAGTGCTTGTTACCCACCTAGTGCCGGTCCCTACAGTCAGTGTAAAATTCCCAGCTATAATCTGGCTGATGCGTAGTGCTCTTGAAAAACCTAACGGTTTTAATGTTCATATGTAACAAAAATTCAGAGTTTCATCCAAAACTCACTGAAGTCACCTGGAGCTTTTCCCTTAACTCTTGTGAGCTTTGGATCACAGCCTGCAAGATTACACGAGCCTAATACTTAATTCTGAGCTGGAAAAAACCAAGTCACACCCTCACCAGGGAATCTGAGGAAAAATAGGGTATCTGTGCCTTTTTTATTTCTTTTGCTCTGGGACTGATAACTAAACATATCATACATACCAGTGGTTTCTCTGTAATTATTAATAAATATGTATTCCTTCCTACATACCTGGCTTTTTTTTCCCTTTCTGTCCTGGTACCCCTTCTGTTGGTTCATGGGCTTTCTTCATTAACATGGAGAGAGAAGCATCATGTGTTCGAAAGAGGTCCACAACTTTGTATAAATCAACATCTGTGATCAGATCGCAGCTCAACACCAAGACATCAGTCTGTCAAAGAAGGAAAAAAAAAACAGCAAACCTTTCAGAGACAGAAATTACCACATATGGATTAGCATTTGAACACCCAAAACCAAATACACACTTAACTTTTTTCTTATTTTTTAATTTACCACTGCCAAAAATAGCTCCTGGTTTTTACCAGTGCACTTTTCTTGAGTCCTGCTGTTATTGTTGTTTGGTTAATGCTTATCCAGATCTGCAGCATATACAATATGTGACCATCTGAATTCTCTTCATCTGCTTCTAAGGACACAGAAGCCATGGCTTTCAAAACCAGCAAGAAATTCTGCAGTTATTTCAACAGCTACTTTTAGTTATATAATGAGGTAGAAAAAAAATCTTTCTGAAGAACTCTTTTTAGCTGAGTTTGCATCTGGCAACAAAGTGCTGGAAAAGATATTTAAACTATGTTATTTTATTGGGGGACAAAAAAAACAAAGACTATCTAGGATGTGATTTACTCAGTAATTGCACTGCGATGGTGGGCTCAGTTTAGAAATACATTTCCTAAAACCAGCAATACTCCATATTAGAAGGAAAAAAAAAAAAAGGATGTTAGGTCCTATTTAATAGGAGGCTTGTACTTTATTTTGATCTCAAAGGATTCCTAAATCCCTTATGCAGTTTTTAAGAGAACTGCTGCACAGGAACTTTATCACATATTGAGCAGGACATAGCAGCTTCATTAACGGTGGACAATACTAATATAATCCACCTAAAAACTCTTATTTAGAAAAAAAGTTCCGTATTTCATGGGGGTTGTGAGATTTGCTGCCAAAAACCTATGAGTTCAGCAATTAACTTAATTTAAACTAATCCTAACATAATATTTGTGCAGCATGGCTAACACAAAAGTAGCAAATTTCCACTTTTTGTTAACGATCAACCTTCTAAAGGCCTCTCCAGAAGATAGTGTTTCTTTTCTGACAGTTACCATTTTCACTTTCTCTGCTGCCATTTTCCATGCTAAGTCTCCCTGCAGTGTGACATGGCTGCCTAATTTTATCTTTTTAAAAGACAATATTTAATGAGAAGGGCATTAGACAATACTTAGAAAAAACCTGAGTTAATCCATGGAGGATCGATCAGTAATTCTACTCTTACTTTTGAAAACTATCTTGGTTTAAAGCAAACTATTTCATGACTGACCTCTCATTCCAGAAAGGTTTATTAAAGAAAAGCTTGCTTTTTTAACTAACATGAGGAGATTCCACATTGTAATTGTGATTAGCTGAGGTCTGGTATTTACATTATTTGACAGGTTCTCCTATAACTGCTAGGCAGTTTCATGTGTTTACCAATAAGGTGTTGGAATTCATCATGTCACAAACTGTTGGAGCTGCTGATTTGGCATGCTGTGCAAAAGGTCAAGCTCTTCCATGTTCATGTGATTTGTCCCCACTTTACTGAGAAACACCTGGCTGCTTTACAGGAAGGAACAATCTGCAGGTCGAGAATTTTACACATTCAAAACCCGACTTGCATCACTCCTTTTAACATATTTTCAAAATGTGTATTTTATATTACAGTTTTGCCCAAGGAAAGTGTTTTAATTAGCACTTCTCTAAAAAAACCCAACATGCACACATTGGAAAAAACCCCAACAACCCAAACCACTAAAGTGAGTTGCCCAGCACTCTGGAGCAGCCCTGCTCCAACATTCCAGGGTGCACAAAGAAAATAAGAAAAAAAATTCAGCTTGGTATGGAAGCAAATCTCCCGCTTCACAACTGTAAACTGTGAAGAAACACATATTAAATATCCTGGAAAATCCTGCAAAATTTTCAGATATTCTGTTTTTACAAGAGCACGAATGAATAACAACGTTTACAGAAAAGACCAAAAGGTATTCAAGACCCATATAAATAGACCTGCACTTTTCAAACTCACTTTATAGAAAGAAGAGATTGCCAGCTTCAAACCTAGCTGCATTCACTCCAGTGGTGAAAATAAGAAATAATCAAATGAGAGAGACTGACACCCCAATAGTCTTATACTAAGGAACGACTATCTGGACTTGTAAAACAAACCTTGTAATTATTTCACATTTTACTAAATGCTTTAATCTGTCACTAATGCAAAAACCCAACAAGCATTTCATAGTTCTGACCAGGCTCCTGGGTTTTTTCTCCTCCCTATAGGACAAGCTTTTTGCAAAAACTGAATGCAAGACCCCTGAGGAGCATACGGGAACAGAACCACCAAATGTCTGGTTGCCATCTGTTCTACCCATTTACTCTCCCAATATGTAAATAAACGTCAGTGAGCGCAGGGACCAGTGAAACACACAGTTGCTCTGTAAAGCCCACATTTCTGCCTCTCCTCCTGATGAGCAGAGCAGTGGCCTCAGAAGCACGCTGAGAATACACCATGAAAGGCTCTTTTGGGACTTGACAGCTTCCCCTTTGAAACACCACCCCCCTCATAAATAAAGCCCTCACTGTCTAATGGATGCACTTTTTTTTCCAGTGTACAACTCCTGAACGAATAAACTAATGGCTGAATGAAAAAATAAACTATCCTAGAACCTTAGCAGAAGTGTGTGTTTTTCTTTACGTTTTCGAGGTGGGTGTAGAAGAAAGAAAATAAATGGTAGAACTTGTGGGTTTTTTACATATATACACACCAAATAAATGCAGTGCACCTTTCCCAATGAGCCACTGATACAAAGAAGAGAAGTACATACTTACTACATGCACTCACGTGCTAACAAGGGGTATGTGAACATACTTGACTTCATGAATTATGCAAACGCCTAAGTACACGCACATCTCTTAATGAAATACATGGAACAATGATTACATCAACCCCAAACTATTATACAGACGATAAGAATCAACACGAACTGATTAAAAAAACCCCAGCAAGCACACACCTCAAGCAGAACAACTCCAAAGGAAAAAAATGCACTCACAAATGCACTCTCCACACGCATTACAACCACGGGCAGGGCAAGGCAAAGGTCTTAAATCAAGAAGGACCGTCTAATGGATGGAGCATGAGATAAATACTTGGAATATCTGGTATCTTCCTGCTCTGCCAAACTTGACACATTTTGTGTGCCATTTTGTCTCTACTACTTTTATGACAAAGAGCAGGTCTCATCACAGACCAGGGCTCTGCCACAGAAGCTGGTATACGGAGCAGGTGAAAAGGTCACCAAGCATAAGAGAGCAGCAAATGATTTTGGGTTGAGGAACACAGGAAAACACTGTATTGCTACTCTCAGGGACAGCAGCCTGCCCTCCTGGTAGCACAGCTCATGTTTTTGTGAGCCACAGAAAAGACAAGGAGAATATAATGCTCCTTGGAAGTGTTAACTTGGGCCTTAGCAATCCCTTTTAACCTCAGATTTGCATTCACTCACTCAAATGAAAAACTGAGACTAAGCTACTGACCAGTGGAGAAAAGTGGGATTCTGCAGAGATCATCCCACCTATGATCTGAGTTCAAGAAGATTCTTCTGCATCCCTACTGACTTCATAAATTATTGGAGTTCTGGGCTTTCAGTCCAACCATCCCTGAGTACAGAGTATTCAGTTAAGTCAAGTATGAAAACATGGCACTAAGGTCCCCACATCTCCACTCTACCTTTCTGGCTAACACATCTCCACTCTACCTACTGGCTAACAGCACTTCACCATTAAATGTTATAAACTATAAACTAACTATGTGAAATGGTCAGGTATTAAATAAGTTAAATACTTGATCCAGATAAATAAAACAGGGCAACATAAAACATGAAGAGATTTATACAAAATAGAGAAAACAGTAAGGAAAAAACACTAAAAACCAGTATGTCAACAACTATATTAAACCCAGCACAATATGGAAAATATACACAAAAACAAGACCAAAAAGCAGATTGTTTCAAGAACTCGGATCAAGACAGCCGATTTAAAAATAGAAAACATGTTTTCAATGGAACTAATTCATACCATGGATCAAAAGATGGATGCAATTATATGGTGTAATATACCAGCATAAATAAAAAGCCTTGGACTTTCTCACACCCTGCATACAAAGGCAATGCTAAAAACCCTTTTATATTCAGCAATTATTGCTGGAGCCCTTATGATCAAACAGGAGATGTCAAGGTTACCACAGATAGCTGGCAGCAAATTATGAATTTTTAGTGGTATTTACTATGCTTTTTCTATCAAGTATAGACAAGGGCAGGACCTCACAGCCTAAACTGCTGATGGCCTCAAAAACAGCAGACTAGAAAATGAGAAAACATGTGTTGCAAGGAAACTGTAATATGAACAAAATCAGCCTCAAGAGAAAGAGGAAAACAAATGTCAGATTGCATTATAAACAGAAAAGAAGCAAAACATCCACAAGCAGTAGAACCAGCTTCTTAACAGAACTTGAAACAGAGAAAACACTGAAGCTAAATGTTAAGTTTCTAATTGCAAAGTATTACAGCTGAGACTTTGACAGGAAAAGAAAGAAAATCAAGAGATTAGATATACTCAACCTAAGTTAATACATGCACAAACAGAGAACTTTGCATCACTTCCTGCGGTGTCACCAAACAACAGGGGAGAGAGAGAGGAACAAGTTATAATTACTGCTGGAATTAGGACTGAGTTTTATACACAATAGCCTGGAACTTCACCCACATGTTGCATTAACAGTGGGGTTTGTGTGTAATGCTTTTTATTATTCTAAAGAGTGGAAAGGGAAAAAACAGTTTGGCTGTGGGCAAGCATTTTGATTGCTTGTTAGCATTCTCCAAGCAAAGTCAAAGATACCTCCCAGCAATTGCATTACTCACCACTCTTCAGATCAGAAACTTACATCCAAGGCTTTAAATAATCCTTTTTTATCTCAGTCTCCATTAAGAGACCTCCAATTTCCACACCTGTGACCTCTTTGAAGCTCTACGGCTGTTGCTGCAACTGGAGCAGGGAACCTCATTTATTTTTTGATGTCTGTAAGATCTTGTTAGCTACCAACTGAACTGGCCGCCTTTGGCTGGGAATTCCCACTCTCCTTTTGTAATGTCCTTGATGGCAAGATTCAGAGGGAAATCATGATTTAGTACTTGCTAGCAGACACAAAGCATTTACCTACTCTGCTGTCACCCTGCAGCAGGAAGTTTGCTGTAGACCAGCACCTTCTAAACTATTCTGAGGACAGAGGACAGTGAAGGCACAGAATGTCTTTCAATCTGTAATCTAGAAGCAACCTTTCCTCATTAAAGGATGGAAGAATTATATTTTAAGATCTGTGTAATGTGAAAGGAGCTTCTTAGAGGCTTATTTTTCCTTTTTTTTAAAAAAAAAAAAAAAAAAAAAGAAAACAGGAAAGTCTGATGTGGGAGCCAAGGGAGTCTCTTCTAATTTCCTGGATGGCCTTGAATTCATCAGGTGAGGATATCTTAAGGCAATGTGAATGCCTTCACATACGTAACCTGTCAGCATCACTGTTTATCTTCCCAAAGAAAGCTGCAAGAAAGATGCCAGAAGCTGGGGAGGAGACTTAACCCCAGTCCCATCATATGGCTCATCCTATGTTTTGTATCAGATGGGACCATACAATGAAAACACCATTTTAGGTTATCTTTTCATCTCACGAGCTACCATCCAAAATCAATATTTTTTAATTTACATACATATAAGCTAGGAACAGGAAAGATATTCAAGCCTAGAAGGCATCCTGTCTCCTCCCAGAAGGAAGTCGTGTTACCTATGCTCAAACTGACATGTGAGGTGGAAAAGTGTAATTTACAGTTCTCAGCAACCAAACCTAGAACTATACAGATGAACAGAAGTTCATACACTTATTAAGGATACTTTCAAAGCAGGACATTGATATTATGACACTTACTGAACTGTAAAACTTCTGGTCTGGAACATAAGTTTTCCAATCCACCTTTTTCTCTGGTGTCAACTAAATCAATCTTGTCCTGCTTATACAGTACTCCAAATGTAATTTTCCCAGCTTATTCCTCTACCCCCATCACCCTTCTTCACTGGTTCTGTTTTCTATCACATGAACCACAAGCTGTTTACTGTCCTTTTAAAAGCCTATCCCATCCACTTGTCACGCACTTAACTACTTCTACTGCACTTCAATACAGGATGACAGCCCTAGTATCTATTTGTATCTTCTAAAGGGTGTGGCTTCAGCCTCTGCTGTCTTTATTTTTTTTTAGTAAAAAAAACCTGCTACCCTTACACTTGCAGAACACTGACAGTCGTCATCCTATCAGTATCCTGGGGCACTGGACTGACACAGTTGATCCTATAATGGTAGGCTCTCTCATCTGTCTGAGATCAGGGTCATCTCCTGGGTTTATGTCCCAATCCTGAGTATGTGGTTTTCCCATCTAAAGGCATCCAGAAGCGTGCACTGTGCCTGCAAAGGCTCAGGGGAGCACTCCAGAACCCAGACCTTGCATTTGCCAGCTCATGGAGGGTAAGCCTGGCAAGGTAAATTCTCTCCTGGCTCAATGCAGTGCATGGACAGACCCCTTCTCCACAGGCAGAACTCCAGAAACAAATGGCACTCTCCTCATCACTCCTTTCCTGGAAGGCAGGTTTCCAGGACTACCTGGACGGCAGCACTGCCAGACCTGCTGTGCAGCTGATCTTGGACTCTGCCTCCCATGAACAGAAAGGAGAACGCAGCAGTCGGGCTCCAACCTCAACAGCAGCAGCGCAGCAGGAATTGCTGCCAAAGCCCAGAGCTCAAGCCCAGGCTTAACACTTAATGTAAGCAGAGCCTTAGGCAGTCAGGTGCTGCAGTCATACACACAATAATAATAAAAGTAGTCCTAATGGAGCTCAACCGGCTCAACTTATTGAAGGGAAAGAAGGCCTTTGCCCACAGCCAGCAATCAGCCCAACTGCAGATCTCTCAGCAGCACAACAAAAAGCAGGAATGACTGGATTCAAGGGCTAGGAACCAGTGATCAGTATAGAAATAAAATACAAAGTGGTTTAAGAGGGAGAATAAGTATAACCTGGAATAAAATATCAAAGTATGTAACAGACAATTCATACATTCTAGTAGATGAAGAAAGTCTTGCTATATTTCAGAAACACTTTTGCTAAGTCATCCCTAAGTTTTGGGGCTAACAGACCCAACTAGTGGGTGCAAACTCCCATAAAGACTAGAGGATCATAATGGTTCCTTGCAGTCTCAAACTAGACACTAAATAAAAACCAAAACGTACAAGCATGTGTCCTCAGGAATCATTCTGCCATCCTGCAGCTAGTATCAGCACGATCTTAAATTTAAAAAAAAACCTTTCCAAGGTCAAAACAAGTAATTACACAACATCCAGTTTCAACACTGCTTCAAAAGAAAACCCGAATTCTGATGTACTCTGCAAAGCAGAGGCTCTGTGAGACAGCTCAGTGAAACTGCTACTGTGCACCAGCCTGCACAGGAGTGGAAACCACCTTCCTGAAACCCCATCAGCCTTGTTCAAATGTTGGGGCTCTTCCCTAAATACTTTTCATGCTATGGTAAAAAAAAGCACTATTATAAACTGTAGATTTCTAAACTAATCTTCCACACAGGATCATTTTCTCCTCTAGCACCTTTCCAATTTTTCTAATGGTATTTGGTCTGCAGCAACTGCTGTTGTAAGAAAGATGTTACGAAAACTTCAAGACCTCCACTGCTTTTTCTAGCACTATTAGTCTGCATCAAGAATTTTCATCATCTTCCCAAAGAAGCTGATTGAATTTATACTACAGAAGAATATCTAAATTTGATTCATGAAAAATCTAAATGCACATTTGCTTTTCCATTTTCAGCACAGAACCGAAGAAAAATTAGATAACCTGTTTGGGTTTCCCAGTTAACACAGCATGACAAAAATGCAAAATTAAATTCCAGGCATCCTAAAGTCCTAAAGTCCATGATCTTCAACATGGATTTCACCAAATTAAACAGTGACAGAAAACCAGTGCTGAGAAGAGTGACAGTCTCTGGGATAGCCTGTGCTGTTCACAACACCACATTCCTATTATCAGTGTTACACAACTGTACCAAGCTGCAAAACCAGACACAGAGGAAAACCCTCTCCAACACAATTAAGTCCATGGGCTGACGTTTGACATCTCCTTCCTTCCACATTCCCCAAAAACTGGAACTAGGTACTGAGGCTCCAACACACAGATCAGCTGTGTCTGATCTGAACAATTCCATTTTCTCTTTCAGGGGAAGATTATCACCTGCAATTATATCTTCTTTGGACATTTTTCTGGAAGAACATTCCTTTCTTGCTGCCTACAGCCTTTTTTGCTTTGTTTCTAGGCTGTGGGATTTCTACTTGTGTATCTTCCCCATGTCTGGATCTTAACAGATCTTCCCTCATAGAATGTTTGGGCTTTTCATGGCAATTGTGGGCATTACAGCTATCACAGCTATCCTTAAAGCACAGTAAGTTATTTACACAGGGCAGCTGTATATATTTTAAATAGGGAAAATGAACGAGGATTTACCAAATGAACACTATTATTTACTCCCCAGAAATGAAAACTAGTAGTGGCTGACAAAACCAGGAAAATATTTTTACCAGGATGCTTTTAAATAAATTACTTCAGCTATATGCCTGGGCAAAGAGCTTGCTGTGTCTGCAAGTAGAATAGGCTGAATTCGTGTAATTCATCAGAAACCACAGAGGGCCTAAATGAAAACACACACTGTAATACAGGAAAAGCAATGGCCATTAACTTCTACATGGGAACAAGAGGTATTGGTTAACATAATGAGCACAGGCCTGGAGTTCCCAGGAGTATGAAAAGGACATGCAGTGGGAGATGCAACAATTGAACTGACAGGCATCTCAGGTCTGTCAATGACTCTTCTTGCAAAACACCTAAGGTTTTGCAGTCTCTATAATGGAAGGCATCCTCTTTAGTGGACAATGGGCAGAATAGCAAATGCCCTAATAATCATTCTTGATCCAGCTTTCACAGCTAATTGCCTTATTCAAACTTCTGGTGTTTAAGCCATTATCCATAGCAAACCTGGGCAGCAAAAGAATTTAATTAGCTAGAGTCTTCTAAAGCTGAGTAACATTAGAAAAAATAAAATAAAACAACAAACAAACAAAACCCCCCAACAACTGCTGAATTCTCTCTTACCCTGCCAGAAAAAATAATGATCAGCTGAAAGTCCTGAACACATTCCTCAAGCACAGAGTCAGGCAGTGGTGTATTGTTCCTCCCAGCCACACAGCCTGAGCACCTGCCCATGTAGCTGCTTTCTACAAAGACCATCAGCTCTGCTTTGGGAATGGGACTTGGGCATGCAAACCGTAATAAATGTTTAAAAAAACAAAAATAATGTTGGCCAGTGCCTTCAGTCGTGGCAGCTTTCAGTAAGAGGCAGAGAGAGAGAAAAAAGATGCTAGATACCCTGTGAACAGTCTTCTGATACATCTGCTTTCCTTACTAACAACATTGTTAAAGGCAGAAACAGAAAAAAAACCAAGACAGCATTTTTATTTGCACTTTAAACACTTAAGTAAAAAATGTTTGCTGTCAACTGAGCTGGAAGAAAAATATTAAATTATTTTTACTACTTCAAAACAGATTAATAGAATATTTAGTTCAGCCTTGCTATTATATAGACCTTGTCTCTTACAAATGAATTTCATTTGGGTTTTTTATTTCCACTGACAGTACAAAAAAATACATAACTCTCT
This sequence comes from Agelaius phoeniceus, assembly GCF_051311805.1. Lineage (NCBI taxonomy): Eukaryota > Metazoa > Chordata > Aves > Passeriformes > Icteridae > Agelaius > Agelaius phoeniceus. Next base: position 28,490,773 of record NC_135272.1, read on the forward strand.
ATTATGGGGACCTAAATTTTTCTTTCCATGCTCACCAAACTCTGCTCAGTCGTACCAAAAGGATTCAGATTCCATCTTCCAGCCGTTCCAGCAAGCTTCCTTACATCATGTGTTTGGAAAGGAGATTTTTCAGCAGAGGAAGCGGAGCGCTTCGCCGTGCTGGCCAAGACTCCACGGATCAGTGACCCTCAGCAGCACACGGACCACCACCGTGACATCACACTTTCCACAACACGGATCCCAAAGATGCACATTCCAAGAGAATCTGGAGTTTCAATCTTTGTTTATTTGCTCAAAGAAAGTTGGTTTTTCTTCTTCTTTTTGGTAGCTTTTTAGGGTTTGTTTTGCTTTGCTTTTAAAGAGCTATATTACTTTGTAATCTTACTTTTTGAAACTGAGAAAACCAGGTGGACCACCTGAGATGAAACATTTCTCTCACAAGCACTCAGCAGTGATAGCAGCAGAAGGCAAGCTGATTAATTCACAGCATATTATTCAGGGCTTCCATTAACACAGCTAAGGGCTCATCAAGGGAGGAAAATATGAAATTGTTCCATTGCTGTTACTCTGCTGGAACGCCACATTTTAATCACTGTCTGGAGTATAGTTGAGCGACACAAGGGAGAGAAATGCTTAATAGAAGATGAAAATAATACAGACTCAGTGAAGACAAATGTTTGATCCAGGCACACCCAATCCACCCAAAACACAGATTCATCAGTTAACCAGGTTTTTCAACCTGCTGCCTGGAGAGCCCCAGCCTGGGAGGGGTGCCAGACAGCAGCTGTGTGGGTCTGGTAAAATTTGGCACAGGAAACAAAATGGTCAAATATTAGAGATGCCTAAATTTCAGAGGAGCTCATTTGTAAACTATAGTGACACCCCTTGCCATTTATTTTTTTCATCAACAGTAATCTACAATCCACAAAAAGGGCTTTAGCAGCCTGATGAATGGTACAAGCAGAAAGTCACAGAAACACAGTCGTCAAAGGGGTTTCCTGAGTCAAGAGTTTTGCCTCCTGTCATTCCAGCTATTGATTTACTCAGTTTATTTAAAAGCAAACAAAACTAAAACAAAACAGATTCTCATTCAAGGAGGAAACTGAGGGATTCTTATCTTGTTTACACCTGGAAAACTGTCTCACAATCACATTTTGCTCTGATTAAAACTTTTCTGTAATTTTCAGCCTATGTTTTCTCACAGCTAATTTAAACCCATTTATACTCCACTCTGAGTATCTTATCTTCTTTTCTAGTGTTTGTCCCACATTTGATACCTTTGAGTTCCACACCTGCTCAATATTCCTGGCAAACAACTCCTTCTCATTGCCTTAAGCAATACAATTAATTTCTCATCTCTACCATAAAGAATACTTTACCTGATACATTCTAGTTTTGCATCAACCTTTCCTTCCTCCATCAGAGTGGCTGCTTATCATCACAGTATTTCAACTAGTACATTCTGAGACACTGCAATTTACTCTTGGGCTTCTAGCTCCTACACAAATTTCTTGTTACTATTCCCCAAAATCACAAGTTCTGTGTTACCAGCCAAACTCTATGTGCTATAACATGAAGGTCATGGCACACATTTTGCATACTGGTCCTGTGAATCAGCCAAAGGAGGTCCACTGAACTGCAGGAGCAGGCTTTTAAGAATGACAGCAGAAGTCAAATAAATGAAGACCTATTTCTGGACTGCAAAAAAGCATACTGGATGTATCAAAAGACTTTACAATATGACTTGAAAAAAGCATGTCCACTAATACCAGCTACAGAGGAAAAGCCTCCCTAAGTGAGCCAGGGGATTTCATTACATAAAATTACAAGGAGCATCAAAATAAGTTCACATTTTAAAAGGCTGTTCCCCATAATAACAACAACAACAAAAAATTACCACTGAAAGACAATCTGCCTACAAAACCAAACTGCATCATCTGCTACCACAGCCTGCAGCAGACAGCACTCAATCTTTTCTCTTGCTAGAAAGTGTTATCACATATCATCACTGAAACGGTCAAGACTTTTATGATTTCCCTATTACCCAGATTCAACTCACCTGAATGCTCCAGCCAGTGCTGCTTACCAATGAAAACCAGAAACAAGGATTAGTAGTAGTTATTGAGGAGAAAGCAAGTATATATGATTTTAAAGAAAAGCTGTATCTCTTCACCTAATTATGCCTCAGTTCTTAGTTGGAGAATTGTGAGGATAAACAGATTAATGGTGTTTGCTATTCAGACCCCAGAACTGAACGTTTAATAAAAATAAACAAAACAACCCACTACACACATCAGTTAGAGAAGTACTGGTAAAGAACAGGCCAGACTGACACCCAGGCCTAGGAATACACAAAGTGAAACTTACAGGACCAAGTTTTCTGGCGTTCACTACTGTTCATGTAGGTACCTTAAGGACCCAAGTTTAGCATAATATTTTTATTGTATGAAGGATCCAAGAAAAGTATACATTCAGACTTGTAATGAACATGAAAACCCTAATGAAGCTGCTACCTTGTCAATCAGGTGTAGGCTGAGACAGCCAAAAATAACAAGAAGACTTCCAATAGAGCAAAGAACTTGCATCTAGTATATCAACTTTCGAAGCAAAATTGTCAAAAACATTATTATGTGTGCAGAGTGAGCAAACAGCAAACAAAAACTTTAATGAGTTTCCTTTGCTCTCATGAACTTCTGAACACTTGCAAAAAGTAAGACTGGCAGTCAGATGGTTGTTACTGTGAATGACAAGTCAGTCTTACCTGCCACCAAAAAACACCAGCACCATAAAGAGAGAAAACAACGGAAACTACACTTCCTTAGCCCTTACAGGTTTTGCATGTACGTGCTCTCCTGCTACTTCTGAATGCAATTTTCTAAGTCTAATCTTGACATCTAATCTTTAAAGTATCAAGCCTCATTACCCAAGGAGCAACACAACAAAAAGGCCCAAAACTGCAGGCACAGCAAGCAGCAGTGAGACTCCTTCAGTCAATGCTAGACAAGGCAGCAAGTCATGAAATGTTATGCTTTAGAGTGTTTTATGCACATCTCAGAATTTGTGATCAGCAGTTCTGCTACCCTTAGCCATATTTCTTACTGTGCATTTATAATCTTGGCTCTACTCCCTGTCACTTGCACTGCACACAAGCAAGTTGTCTATGCTGTGCCATGTTACCTCGCTTTCACTGAGCATACTTGCTCTTCTGTCTGTGGGCAATTAACTCAATTTGTGACAACTAAGTTTCAGCAACCAGTTTAAACTTCTCATCAGACTTTTGGCATGGGCTGCAAAAAGCCTGCCAGCAAACTATGGCCACAAGAAGCAGTTGTTTTCACCAGGGAAACTCATTCTTCAACGAGATCACTCTCCCACTGCACCGCAAACACAGCCAACATACAGCAGCTTTTCAGCTACCTCTACTGTGGAGTTCTCTCACCTCTATCACACAGGAGAGGGCATACCCTGTAAGAGGTGCACTAGTGGTATGCATTTACTACAGGAATGACTCCAAAATACACAGTGCAGCAATCTGCTCAAGAACTTAGTATAGGCTTCTTTCAAATAAGAGACCACTGTCCTCTGTGCCCAGGCAAGCAGACATGGAATAAAAAGGGCAGAAGCAGCTGCTGCCACTCATACATAGCATCTGACTTAGGAAAACTTGTGTGGGTTTCAGCACTACCTCACATCTTCTCTAAGCCTCTTTTCTGGAAAATAAACAGAGGATCAACACTGCCGCCTGTGAAGACACACTATTTTCTAACTCACAGACACTCTACTTGTTGCTTCCCAGGGCCCCTAAGCAGACCTGGCTGGATTACCAAAAGACAGAAACCCCAATATTGATCAGACAATAAAACTGTAAGGTCAGGGTTCCAATTTGCAGTGCAGATACTTCCTCATTGCACACATGTATTTAAAAAATACTGCCAAACTGAGTTATGACAAAATGTGATTCTGCACATGGCAGAAACATTCAGTTCAGTTAAACTGATTTTGTTAATTTTGATTTTCTTTGTTATGCATTCTCTTCACCCTCTAAATACTAGTCTGTACATTAATCCCTTGCCAGATCTATCTCCTTGTGCCATCTACACATCCGTATTTGCCTTGAAGTTTCACCTTGTCTCAAATGAAGTCTTTCTCTTGGGAGTATATAGCCTGTAACACTGCACTTTATTAGCTTCAAAAAGAGCTTCAAAAAGAAACCTCAGGACTTAAGCACTCATTGATGTTCTGTTGCAACATTTATTTAAACAGGCAATTTGGCTAAGATGGCCTAAACAGACAGGGAACAAATCCCATGATTAAATCTATGACAACAACAAAAACAAAATTCTGTCCCAGATCACAGCAAGAGCTCTGAGCAGAGTTTCTGCCTTACATGGGAGTGTTTTAATTATGCAGCTGGAAATTAAAATTCTATAAACTGCTGGTTTTATTCGAACAGCAGCCCTTTATCACATCTGGGCACTGTTTACTGAAGACCTTAGTGTAAGACCAAGGGAACAAAAGCAGAGGAAAAGCAGAAAACTGAAGCCCAGCACAAGTCACTGACCCAAGAGTGCAGGCACGCCTGTGTCATGACCAGCAGTGAACACAAACTCTCTGGAGCACCACTGCACTGCCTTAGACAGCAAAGAACATTTGTGCAGAGCTACTCCCCCAAGCACTAGGTAGACAGACAACAACTATCACACTCTGTATCAAAAATCATAGAAACAAATACAACCTTTTAATTCCTTGCCAGAAAGCTAACAGTGACCAAGAAGCAGCCAAAGCCCAGCCTGAACAGGCTCCAGCCTTCCCAGCTCTCAATTCCAGTCATTCAGAGTCTTTGTGTGCGTTCCCTTGTGAGGTGACCTTTACAAAATTCAGCTCTTTTGAAGACCAGGAAATTCAGTTATGCACAGTATCACTACACAGGACACTCCTCACAACACAACAAAAAAAAAAAAATTACAAACAAATAACTTCCAGTTAAGTTCAATAAAAGACAGTAATACCTTAATTTTCTGGTGAATATGCCTCAGTGAATCTGCTGTACCCATGTCCATGTTGTCACTGATGCACACAAAATCAAGCTTCATTTTTGTGTCCAGGTTTAGCATCTTCTGGATTTCCTTCCTTGTAATCACAATGACCTCTAGGACAAAGGAGAGTGAGATGAGATGAAGCAGAAAAAAAATCTAAATAATATTTATCACAAATAGGATACACCCACTTTTTTATTTAGAAAGGCTCATGGAACTGTCAAAAGGCTTGAGTAACATCACTGGGTTCTCCACCCAGTCAAGCTCTTTTGGCAACAGTAACTTTTCAAGAAAAGAATTAAACTCCAATGAATGGGAAAACAATCTCCCCTGCTTTGCTGGGTGGAGGTTGTTACTGAAAGGGACACATGCATGTGTGGCATGAGCTAGCAAGATAGAAGAGACACTTCTTGTATCATTAACCAGCAACCTCAAACCATATGTCCTCAAACAGACCAATGAGACCCCGTGTTCATGTCGCCAACACTTTAGAGCTTTGTCTTTTGCTGCACCGATCCTGTAATCCTCTGTGGACAACACCAACCACACTATTACAATACAATGGTTAAACTATTTCTCAGCATCAGCTTGGCAAGAAAGTGGGGTAATATATGAGTAACAAATTCATTCCATCTACAAAAGAAAAAGGATAAATGCATATTTGAAGGAAATCAACACTGGCATGAAAGCATATTTTCCAAAACGAAGAATGTGAGAACAGAAGCTCTGCAAAGAAAAGACTGAGGAAACACGATGACAAGAAACCTTTTCCCCCAGTCTTAAGAATGGGAAGGAAAAGCAGCAATCAAATTTTCCAGTTAAAATATCCCCTCAAAACACCTCAACACTATAACATTGTATTCCACATAAAATTTTAACAGAGAATTATGGGAAATAATAAATAAGAATGATAATAATAGAATAGGCAAGATGAAAACACAGGAATAAATCTGCATCAATCAAAACTCAACTCATCTTGAATCTATTTAAAAAAAAAGAGAAAGGAACTGTAAACATGGGACTTGTGTGGCATTTTAGTGCCAGAGACATGGCTGCTCTTCCACTCCCATACTGGATGCTAGTGTGAATTCAAAAGAGGCTGAAGAATCTAGAGAAAAGGACTGAAAGCACTCCTTGAATTAGGCAAAGAATTAACTGATAAAGGGGGAACTGGTGCAAGTTGTAAGCTCACACAGTTCAGCATAAACCTGGTGAGCTGGGCAAAGGCCTCCTAAATATTAGGAGGGATGAAGCACTTGCAATTAGGGCAAATGAGACACAGTGAGTCACCCATGGAACACCTACTTACTTACATAGCAAGTATGAGGAACTAATCCTTAAGGGAGAGAACTCATGCCACTGGATCATTTAATACAGGGGTGTACAGCTTGGTCACAGGTGTGAACCACAGAAGGAGAAGGAAGGTGGCAGTTTCCTTACTGAAGCTGAATGCATTTACTGAATACAACCCTGCATGTCCACATTTTCACTGGAGACAGGTAAGCTGAAGCACTACATGTGAGAAAGGAGAAAGATCTGACTGCAGCACTGTCACAGAGTCACAGCAGGGCTCAGGATGGAAGGGACCACACTGGGTCATCTGAGCCAACCTCCCTGCTCAAGGAGGGTCCTCTCAAATCACATTGCACAGGATTGTGTCCATCCCAGATGGCTCTGGGATATCCCCAGTGAGGGAGGTCACACACCCTCTCTGGACAGCCTGTCCCAGTGCTCAGTCACCTGCACATTAAAGAAGTTTTTCCCCATGTTCAGGGGGGAACTTCCTGTGCATCAGTTTCTGCCTGTTTCCTCTTGTACCATTGCTTGGCACCACTGAGCAGAGCCTGGTCCATCCTCTGACACCTCCCTTCAGAGAATGAGAGACATTGATGAGGTTCCCTCTCAGTTGTCTTGAGGTTGAACAGGCCCAGCTCCCATAGCATTTCCTAATAAGGGAGATGCTCCAGTCCCTTCATCATCTTTGTTGCCCTCCACTGGACCTGCTCCAGAAGCTTCATGTCCCTCCTGTCCTGAGGAGCCCAGGACTGGACAGAGCACTCTAGATGTGCCTCACCAGGGCTGTGTAGAGGGGTAGCACCTAGTGCTAGTGGTCAAGAGCATCAAGTGGAAATGGTTATTTCTGAATAAAGAGCCCCACAAAGCACAATGCTGATTATACAGAAGATTTTAGCTATCTAAATTTCCATTGCAGGATAAAAGTATTGAAAAAAAAAAAAAAAAAGACAGGAGAACAGGCAAAGAAGGGAGACATTCAGAATGCAGATTTCAACAAACAAAAAACAAATCCAAAGAACAGAAATTCTTTAGGATTTTCTAATTAAACAGAATAAAGGCAAAGTCTGCTCTTAGTTTTGTTCCTTCCCACTGAAATAGTAAGAAGCTAACATGGATAATCATGAGCTGATCTTTACATCTCCACAGAATATAGAAGCAGTCAGGAAGAAAGCCACAGACTCAGGATGAAGTACAGGATAATCACAGAGACAAAACAGAGAAGAAGAAACACAAAAGACAAACACAAACATAAAAAACTTGGACACTTGAAAGGTGTCAGGAAGAAGCTTTAGAAGAAGCTGGGGGGGATGCCACAGAAAGATTTGGTCCAGCACTCAAAAGGTGAACAAAGCCTAACTTCAGAAGATACTGAAGAAGCTCACCAGGTACTAAATAGCACTTTAGTCCCAGGGTGAAACAAAGCCCACAGGTGAGCACCACGAGTGTGCCATTGTCCCCAGCCTGCTGTGGGCACACGGACTGAGTGCCTCAGACAGAGCCAGCAACCCTGGCCCTGGGCCAGGCTGAAACAACAAACCACCAGGGAGATGGCACTTCTCACACTGCTGCCATTAATGACTCTGAGAAAGGAACACGGGAGACTCAAGGTTAGTGACCCAGGGAATGACATCAGAGCTGGGAAAGGCCTCATAGAATCGCTGCAATGTTGGAAAAGATCTTGAAGATCATCAAGTCCAACCAACCAGCACCACCACCACGTTCACTGCTAAACCACGTCCTCAAGTGTCATATACTCATGGTTTTTGAACACTTTCAGAGATGGTGACACCACCACTTCTCTGGGCAATCTCTTCCAAAGCTTTAACACCCCTTCAGTGAAAAATATTTTCGTAATATCCAATCTAAACCTCCCCTGGTGCAACTTAAGACCATTTCCTCTCGTCCTGCCACTTGTCACCTGGGAGAAAAGACCAACACACTCCTCTCTACAACCTCCTTTCGGACAACCGCGGCCCTCGGTGAGAAAAGGGATGCAGGCACAGGGAGCGCAGCCGCGAGGGCACGAAGGGATGTGACACGGGCCAACAGCACAGCTCCAGCACAGAGGGGACATGTGCTACAGCACCTGCCCCGTCCAACAGGGCACCTGCGACACGGCATGAGAACGGACGGGAGCGGCGGCGGTGAGCGGGGACAGCCCGTGGTGACCAGGGGCAGTCCGCAGTCCCCAGCATGCCCAGAGCCCGCCGGGCCTCACCTTCGAAGCCGGCGCGCTCCAGCAGGTTCAGCGGGTACCAGAGCAGGGGCCGGTTTCCCACCGGGAGCAGCGGCTTCGGGATGCTGGAGGTCAGGTCCGTCATGCGGGAGCCGCCTCCGGCCGCCATCACCACGGCCTGGAACTCCATCGTGTGGCGGAGTGACACAGAGAGGCAGGGCCTCACCGGCACAGGCGGAACGAGGCCGGGTCACAGCTCCGCTCCCCGCGACCGCTCCCGGCACTGACAGCGCAGCAATGGCGGCGCGGCCGCGCTGCGCCTGCGCGCGGACAGCCGAGAGCGTCGATCGCGGGCGAGCGCCGATAGAATCGATCCACCACGCCGGTGGGCTGCGGGCGGCCTCCACCCAGCCAGGACGGCGAGAGGAACACTGAGCGAAGGGATCCCGCGCTGCCGAGCGCCGAGTCATGGATCCCTGCCCAGCGGCGAGGGGCGCTCGGCGGAACAGCGCCCCCAGGCGGCCGCGGGGAGAACTGTGGGGGGTAATGGGGGACACTGGGGGGACACCGGGGGCTCTGTGTGGGGTGTACTGGGGACACTGGGGGTCAGTTTGCAGCTGTGCTCCCCACACCATGTCCAGACAAGGGACAGGACTTACACCGCTCCCTGCCCCCACGCTCTCCACCCCGCAGGAGCCTGTGCGGGCAGCACCCAGCATCCAGCGCCATGCTGACCCTTCCAGCTGCAGTCCCAGACCTAGAGAAGCACAGACACAAATGGGGGCAGGACAGCAGGATCTGGCCCTGCAGTTTTATTGAACCCAGTGTCCCTGAGGCTCCCATGGCGTGGGCACAGGGGGGGTCTCATTCATCCGCGGGGTTCTTGTCGGTGTCGATGGACATGCAGTTGTATATAGCATAGCGCAGCAGCTCCTCGCAGATCTTGGCCCTGGCAAGGGGAATGCCAGGTCACAGCCATGATGGCCACAGAAGACCTCAGGCTTCCCTCCCCATGCCTGCCTGGACAACCCCCAGGGGAAGGCCTGGGGAGTCTCGATGGGAACCCCAACACCAGCTCCAGGGAATGGGGAGCATCCCTTTCCCCAGCTCAACTCACGTGGAATAGTTGGGCAAGAAGAAGCTGCAGGAGCATGTGGAGGACTGTGGCATCACGTCCCACGCATCCAAGCTTGGGAGAAAGGAGAGTCAGAACCCAGCACAGCAACCTGACATGATGTGGGGACCCCAGCATGGCACAGGGACCCCAGGCAGGACGGACTCACTTTGACCTTTCCGGATAGACATTGATCTGAACTGGGAGGCGGCTCCGGCCGGTGGCAAACTTGAGGAAATGGCTGAGATCCTCTGAGGGGAAGGACAAGAGCTCAGGTCTCAGGGACAGGGCTGTCCCAGCAAGATCTGCCTTGCAGAATCACCCCAGGAGCATGGGGCAAAGCTAAGGGATCCTCTCGGAACCCCAGGAAGGGCCGGCTGGGATGACCCCAGCCGTTTCCCAGGGAAGCACCTGGTGAGCATCCCTGGGGCACAGGGCAGGGGGTACTCCCTACCCTACCCCGTCCTACTGCACATGAAGAGCAGGTAAAGGCTTGGGGTCACTCACCACTGGTGAAGTTGTTGAGTGCCTCCAAGAAATACTTGATGCGGGTATCATCAGGGGGGAAGTCCTCAAACTTGACTGCAACAAAGAATGTGCAATGGCTTAATTAGAAACTCCCAGCAAAGCAAAGGAAAGGAGGAGACCCTCTGCTTCTCGGTGAGCCTATGAGAGCCCCTGGCACCCCTGAATGGGACCAGCACCTTGTGTCATGGTGGGTGGAGAAACAAGGTCCTAGTTTGCAGAGTGGCCACTCAACTCTGCCCACAGCAGCTAAGGACCAGATGGAACAGAGTGGGTTTTGCTGCTAAACCTGAAGTATCCAGGGACCCTCTACCTAATCCTCCCCCAGCCTCTCGGACATCCCATGACCAGGATGCATGTGCAGGACAAGCATTATCAAGGGGATCCCCTGCCCTTGTAGAGGGCAGGGAGCAGCTCTGGGCTGGCCCTGTGACTTACTGAACTTCTGCAGCTCAGCCACTGTGATCTCCGGGTCCCCACAGATCCTCTTCTCCATCTGCTGCCAGGTGAGCAGGTCCAGCACGGGCTGGGGCACCACACGGAGCAGCCCAGCACGTATGGCTGCAATCTGTGGGGACACAGGACGGGCTCCATGTCACCACAGTGGGTCTGAGCCCCAGGCAGCCACCTAGGGTTCTGGGGACAGCAGCCACAGGACCCCAGAAGGGATTCCCCAGGGTACACAGACATCCTGGGCATGGGATGCACAAAGAAACCACCCAGCTGGAGCTGGCAGTCCCACAAGTACCAGGACATCTTGCCCCAGGAGCAGAGTCCCCTGTCAGCCTGGGGGACAGTGTCACCTGCTCCTTGCTCTCCTCCAGCCGAGCCTTTTGCACCAGGCGGATGAACTCCCTGCGGTCCTCGTAGCGCACAGCGGTGTTGCTGCCGTTGGGGATCAGCTCCACCATGCGCTGGTCACTCAGCACTGTTGTGTAGGTCAAGTCTCTGCCAAACATGAACTCAAAGCCTTCCTTGTCCACCCTCTCCAGCACCTCCAGCAGCTTCACCTGCAATCCAGATGAGCAATAGCCACCACAGTGGAGCCAGAGCAGCCATGAGAGAGCACAACGCTGCCCTGCCAGCACCCGGCCCTGCTCACCAGCTCTGAATCCACAGTGGCAAAGTCCTTGCTCCAGCTGACCTCCTCCCCTGCCAGCTGCTTCCACACCAGCGCTGGCAAAGACAGGATCTGCCAAAACGAGTGGACACAAGCATTCTCCTCCTGTCTCTTCTTCACTCATGGGCAGCCCCTCTGCCCAAGACAGGGGGGCCCCTGCCAAGCCCCCTCACTGGCCAGGAAGGCTCTGCTGTGCTCACCAGAAACTCCTTGCTCCTCAGGGCTGCTCCCATCAGCTGCCCGATCCACTCATACTTGGGGAAGTCCTTGCAGGAGGGGTTGGGGACATACCTGTCCCTGGTGTCACTGCTGCTGTTAGCCTGTGTGAGAGACTCTTAGGACACAGAGATGTGACAAGCCCAGCATGGTCTCTCCTGCAGCCTCCCCCACACTCATCCCTCCACCTGCCTCTCCTGCCCTTTACATCCCTCCAGGAGATCTCCACCACCCAGGTACAAGCACAGCTCCCCCAGCCAATAGCCCTGCAAGCATTAAGGTAGGGCTAGCACCCCAGGCTCTGCTGACTCACTCCCCTGGCCTGGACAGGCAGACTGTGGGATGCCAAACCTGATTGGAGGTGCGCACAAAGAACGGCAGGGGCACTGGGACATCGCTGGAGCTGGGACACAGTTCCTCTGACACATCTGTCAGGCTGTCCCGAAAGCCACCACCTGCAGGGGGGGCAGAGGATGGTCAGTGCCTGACACACCAGGGCCAGACACTGAGCCACAGTATCTGGCCAAGCTGCTCCCCTCCCTGGGGCAGCAGCAGCAGCACTGGTGGGGTAGGGGAGATACAGGAATGATCTCATGTTTGCAGAGCAGGGGGCTGCCGCTCCCAAAGCAGCTGGGACAGCGTAGGCACCCACTGAGCTGCACAACACATGAGACACCAAGGGAGAGCTCTCACCACTGTCAATGATGCCCTCAGTGACGAAATCGCACTCCCACCACTGGCTGTAGGTCAGGGGCCACCTGTGGGGAAGCAACAGCCCCATGCACATCCCTCCTCCATTCCAGCGGAGCACATTCCAGCAGCACCTGGAATCCCCTTGCACCCTGCTCTGGGGAAGTGACACCCCACAAATATGACACTGAAGACCTACCTGTAGTCCAGAGGCTGATTGTTCTTGGAAGAGCTGAGGCCTTCATACAGCTGGAGAGTAGTAGAGCAGAAAGGGGATGAGATGGGGGCAAAATACCTGCTGAAGTGACAGGTACCTGGCACAGGGCACAGTGGTGCCATACCTGGGTGAAGACGGCATTCCTGCAGCTGGGGTCCAGGGCGGGGTTGGCACGGTGCTCTCGGGCCAGGAGCCGGTTGATGTAGAGCTTTGGCAGGCTGTCAGGAGCAGAGCTCTCTGAGGACTGCAGACAGTGGGCAATGAGGGCTTCACTCTGCTTGGACAGCAGCAGGAATGGCTTCATGCTCTAGCAAGGGACAAGCAGGGATGGTTAGAGGTCTGATCCTGCTGTCTTTTCTACTCCTCAAGTCAGCCCTGGTGTCACAGGGGATGCTCCTCCATCCCTGAGGCAATGCCAAACATGGCAGCTCTCAGCCCTGAGCTGGTCTGTCCCCACTGGATAAGGAGGAAACACAACAGCCCCCAGAAAACCTGAACTTGTGAGGAGATGCCCCTACTGGCACCATCCCAGGGAAGCCTGGCACATGCTCACCCTGAGTGCATTGAAGGTGCCAATGCTGTCCTCGGAGAGGGGGATCAGGTAACACAGGACACTTTCCAGGAGCTGGACAAACCTGGAGACAGGAGACAAGCAGTGTGAGGCTGCAAGAGAGTGGCATTTCACCACAACCCCTGGGCACTGTGCTCCCTGCACATGGGTCCCCTCCAGCCCACTGAAAGACATCAGGCACCAGAGGAGCACCCACCCTCTGTCCAAGCACTTTATTTCATTTCCCCCAAAAAATGCTGCAAACAAGAGCAGCCCAGCCCAGGCTGCTGCACTGCAGCTGAATCACTGCAGAGGGTCTCTGTGGGGCCAGTGCTGACCCCAGCCTGGGGCTGCCCTGCAGGTGAAGGCACGATGCTTTTTGGGACTGAGATCACTGTAGGAATTGTGGCATCCCTATGCCCTACCTCTGGATGAGCACAGCTCTCCGGTACAGCACGTCAGCATCCACCCCTTCCAGGAGAGGGTAGCGAACCAGCCGGGCTGGCTGGAACATGCCAGCGTTCAGGATCAGGTCCCACTCCCAGAAGGACACGATCTTAATCCCCTGCAGACGGACATTGTACCCTCGGGCTGCCGAGAAAGAGCAGCGATGCTGCATGTGCTGCAGCCAGCATGGCTCGGATGCTGCAGCAAGAGGCGAGGTGCCCCCAGCACCTGCAGCATCTCATATGAAGCTCATTCCTCAACCTCCCCGCCAGTGGATCCCAAAAAGCAGCAAGTGTGGTAGGAAGAGCCACAGGGTCAGGACTAGCTGCGGGTTTAGGGCCAGGCTGGACTGGCAGGCACAGTCTGGGTGCACAGGCTCACCCCGGCACTCCAGGAAGCGGATCTCCAGCACGGGCATGTGGGTTTTCATGTCGCGGAGGATGCAGACGCTCTGGTAGCTGTTCCTGCACACAGCACGGAGGGAGATGGCAGAGCCATGAGGCACAGACAATGGTGAGGTGGCCAGCCAGGCACAGGCCACTCTGGCTCCCCAGCCAAGGATGTGCTTCTACCCATGCAAAAGCCTCCCCACCTCACCAGGGCTGTGGCAGGAGGTGCCCAAGCAGAGAAGAGGCTGTCAGAGGCACAGAGACGTTCTGGAGAAGGTGGAAGCCGCATCCAAAAAGCCAGAAAAGAGCACAAATTCAAAGCAGTACAGAAAGACAAGATGGCTGAGAGCATGTCACTGTTCTTGGGGGTCCCAGCACATTTCACAAGGGCAGAACCATCCTTCAAGCAGAGTTGGTCATGCAAGGGTGGTGTGGTTTTGAAAGAAACAGGGATTTGTGTAAATGAGCAATTTACTAAGTGTATTTTCAACGCCTTGTCAAGGTCCCATCAAAGTCCTGTGAGCCCATGGGGAAAAAAACACTGCAAGCATTCAGATGCAGATTCAGAGCTGGCTCCTGCCGCTGCAAAGGACACCTCTGCAGTCTCATGGGTGCTTCTTCAGAGACACATTTCACTGCTCAGCCAGAAAACATCAAACAGGCATGTTTAGGGGAGAAGGCAATGGAGACCTTTGTGCTCCTGTGTAAGCCCCTGGCTGCCTTGAGAAGGGTGTTCAGGGCCTGGGTGAAGATAGAGAGGTGAAGCACCCCGGGACTTCTTGGCTACAGCATGGCAGAGATGCTCAGGAAGGTGGCAGCAGTGGCATGTGTTCCAGAAGTGAGGAGGAAGAGGCAGAAAGACCATCAAAGTCACCAGGCAGAAGGAAGCACGCTGCAGACCAGCTGCTGCAGCATGGGTGAGGAGCAAGAGAGGAGATTAAGGCACTTGACTGGCACATGGAAGCAAGGGACCACCACACTTGTCGGAGCAGATGTAGCCTGCACCCAGAGAGTTCCAACCCTCAGAGAGCCACTGTCACTGGCAAGTCACTCAGAACCAACCCCAGCCCCACCCTTAATATCTGCTCAGGATGCAGAGACAGCTCAGGAGTGTGGAACAAGCCGGGCACAGGCTGCTCCTCACTCATTACTCACTCGTTAATTAGGACTGTTCTCAGGTGCTGCAGCCTGCTTAGTGTTCCCCCATACACAGCCACTCGCCTGGGTACATGGGAGTTGGACTGCCCATCCAGCATCAGCCACAGCCTCCTGCGGATGAGAAGAGCAAGAAACAGCATCGTCCTCCCCTCATGAGCTGCCTGAGCCCAGAGGTGCCCCCACAGTTGCCCCAGGCCTGGGGCAAGGCTGTGTCTTCCTGGGGTGCCTTTGGCAGCAGCTGTCGCCCACCTCAACCCCACGTCCCCAGGTAGAGCAGGGGGAAAGCTGGGTTGAAGAGGAAGATGGTGCTTTGCCCTGCACCCTGCCCTTCCCTGGCACAGCTGTTGGCATGGAAGGACACCCCGAGGTCTCACTTGACAATGGCGCCTTTCTTCATGTTGAGCCGCACCCAGTGCTGCCCCGGGGGCCCGCAGCTCTCCCAGAAGGTGTATGTCAGGTTGTCTGTCAGATGGGCTGCAGCACAATCCTCCTGCAAGTGAGCAGAAGGAGGGAGATGAGCATCCTTGGACACACCATGGCCTCCTCTTAGATGTGTTCTGTGGGTCCAAAGGAGGTCAGGAACAGGCCAGCCCCTTGGTTTGCTAGGCTGTGGGTGGATGGTGGCTCCCTGACACAGCAAACTGGGCATGGCTGTGGACCCCCAGCGCCCCAGAGACACAATGGGGTTTTGACCCCAACACCCAACTCCCAACAGCTTTGCTAGAGCAGCAAAACCCCCCCACCATGCCCGGCCCCTCGCTGAGGGGACAGCCACAGCTGGCCACTCCACCCCACATCTGTGCTGATGCTCACGTGTCTTGTGCTGATTTGAGGCTGCAGAGGAGCCCCACTACGCACCGCGTGTGAGGAGACCTCAATGCTGTTGATGTGTTCCTTGATGCAGTCCGCACTCTGCAGCTTCTTCTCACTGTGGTCGTACAGGAAGCGCCCCAGCTCCATGTCGTGCTCATAGGTCCAGCCTGGGGGCACGGACCTGCAGGGAGTCTCTGTGTTAACAGGATGAGGAGACCAGGCTGCACCCCAAACCTGCCCACCAGCAGTGTGCAGGAGCCCCAGCCCCAGCTGAGACTGGCTGCAGTGTCTCATGGCCACCAAACTGACATGGTGCCAGGCCACTGTGCTGCAGCAGACAGATGGCATGGCTCTATCTCATCATCAGCACACCAGGTATTAATGGCCCCTCCAACCCAGTGGAATAGCAGTACACAGTCACTCCTGTGGAGATGGTCTGTGGAGCAAAGGCCATCTTCGCTTGAGCAGTGCTGAAGTACCAATGTAAAAGGCATCTCGTGGCACTCATCCTCCCGCCTCCAGACCCTGAAGCCAGTCTTGGCCCTGCAGGCATGCCCAGGCCCTGGCCAGCAGCCCCTCAGGATGCTGCAGTCTTGCTCAAGGAGATGCATTCATACCGAAACTTCTGCACGGCAGCCTCATCCTGCTCTATGAGCCTGGGCATCTCTCCAAGGCGTATGGAGTACGTCAGGTCCACCACTTGTTCCCAGCTGGAGCAGCAGAGGCAGAGGAGTCACACAATGGAAAAGATGTGTCAGTACTCAGTGTGTCCATTACTGCCTTAGCCTGAAGTGTAGTCAGCAGTAGTGGGGCACTGGGGGTGGCACCCAGGAACAGCTGCGGGAAGGGTGAGTGTCCCTGCCCGAGTACAGACTGGGACAGAGCAGGGGAATCCCGCCCTGCACATGACCTTCCATCAGGAAAATAAAATTTGAGCTCTCTGATCGCTGCACAACCCCTGTGTCATTTGGGCTCAGCCCAAATTCAAGTGACTCAGAACGCCCCTGGTATCATCTTTATTCTGTGCAGGCGCTGCCACAAGCAAACAGGATTAATCTACGAGGGAGCACCCACCTGCCCGCCGCTGCTCGGCGGGGACGGGTCCCACCTGCGCTGAGTGAGTGGGCTGTGCTGGGCGTGCCCAAGGGATTTGGGATGGTTGGGTTGCATGTCCTCTGTGAGGACCGGTCACACGCGTTTTCAGCGCCCAGAGCCCAGTTCCTGCCCGGGGCCATACCTGACAGCAGGTCTGTAATCAACCCCCAGCGTTTGGTGCTGACACTGGATCCTCTCCACGGAGTCAACCGGGACTAATTTATCTCCTCCCTCTCCGAACCTCTGCGCCAGGACCCAGCCCTCCGCCAAGCCACGGGTGCCCGTGTGCTCCTCCAGCTGCTCCTGAAGGCACATCCCGTCCTGTCACCGCCGTTGGGACCCGGCACGCCCGGGTGGTTCCCGGTGCCGCCCCCGCGTTACCTTGCTGAGCTTGACCCAGAGCCCGGCGCTGTTGCAGTACTCCTCGCCGGTGGCGCGCAGGCAGCCGCCCTTCCGCACCTCGATCGTGGCCCGCGCCGCCCGCTTGCCGCCCCGCGCCGGCCCCGGGCTGTCCCACACGCTGAGCAGGCTGCGGGCGGCGGCGGCCGCGGGGGCCGAGGGGTCCTTGCAGATCTTGTACTGCACCTCCCGCGGCACATAGCAGAGCGCGGCGGGCAGCGCCCGGGCGCGGCGGAAGCACTCGCTGCACTGCAATAGGAACCGCAGCCGGCCCAGCACCTGGTGCGGCGCCTCCCCGCCCGCCTTCATCGCGCTCCGGGCACCGGCTCCGCGCCGCTGCGCTGCGCCCCGGGCTGTCCCGACCGTGCCCGTCCCGGAGTGCCCGCCGGGCCGGGGCGCCTCCGGCGGGGCCGCCGTGCCCGCCTCCCTCCGGGCCGCCCCGCCTCGGGCAGCGCTCACTTCCCAGCTGCCGCCTCCACGCCAGGCAGGCGCCGCTCCGCCCGTGCCCCGGGCACGCCCCAGCGCTTCTTCATCACTCTCGGG
The DNA here is from genome assembly GCF_051311805.1 of Agelaius phoeniceus. Classification (NCBI taxonomy): domain Eukaryota; kingdom Metazoa; phylum Chordata; class Aves; order Passeriformes; family Icteridae; genus Agelaius; species Agelaius phoeniceus. The sequence continues at coordinate 28,508,557 of NC_135272.1, forward strand.
CCGCAGGCGCTCCGGTCTCCAGTTCCCGGCCCCCTTTGCCAAAATGTGACTCTGTTACACCCACTTCAGTATCTGCTCTCTCCCGGCCTCTAACATCTCTGTCCTTGCCTGCATTCCAACAAGCAGAGAGGGAGTCCTGTGGCATCAGGGCACAGGGCTACATCTCCAGCCTGGATAGGGAAAAGAGGTTGGTGGGAATTCTGGTATGGGAGAGCCAGCTTCTGGCTGTTATATCCTTGCCCTGGGCAGGCCTGCAGCAGGTGGAGATGCTCCAAGCACTGCTGGGGAGGAGGACAGGCTTCTCTGCCTAGAACAGCTTTATCCCAGGTGGCAGAGGCATCCTGGCAGAAGGAGTGAGGCCATTACACCCAAAAGCACGCAACCCCAACTCCCCCACCCTGCCCTGAACATGGGGTGTGCCATGTCATCTCTGCTTGTTGCATTCCACAGCAAGGCGATGGCAGAGAGCAACTCAGCTCCACCCCATGCTACCTTAATTTCTTCAGGTTGGGCACAAAGGGCTGAGTCGAAGGATCATGAAACAAGCAGATGGCAGAGCTCAAAGGTCCCCTGGTGCCTGCCTCCTCTCCTGGCAGGTCAGAGTCCAGCTCCATCCCTGCCTGCAAAGGCACAGTGCAGGGAGATCCAATAGCTGTTCATCCCTGCAGTGTTACCTATTGAACAGGCATGACTGTGTCTCACCGCAGCAATGGCCACCTGCCTTGCCATGAACCACAATGCAGAAGAAATGTAGACTTCAGCCTTACAGTAACCTGCAGTAACCATAGTCAGGAGGGTCCTGGGCCCTCCTTCTGCAGCCAGTCACCCTGTACCATTGGTTTGCAGAGCTGCTGTAAAGGGTTAAGCCAGTTAGCACTCTGAGTCACCTATGTCACGCTACTTTGTGTGCAAGACATGGCAGGGCCAATTTCTGCTTCACCTCCAGCTGCCTCTCACAACACCAGTCTTCATTGCTGCTTAGAATCACAGAATCATTTAGGCTGGAAAAGACCTAGAAATTCATAGAGTCCAACTGTTAACCCAGCACTGCCATGTTTATGACTAAACCATGTCCCCAAGTGTCACATCCACTATTTAACCCAACAGAAGGACACAGGAGCCCTTGGCAGACCTGAGAAATCATCAGGAAGGCCAGGAGCAGTTAGTTCATTCATTTTATTCTAGATCCTACACGAGGCAGGGACAGACAGAACCTGTCAAACTACTAAGAGGTTTGTCACACTCCAGGGTAGTAGTAGCATAACAAGAACAGCTAACTACATGTGCATTATTAATCACCTGACACTATTCTATCACAATCCAGCAAGTTGAAGGCAGGAGAGAGCAAGAGGTTACATGGAACCATGATGACATCACTCCCTCCCCCAGCTCACCCCTACCCACCCTGTAGAGCTGCAGCTCGAGCACACGGAGATGCTCCTCGGCAGCACAGAGACACCAGCACCTTCCTTAGGATGGCACTGGCTTGAAAATCGATCTCCACTGATTTGAGACTGGTTGTTGGGGCGAGGACACGCAGCTGCTGCTTCCTGATAATCAGGACTCTCTTGCCCCAGGCCACATGCAGTGGGACTCCAGGGCAGGGGCACTTGATTTGTGCCTTGTCAAACACAACAGGAGACAGTTCCTACCCACAGCTTTAGAGATCAGAGAAGAAACGGAACCCAGCACTGACCTAACACCTATTTTGGGCCCTGAGATTGGCCAGAGTTGAGCCAGGCTGACCTTTTCCACAATTTGCTGGGCTGTCACAGCAGACATTCAGTTTGTGATTGGCTTTAAAACGCTGCAGATGAGAGGATCATGCAGAGGACCTCCAGGCCCCTCCCAGCTCCTTCTTCCCAGCTTACCTTTGCACAGCAAACTCAACAGCACAATCAGTGGGTTATCTTGGCATTGTTCCACAGCTGCCATGTTTTTCCAGACTCTCTGACCATGCACCAAACAAACTCATTGCTGCAATGGGCTCCTCTCCCTACTAGAGGGGCTTTCACGGGTCTCTCACCCCAGTACACAACCACAGCAGCAACTGCTGCAATTCTCCAACATGTGTATGGTGATAACACAAAACAGAAAATAAAACAATGGTTTATATGGTAAAAAAGTGGTTTTCTCAGTATGCTTGTAGGAGTTAAATCCAGACCATCCTGGGTGATTCCCTTTCTGCTAGGGCCAGAGTTACTGTTACTGTTACTGCAAGTATCTTTTAAACAGAAATCCCTGACACCAGCTAGATCCTTTCCCCAGAGTCCAGCAAGCCCTTGGGCTGCACTTGGTGACAGGAAGTAAGAGGTCTCAGATGCTAAAAGACCTTGCTGGAAAGAAGAGTAGAGAAATGCAGGAAAAGTGGGAAAAAACTAATTGATAACTCCATAGTCATCAAGTGCTTCAGGTTAGGGAGGGCCTAGATCTAAAGCCAGCAGGATGAGACTGGAAGGTTGATCACAGTGCCCAGGGCTGTACAAGGAGTCTTGAGCATCTCCAAAGATAGAGGTGCCACAATGCTTCTAAGGGAAGGATTCTGCCACTTCAGCCAGGTTCTGCTCTCTGTGTTGCCTTGCACAGCAGCCCTCTCCTCATCATGGAAGGCTGGGGGGATAATGAGAGGGAACAGAGCTGTCTAAACACATCTCAGCGAGAAACCTGAAGTGTTCTGGGTATACCTCTGTAATAGCCTCAGTTACTCTCCTTCAGCTGCAGTTGCTTCCAATGGTAGGGGAGCCAGAGGTGCTTGTTCCCCTAAAACTGATCACCCCAAGCAGCCCTAGCTGGCTCCTAACCTGCCCATTCCAGCAGGTGACATCAGCTCACCCTCGACCAAAGACTAGGGCCATCTTATCCATCCCACCCTGAACCACTCACCAACCAACCCCTGCCCAGCAATAAAGAGAAGAGTCTATTTTATTGCTGCTTCTAATTCTGCTCAGTAAATAATGTGGCCTCCTGCTGATGTCCAGTAGAGGTAAGAAGATAAGGTTGGAAAAAGCAGTATCAATTCCATCCCAATGTCAGTCCCTTTTCAGACAGCTTATTTCAAATCCCAGCTCACTGCTGCAGGTTCTTCCTCAACACCCCTGACTGAGGGCAAGCCAGCAGATCAAAGTCCTTTCACCAGCTTACTCATGCCCATCTAAAACAGACACCCTAGGAAGTGACTCAGCCACCAGCACATAAAAGTATTGCACTGGTTCCGCTCCTGTTCCCATTCACACTGCTGGAGGAAATCAGCCACAAAGCCACAGAGATCAATTCTGGAACAGCTCTAGGATTTACAGAAGACCTCCTCCAGCAGACGGGACTTCACACCCACCCAGCTGAGCATGGAAGGCCCTGCTGCAGGCAAGGGCTGCCATAAACAGCTTCCCTAATTCACCCTGTGCTCTCTCCACTCACTACGATGCAGATGGCAGCACATGCTCCTTCCTGGTCCTACATCCCTTTTAGTAACAACCCTCCTTGGCAGATCTGGGAATGCATGTTTCAAAAGAAACTAGTGACGGGAAGGACTTTGTTTAAAACTGGAAGTGATCTCTGGCTGACAGACTCCTTCAACAGAGGAGAAAAAGCCATGAAACATTAAGACAGGATTAATCTTGACTCACAGCATCAGCTCTGCTCCAGTGCAGCCCCAGTGATTCTGTGACTCACAGTAGTGGAGGTCCAACAGACCACATAGGCTGAAGATGGAGCTGGAGGTATAAATGCAGACTAACACCGAGCAGCTCCCAGTGCTAGGCAATGACCAGCCCTGCCCAGAGATGGGAAGATCCACAAATACTTCCAAATAGTTGTGAAGGTTTTATTGCCCACTTCTCACTCACAGAGCATGCGTCCATCTACTCAAGGAGCTCCAACTCTTGGTACCCGGTTTCTACACTGCCCTAGGGCAAAGGCTTTTCCTATTCACCTGAAACTTCCATGTCCCTTCCCACGGATGACGGGGGGGAGCAGAGCCTGGCACTGCCATGCCTGCTACTGCTTTAGCCTCTGCAGTCTGGAAGATGAACTTGGCCCTGACAGCGGATCTCCATGAGAACTAGAAGAGAGTAGTTGTAATACTGCCATTCAGGGGTAAACTGAGGCTCAAAGAGCCTGGAAGAACAGCTGCCAGGCCACCAGCATGCTGAATGCAGAACTAAAAGAATTAAAGGGAAGCAGACAGTTCCCAGCAGACAGTGAGTGCACTGTGAGGATGCAGCTTCCCCAGCAGTCGCTGCTGTGTAAGAGGTGCCAGGAATGACAGGAACTCAGATTCGGTGTGATGTAAAAGCATGGGAGTCCCTTTGGAATCTTCCACAGTCCTGCTGTGCAGGTCTGTTATGACACCTGGTGGCCAAAGGCACCCCTGCAGCACCTGCCACCAGCCTGCGCCATCCTTCTTAATCCTAGATGAATGATTTAATTTCCATTGATCTCATGTGAGAGCAGGAACAAGGCAACAGAGTATGGTCGGGACACACTGAGCATCTTGGCCATCCCCTAGTCTCAGCAGCAGCTCACAGTTCTGTCCTGTGCTGTAAGCTGCTGTGCAGCTTTGTCTCCTTACCCCACTTTTGTTTGAGCAAAGTGCACCCTGGAAGGAGTGAGCATTGTGGAGCTACAAGAAGATGTGGAGAAGAAACTCATTACAGAAGCCTACCAGCTTTTTGATGCAGGAGGGCTCAGACAGAGTTCCATCATCACAATCACATTTACAATCCAAGGTAGCTCCCACCCTGTTGAAGACCCAACTCTTCATGTCAACTGCTGGGAGCCAGGCTTCACACCTATATATTTATTATATATATACACATCCCGTGGGGACAAGGGAATGCTTCCCACTGCATGGTTTCCTTGAACAATTGTCCATGCTGCTTGGTCAGGCTGCAACATCACTCTTCCCACGGACTCATATCCGTGTCAATGGCCACGCAGTTATAGGCAGCATAGCGCAACTTCTCTTCACATACCTTGGCTCTAGGGATGGCAGGAAGGAAAAAAAAGATAAAGGTAAGGAGGAGCTGCCATTGCTGCATTTGCCAGTTGAGAGCACAAGATGTTTTCTGAAATGGAGGATAAGCTTCACCAGGGTCTCAAGAGAGAGAAACTCAGCAGCCATGCAGAACAGGCTGCAACAGAGGATGTAAGCGTGGCAAAGTGATGGCCCCCAATGGGTCAGCACCAAGGTTAAGAAGAGAGCCCACACACAGTCCTCCAGACATGGGGAAGCACCAAAACTTACGTGGCATAGTTGGGCAAGAAGAGAGTGCTGGAGCAGGTGGATGATTCTGGCAAAGCATCTGTTGTCTCTGAGCTGGGGAGAAGGTGACAAACTGATTAGAACCAGCAGGCCAGCAAGGCAGGGAGCCCAGACAACCCACTCCTGTGGTGTGGGCTCTGCCAGCCTTGCAGTCTACAGAAGAATGGACTTACCCCATCTTGTCTGGATAGATGTAGATCCGTGCTGGAAGGCGACTTCTGCCAGTGACAAATCTGAGGAAGCGGCTGCGATCCTCTGTGAAGGAAAAGCAAATACATCAGCAAACCCTAGAGGGATGTGAGATGCAGTACAGCTGCTTCCAGGTACCCCCAGCACTAGCGAGCAGTCCCTTCAGCCTAGCTGCTTGCTTTTCCTCCCAGCTCCCAGCCAGCAGGCAGGAGCTGTCATGGCACAAAATACGCATGGACAGAGCAAGTTGCTCACCATTGGTGAAGTTATTGAGTGCTTCCCAGAAGTACTGAACACGGGTATCCTGTGGCTCAAAGTCCTCAAACCGGGCTGTCAGAAAGGATACAGAAAAGAGTTTAATAAAGATCCGAGCTCCTCCCTCCTTGGCAGTAGGTGCCTGCAGGGTGTGACCCTATAGACCCAAGGTGCAAGAAACATAGATGGTCAGGCCCCTCCCAGGAAGCACAGCCAGATCCACATCTCAGCTCCACAGGGGCTCAGATACTGGCAGCCTAGGGATGCCCCAGCCTCTACTATGAGGCCCAGGACGGAGTCAAAGGACACTTCTGTCTCCCCATCAGCACTCAGCTAAAGGCAAGAAGTACACAGGACCACATTATCACTGTAAGAAAGGCTAATACTGGCCTCCCACATTTCTCCTTGTGTCAGCACAGACAGAAGACAGTTTTGCTTTCAGGAAGAGAGTTTTCAGCAAAGCCCTTCACTTACTGAGCCTCTTCAGGGCATCCACTGTGACTTCAGGGTCTCCACAGACCTTTTTTTCTAGTTCCTGCCATGTAAGGAGGTCAAGAACAGCTTGGGGTACCACCTTCAGCAGCCCAGCCTGCATGGCCATGATCTGAAAAGGAGACAAGGTAGGTAAGCAGCATGTCTTGCCCATTTCCCTGACTCAAGGTTAAGCCTAGAGACTCTACTGGATTCAAGCCATGTGACTGCTCAGCACATGCTCCAAGGAACCTGAAGGAACAGGATAGGATCCCAGAGAGATGCATCCCCATTCAGAGAAAGCCTGTGTCAGAGCTATGAATAAAACCTCCTATCACCAGTGATACTAGAAGCCACTTTGCTTCTCAACAGCTCCATAGGCTCCAGTACCCCACTGAAAGGGTTGGATACCATTGCCCTCATGAGCACAGGGATGCTAACCACAGTGCATTTTACCAGAAACAGGCTGAGGGCAGGTCTCTGGGAGCCAATGACCAGCCACAGGGTGGGACAGTGTCACCTGCTCCTTGCTCTCCTCCAGCCGAGCCTTTTGCACCAGGCGGATGAACTCCCTGCGGTCCTCGTAGCGCACAGCGGTGTTGCTGCCGTTGGGGATCAGCTCCACCATGCGCTGGTCACTCAGCACTGTCGTGTAGGTCAGCTCATTCCCAAATTTGAACTCAAAGGTGTCTTTATCCATGACTTCCATCACCTCCAGGAGCTTCACCTGTCCAGGCACCAAATAAGTCCATGTTAGAGAGCTGGCCAGAGAGCAGTGATGTGCCCAAGTCCTCATCTTCTCCCTTCCCAGACAAGCGACAATGACACAACATGGGATATGCTGCCCTAAAGCTGTTTAGCAGACCTTGAGCCATTGCATGCTTAAAGCAGCAGTCAGCATGGCTGCATCTCTATAAGAGCATTTGGTGCATCCTTATAGCTGAAAGTTGCCCTTTGTTGTGTTTATTTGACATATCATAAGAGGAATCAAGTACATGAGGACAGGGACACAAATCAGCACCTTGCTGAGTGCCACAAGGAATAGGATAGGCACAGCCTCCCTGTCCCTCTCACCAACACGGAGTCCACAGCAGGGAAGTCTTTGCTCCAGCTGACCTCTTCCCCTGTTAATTGTTTCCATACAAAGCCAGGAAGAGCCAGGACCTGAAGAAGAAAAGAGATTTTATTGAGTCTGTGTCAAAATGAGACCTCCCCGAAGATGGAGATAGGACTCAACAATGAAGACACAAAGAGCCTTCCCTACTTCTCCCTCTACATGCAGAGCTCATCATAGCTGAGTAGAGACCAAACACTGTCTCCCACACTCTCAGCATCATCCCCCAAAACTCAGACTGTGAGTTCTCCAAACTAGTTTGCCCCAAATACCTCTTTTCCCAATATGTGACCACAGAGCCTTTCCATTCTCCTGTTAGACAGGCTGCAGGAGGGAGCTATCAACTCCCTTTGCAGCAAATCTTCTTAGAGGGATGGGGCTGAAAACTTACCAGAAACTCCTTGCCCCTCAGAGCTGCTCCCATGATCTGCCCAATCCACTCGTACTTTGCAAAGTCTTTACAAGAGGGGTTGGGGACATACATGTCCCTGGCTTCTCCAGTGCCATTACCCTGTAGGAGTGAGAGGCAAAACTCCAAGTCATAATTTCAGCACAGCATGAAACACCACAAACTACTCCTCCCATGCCTCTAGGCACTTTTCACAGGAAAGTGCCCCATCCCCCCTGGCAATATTCCCAGAGACAGACCAGTATCCAGGCACTTGTCAGCATATTTTAAAATGAAATGCTACAAAGCAAACCCCTCACAAAGAAAAGTTTAAAGTAAGTATGTCCCTGGCATGCAAGGGGACAGGGACAGTGCTGCATGGCCAGGCATGGAAGGGTTTGCCCCAAACATCCCAATGCACAGCACCTGGTTGGATGTGCGCACGAAGAAGGGCAGAGGCACAGGGGTGTCTGCTGAGCTGGGGCACAGCTCCTCTGACATGTCTGCTAGGCTGTCCCGAAAACCACCACCTGCAACCCCAAAAGAAGGGCATTCTTAGTGATGTGAACTCCCCAGGTGCTGATCCTCAGAGTTATGGAGCAAAGATGAGGATTTCTGGTCCAACCTGGCCCTGGGTTGAGCAGAAGGCTCCTGAAAGAGCCTTATGGCACTGGAGAAAGTAAGACAAAATAAATAACATCCCTGCCTGAACTGTGGAGAACAGCCAGAAGGATCACTGGCACTGGTAAAGCTGCTGTTAGTGACTAATTGAAGTTTGGTCCCCCTCCCAGCAAACAGCACTCTTTATCTGGGTCACAGCCAGAGGTGGCAGGACAAGGCAACCTGCCTTCCTTCTCTCCTCCACAGGAATTAACACTGGAACCAAACCAAAGGACCTACAGCAACAGTCACCTCATCAGCCCCCGACTGCTCCAGAGGAGCTCTGGCCTCCTGCAGCCCCTACCTTGGTCGATGATGCCCTCTGCGATAAATTTGCACTCCCACCACTGGTCATAACGCAACGGCCACCTGTGGAGAACCAGGCATCACCTGAGGTGCTGCTCAAAGCCAAGGAGGTGCTGGGATAGGCACAGCAGGGACATCAAGGGACTAGGGTGGAACAGTCTGAGTTTAGCACAGGACAAGATCTCAATCTCCAGAGACAGCTGCATCCTCAGTAGGGAGCTGACACCTTGGGGAATGGGCCCTGATCCCATGGCTGAGCTGGCTCCTGTCCTAGCAAACCCTCTCCGTAGTACAGCACAGGGCTTCCCAAACACCCTGCTGTGACAGGACACAGCTCCCAGCGCTGCATGGTGCCTTCCCTTCCCGAGACACTGCTTACCTATAATCTAGAGGCTTTTCAAACTTGTCTGAGGGTTTCAGACCTTCGTATACCTGCAACAAGCAGAGACAATCAAGGTTGGTATCCCCTCTCCAGGGGAACTGGTGCCACATGAAGGCAGGTATATCAAACACAAAAGTCTCACAGCAGTTTGGGGTGTTTGTGCATGCACAGAGCCCCAGATCTACTGGAGGTTGGGAGAGAATGCACACAGGAAGATCAGCATTGCTGTAAAACCAAAACACAGAACTCTATGCAGCTACTTGACTGCTGCCACGCAAGAATTCTTTGTTGCCTTTTTAGTGCAAAAGGATTGTTACACTCTCCACTAACAACATGCCATAGAGAGCATCCAAGATAGAGTACAGATGTCAACTCAGAGATCCCAAATCCCTCATAGTTATCATTCCTTATGGGATCATCAGCACCTGTAATTACAGAGCCTGTGAGTCACGTGAAGAAGCCTTGAAGGCTTGATCTGTCTCCAGCTCCAAGCTCTCCCTTCCACCCATCCTAATGCAGATCATTTTGATTTTGGGATGCCCCAGTCTCCCCAGAGCAGCAGGGACCCTTGCAGGAGGGACAGTACCTGGGTGAAGACAGCGTTCTTGCAGCTGGGGTCCAGGGCAGGGTTGTCCCGGTGCTCCATGGCCAGGCGCCGGTTAATGTAGAGCCTTGGCATGAAGTTGGGCTTGCTGGTCTCCGAGTCCTTCAGACACTGGGTAATGAGAGCTGTGCGCTTCTTGGACAGCAGCAAGAACTGCTTGATGTGCTGCCAACAGGGACCCACAAAACATGTCATCTGCTTTCTGCTGGAGCCATCACACCTCCCTTTCCCAGGGCCTTCCCACACAGACACATTCTCATTGACAGTATTTGCTTCCCCTCTGCCTCTGAAAGATGCTGCATTCTGGCCTAAGGGAGATAACAAGCTCAGCCCTCAATCCACCAGCTGTCATCTGATGCTCACACTCCAGTGTTGCTCCTTTACCCTCACTCTCACCAGAACACTGGTCTTACTATCCCTTTTAGTTGTAATCAACCCAGCTCCTCTAAACAAACAAAAAGCCCCAAATGCTTTGGGTCCGTGTTGACCTGGCACAGGAATTACAGTGCTTTCTGACACTGGGCCTGGAAACACACAGAATAGGGCTATCCTGGTAATATCCAGCATGTGTATTCTTGGAGAGGATGTAAGGAAAACAGACAACTGGAGGGATGAACTCAGCACTATGTAAAGGATGAAAAGCAAAAGCTTATTAAAGCCAGGAAGAATGTTACTGGTAAAAGCCTTGATGTTTGGACAAGCCAGCTCAAAGCTGCTGGCAGGAAGCGCAGGAACAGAGCGTCCTGGGCTGAGATCTTGGAGGGGATGTGGATCCAGCTTGCATGCCTAGTGCTGCTATGATCCAAGTCCCTTTGAGGGTGAAATGTTCTGGTTTGAGTCTACTTGTTAGCCCACAGCTACATGCTTCTACATCAGCAGTTTAGCAGGAAAATAAACAATATCACCTTTCACAGTCTTAGTGACTTGACCTCAGGAAGGTATTTCCCTCCAGCTGCTTTAAAGGCAACAAGCCCTGGCTGCCTCCCTTACCACAGCATGAGCACCATCACCCTGCCAGACTGAGGCCCCAACAAGACACAGAGCCAACTGCTCACCTTGAGCTTGCTGAATGTGCCAACAGTGTGGTCCCAGGCTGGCACCAAGTGATGCAGGACACTGTCCAGGAGCTTGATGAACCTAAATCCCAAAGAAGAAGGTATTGCAACAAGGAGTGATGGGGATCTGTGCATGTCTATTCCAGACCATACATCCCTGAAGCAGAAAAATAACTGATCCAAACCAAACCCAGCATAGTTTTTTACCTCATGAAGCCTTTGGTACTAAATTCCCAGTGCCTGGGCACTGCAGTGATTTTGCATCCCTTACAAGTGACTCTGCATACACCTGCCCCCGACACTGCACAGATATGCTGTGCTTGTGACACACAAGACACTGTAAACTTGAGCTACAGAACTACTCTGAAAGCACAAGGAAGCCACCCCAGAGAGCCCACTTTGTCCCCAAATGACTGCTATTTTCTCCAGTGTCCAGGACATCTGTCTCAAAAGAAGTGTCGTATTTTTACAGCTTCCAGCCATGTACGTGCTGGAGATGGCATCAATCCCTGCAGGCAGTGGCACCTGTCTTCCCTCCTCCACACAGTACCTTTGAATGAGCACGGCCCGTCGGTACAGCAGGTCAGGGTCAGTTCCTTCTAGGCGAGGGTAACGCACCAAATTGGGCAGCTGGAACATGTCAGCACTGAGCCCCAAGTCCCTCTGTCGGGAGGATTTGATTTTGATGCCTCGGATACGAACATCAATCCCATCATCTGCCAAGGAAGACCATGAATGATATGTCAAGATCACAAGGAAGCAAGCCTTAAATAAAGTGTAGGAGGTCTATAAGCAAAAACAGTAGGAATGTACCAGCTCCACCAGCTCTGGGGTTGGGCACTGTGAACTTCAAATACCTCTGTGAAGAAGCAGGGCATTTACAGGAGAAAAATAATTAAATTATTGAAGGCAGAGAAAGATAGGATGAAAGCTGAGAACTTGCAAAACTTCAGATCTCCCAGGAGTTTCCCATGGTTCTTTTGAATCTCATCTAAAACAGCCCACAGGGAGAAGAAGTGCAAGTCACAGAACAAACTCTTAATGTATAGTATTTTACAGGTGCATTATGGATGTGGCCACAACAACCAGCCCTACCTCTGCACTCCACAATCCGGATCTCGATGACTGGCAGGTGTGTTGTCATGTCCTCAAGGATGCACACATCCCCAATATAGCTCCTGCAAACACAGAACAGATGAGGATTAAAGGGCTGTTCCCTCACCCATCCTGCCAAAATCCACTCAGACACTTGTACAGGAAGACAGCTTGCATCTTTTGAAATGGGAGCCTATGGCAAGAACTCAGTTCTTGCTTACAATTACAGCTGAATGCCTGAACCTGCTGTTGACTCAGGTCCAGGTACCATGATTCTGATGCGTCCCACAATCGGATGAGGAGAGCTCTGATGACTGTACCATGCTATTGTAGGCAGAGTGAACCCGCATCCTAGAGAGCCTGGCTTGTACTGCATGCCTGCTTAAGGCTAGTATTCAGCAGCTTGGGCCCCTGCAAGAGCCATGACACCCTGTGCACCTCCACCACTCACTCATCAATGCCGACATCATTCAGTTTCTTCAGATTGTCCCCCTCGCCCCCATACACAGCGACCCGCTTGGGCATGAAGTTCTCATCAGTGGTATCCACTGTCAGCAGCAGCTTCCTGCAAAGGGAAGCACACATTAAGGAGAAGGCAATTGCATCTGAACACCTATTGCTACTCCCTCTCATCACTTGGTCATGTTGTTACCAAGCTGGGATGCCCAGGTACCTGTGATAATGCTAAAACGAACTTCAAGCCCAGAGCCAGAGTAAGGGCTGAAGGGCAGGGAGTGCAGGGCAAATTTGGGCCATGACACTCAAGCAGAGAGGGAGTGGCAAAGCTTGCCCCAGTCACTAGCCAGCATGTAGAGCAGAAATGACTCTATAGAGCAAAGAGAGATGACTCACTTGACAATGGTGCCTTTCTTCATGTTGAGCCGCACCCAGTGCTGGCCCTGGGACCCATCACTCTCCCAGTATGTGTCGGCATGGCTATCGGTCAGGCATGACACATTGAAGTCCTCCTGGAAGAGGGCAAGTGAATGGAAGGAAGATCAGATGAGTGTAGGATAAACTTCTCTTTAGTGGTTACTTTCATCATGAATCTCAGTGTCAGAGGGTATCACATGGGCCTGTTCCCTTTGCTGGGCTGTGGGTGGACACTGGGAGTGCAGAGCACACAGGACACTGGGGTTGACCCTCCGAGGTGCTCTGGGGTCACAGACACAACACAGAGTATCAAACCCTCCCTAACATCAGCTTTGCAGCTAATATTAGCACTGGCTTCTCAAACCACTGTCCCTCCAGGGGCTACATTATACAACATGCTGCATGATACTCCCCAGGTTTTTCTCCCACATCCTCAGACAGAGTGCAGTCCAGACCAGAGCAGCACAGCAGGCAGTACCCATGCTCCCCAGCCCCACAGCACAGTGGGGCTGATGTAGCCTTGTCCCTTTAACCCACCGTGTAGGACGAGACATCGATGCTGTCCACGTACTGCTTAACGCTGCCCAAGTTCTCATCCTCCTTCCCAATGTGGTCATACAGGAAATGCACCAGGTCCTCATCACATTCGTAAGTCCATGTTGGGGGCACAAACCTAGCAGGGAAAAGGGATTACTGGGTCTGGAGAGCCAGAGGCAGCCAGGCTAATGGGTCAAAAAAAGGAAGGGCCACATCCTGCTTGCCTTGCTCAGTTTCCTGCTTTTTTGCAGGCATATCTAGGACAAGACTGTGCTGTGCAGAGATGCCTGTCTTCCCCCCTCTGCCCCACGTCTGCAGGAGACGGCTGAGATGCCTGTCTTCCCCCCTCTGCCCCAGGTCTGCTGGAGACGGCTGTGTGGGCAGTCACAAGAGACAGGAGCTTGTCCCCCACCATAGCAGAAGCCAGGAAACAGTTCATACCGAAGCTTCTCTACTGCAGCCTCATCCTGCTCCATGGGCCTGGGTTTTGCTCCGAGGCGCAGGGAGTATGTCAGATCCACCACCTGCTCCCATCTGAAACAACACAGAGAAGTGGAGTGAGAACATCCCAGAGGAACAGGAAATTGCTGATCGAGGAGTAGTTGCAAGGGGAAGATTTGCGTTTAAAGCCCCACCGTGCTCCATCCTCCATCATCTCCAGCATCATCTGTTGCCCTTTCCTTTCCAACCACGTCTACTCCTTCCACACCCCGCTGGGCATGTGACAAGCACAGTGCCCGTGCCAAACCCAATTCACTCCACATCCGGCATCCCTCTTGCCTCACTTCCATGAAACCTGTCCAAGCAGGCCGGGGGTTCCCTAGCCCAGGGCAGGAGGGGCCGCGGGGAAGCATCCCGAGCCCGCACAGGGGTGAGCGCCTCCGCGCTCCCGGGGAGGGACCCAACGGGACACGGCGGCGGCCCCGCACCTGATGACGGGTTTGTAATCCACCCCGAACAGCTGCTGCTGCCGCTGGATCCGCTCCGTGGACTCCACGGGCACCAGCCGGTCCCCGCCGTCGGCATGCTTGCACACCAGCACCCATCCCTCCTCGAGATCGCAGCCGCTCCGGTACTCCTCCAGCTGCTCCTGTGGGGACAGCCGGCGGTCAGGCGAGGCCGGGCCGGGCCCTCCGCGGGCCGCCGCCCCCGCGTTACCTTGCTGAGCTTGACCCAGAGCCCGGCGCTGTTGCAGTACTCCTCGCCGGTGGCGCGCAGGCAGCCGCCCTTCCGCACCTCGATCGTGGCCCGCGCCGCCCGCTTGCCGCCCCGCGCCGGCCCCGGGCTGTCCCACACGCTGAGCAGGCTGCGGGCGGCGGCGGCCGCGGGGGCCGAGGGGTCCTTGCAGATCTTGTACTGCACCTCCCGCGGCACGTAGCAGAGCGCGGCGGGCAGCGCCCGGGCGCGGCGGAAGCACTCGCTGCACTGCAATAGGAACCGCAGCCGGCCCAGCACCTGGTGCGGCGCCTCCCCGCCCGCCTTCATCGCGCTCCGGGCACCGGCTCCGCGCCCCTCCGGTTTACGGCGAACCCCGCCCGCCGACAGGCAAGATGGCGGCGCCCGGCGGGGCGGACGTAGAGCAAGATGGCGGCGCCCGTGCCACGTACAGAGGAGCAAGGAGCGGGGCAAGATGGCAGCGTACGGAGGGGCGGGGAAAAATGGCAGCAGGCGGAGAGGCGGGATTACGTCGAGATGGCGGCGACGACGGGGCGGGACGGGGACGGGGGCGGGATGGGGGCGGATCGCGCCGCGTCGGGAGGCAACGGAGAGGCCGGGGAGCGGCTTAGGAGCATGGCGGGTGGCGATCGGCTCCTGTGAGTAACCGGGACTAGGCAGGCCTGCGTCTCTTCCTAGTGTGGTAACGGGGCCGTGTTCCGGCGCCTGCCGGGGGATACTGGCGTGCCTCTGGGAAGGGCGATCTGGCACTGTGGGAGCACTGGGGATTGTGCTTTCGCGCTGAGATCCGGTAATGGGGACAGTGGTGTGTCTCTCCGGACTCCGCCGAGGCGTTGGAGTGGCTCTGGGATTATGGTGCTGGCACAAGAGTCCGCTACAGGGTCACTGGAGGGGCTCCGGGCGGGGAGGGAGGGAGGGAGGGAGGGAGGTGACCCTGCACTGGGAGGGATCAGCAGGGCCGCTGGTGAGCTAGTTAAGTCCTTAGCCCCAAATGGAGGTTTTGGGGACTTTGTTCCCATAGGCCCCGCGGTTGCCGGGGTCCCCCTCCGCGGCGCGGGCCGGACTCCAGCAGCCGCACAGCCCACGGGGAGCTTGGGGACGGGAGGCTGAGGACGGGAGCTTGGGGACGGGGAGCTTGGGGACCGTGAGGCTGGGGACGCGTGGCCTGGCACAGACCGGGGGAATGCAGGACTGCCCGCCCCGCTCGTCCCAAATCTCCAGACGGGAGCAACTGGTGGCCCCGATAACTTAATCTCGCCCTGGGCAGCGCATCGCCTCTCCCGGGGGCCCCACGGTCCTCAGCAGGAAGAAGTCCTGGGGCTGTGGTGGGGAGAAGTTATCGCACTTGTCACAACTGGTGCAAGCCTCTTCTGCGGTCAGGGAGTGGGGACGAGCCGCTTACTCTGGCACCCTGTGCCCCAGTCGTGGGGGACTGGCAGGGCTGCCAGGCCCCTCGTGGGTGACACCCTGTACCTGCTCTTTGCTCCGCAGCCCCAAAGGCTTCCCCAAGCTGAAGAACGACACGTTCCTGCGCGCAGCGCGCGGGGAGCAGACGGAGCACACCCCGGTGTGGTGCATGCGGCAGGCAGGGCGCTACCTGCCAGGTGAGCAGTGGAGGCATGCGGGGGGTAGCGAGGGAGCCTCAGCAAGCACCCGGTAACATTTGTGGTGGTCCCTCGTAGAGTTTCGGGAGACACGGGCATCACAGGATTTCTTTGCCACTTGCCGGAGCCCCAAATTGTGCTGTGAGCTGACGCTGCAGGTGAGCATCACTCAGGGGTCTGTGTGTCCCCTCTCTCTGCCCAGATGGGGATGGGAAGGAACCTTGGTTCTGGCCATCCTGGATGGCCTCAGTAAATTGTGCAGCCCTTGGGGACTCCACTGCCTCCTGTGCTTGACCAGGTCCTCCATGGGAAGGGAGTTGCAACCCCTCAGTAATGTTGCCTCTTCCTCTGTGCAGCCACTAAGACGATTCCCCCTGGATGCTGCCATCATCTTCTCTGACATCTTGGTGGTGCCCCAGGTAAGAGCCATGGCCAATGCCACATGGAACAGCAGCTGGTAACAGGGCAGAATTCAGGGCTGCTCCATTCCTGCTTCTCTATTCTCCCCTGTCCCCAGGCACTGGGCATGGAGGTTGTCATGGTCCCTGGCAAAGGACCCACATTCACAGAGCCCCTGAAGGAGGTGGAGGATCTGCTGAAACTGCGACAGAAGGTGGATGTCACGGCAGAGTTAGGTTACGTCTTCCAGGCCATCACACTGACACGGCACAGCCTGGAGGGCAAAGTGCCGCTCATCGGCTTCTCTGGGGCACCGGTAAGGAGCGTGGCTCCTCTCTGTGGGTTTCCCTGATGGGCTCCTCTGCTGTCTGGTGTCAAACCAGCCATGGCACCCCCAGCTGTGAGTGCTACATGGGTGCGTAATGGGAGGCATTCAGTGCAGGAACAGCTGTGCCCCAGGCTCTGGGGTGCTCACAGGTCCTACCTTCAGCATCGTGACTGCGAACTTTGTGTCTTCTTTCATCTCCATCACTCTCCTCACTTCACTCCTCCCCACAGTGGACGCTCATGTCCTACATGATTGAAGGTGGTGGCTCCACTACAATGGCCAAGGCCAAGAGCTGGCTGTACCGTCACCCCGAGGCAAGCCACCGTCTGCTACGCCTGCTGGCTGATGTCATCATTGACTACCTGGTGGGGCAGGTGGCTGCTGGAGCGCAGGTGTGTCCTGGGGCAGTGTGGACAGGGCCAAGAAGGAAGGCAGGGGATAGGGAGCAGAGAGGATCCAGCATCTGGAAGGAGGAGGAGGAGGGACTGAGTTGCTGCTCTCCCAACCCCATGGGAAAGTGGTTGAGTTGCCATTCCTGGAAGTATTTGATAGACAAATAGATGTGGCACCTGGGGACACGCTTTACTGCTGATTTGGCAGTGCTTGGTTGTTAGACTCAATGATCTTAAAGGTCTTTTCCAGCCTAAAGGAATCTGTGTCCCTGGCAGGCGCTCCAGCTGTTTGAGTCCCATGCAGGGCACCTGGGCCCAGAGCTGTTTCAGGACTTTGCCCTGCCTTACATCCGGGACATTGCCCAGGCTGTCAAGAGCAAGCTGAAGGAAGAGGCACTGCCCCTGGTGCCCATGGTGAGTCAGGGCTACCTGGATTGACCCTGACATCTGGGCACTGCTGGAGAGGGGTGCATCCCGTGGTGCCTGCTTCCCTCAGTCCAGCCTGTGGAGAGGTGTCTGAGCCACAGCAGTGGCTGCCCATCTCCTCCCTCCGCAGATCATCTTTGCCAAGGATGCACACTACGCCCTGCGTGACCTGGCCCACGCCGGTTACGAGGTCGTTGGTCTCGACTGGACCATCCGGCCCCAGGAAGCTCGGTAAGAGTCTGACCGAGGGCTCAGGTGTTTGGGCAGGATCCCAGACCAGGTACTCTGACCTCCTCCTCTGCCCTGAGGCATCGCAGGCCTGGACATTGCTGCTCCAAAGGTGGGGATAGTTGGGCCACCATGCTACAGCTTCTAAAGGCTGTGCTGAGGGGTCCTGGGTGTCCTGCGGTGGGGGCTGCAGGCACCTGGCTGCTCTCGGTCTCTCTACCACATGCAGCAACTCACCTGTTTCCTCCCTGCTGCAGTGCACAGATAGGAAAAGATGTCACCCTGCAAGGGAACTTGGATCCATGTGCTCTCTATGCACCCAAGGTGAGCCATGGCTAGTGCCGGCCACTCGGGCTAGTTCAAGCCTGTGTTAAAGGCCTTCTACCTCAGCTTTGCCACCTGCAGCACTGGCTCATGTCCCAGCATCCCCTCAGGCTAGCTGAGGGGGACTGGTGGGGGTGAAAAACCTGAGCTGGATTGGTCTGACACATGGTTTC
This sequence comes from Agelaius phoeniceus, assembly GCF_051311805.1. Taxonomy (NCBI): domain Eukaryota; kingdom Metazoa; phylum Chordata; class Aves; order Passeriformes; family Icteridae; genus Agelaius; species Agelaius phoeniceus. The sequence goes on from NC_135272.1 coordinate 28,526,796, forward strand.
CTACCATACCTACAGGAGAAGATTGGCGAGCTGGTGAAGAAGATGCTGGAGAGTTTTGGGACCCAACGCTATATTGCCAACCTAGGCCATGGCCTCTACCCTGACATGAACCCTGAACATGTGGGTGCCTTTGTGGAAGCCGTGCATGCTCATTCCCGTCATATCAACAAGCACAGCTGAGCCTGGGGCCTTGGGGACAGGACTCTGGTTTGGGCATAGTCACCCATGTTGTCACAGGGCTCACTTTAGGCTGGGCTGCAGCATTAAACCAGGACCTTCTCTGCAGCAGCCGTGTGGCTCTGGCTGGGGGGATGGGGAACTGGACAGCCCTGAAGGAGATGGGAAGGCATGGCAGACTGCTAGAGGAGCATGTGTGGTGAGGGGGAGCCCCTGAGCCCCATCCTGCAGGTCAAAATGGGGAAACAGGGATGGCAGCAAATTGTGGAGGATGCCTCTCCCTGCCAGGCTGCAGTGTCCATGCTTGCAACAGAGGATGTGAGCCCAGGGCACAACAGCCATCTCCTGAGGATGGATGTGCTCAGGCCTGCAAGGGAAGGTGGGCTGCCTGAGGCTGGCAGGGTCACAGCCTGGGAGCTTGGGGTTCACAGCTCACCACTGGCAGAGACTCAGCATCAGCTGTCCCACAGTCCTGCTCCGGTTGAAATGGGCAATGTGTCCTCAACCCAGGGTAGTCTCAAGGGGCTGGGAGAGCCAGCAGGACTCACCTGGGAGAGACAGCTGGCAAAATGGCAGGAGAACCTCTGACACAGCACCACCAGCCCCCCGCCACACTGGCTGGGATGGCAACAGAGGCACCATGGCCCTCCTCCTCCAGCTCCCAAAGCCTCTTTAGGACCATCCCCCTGGTCCTAGAGTGTTCCCCTATGCACACCTCCCCATCTCCTCTGATCCTCAGGGCCAAGCTTGCCTGGGGCTTAGCAAACACTGCAAAAAGCAGCCCAGGAACCCCGAGTTACAACTCCTTGCCACCCCATTCCACACTCAGCACACTCACTGTGGTCCAGGCTCGCAGCAGGATGGATCAAGACAGAGAAACGCTGGTCTAGCTGGCATGGGTAGGGCAGTGTCTCCAGCATGGGCAAGGACCTGCTAACGTACATGGCAGGGAGTTGCACCAAGAAGCAACCAGGGTGCCCTGTCCCTGCTCTGTCCCCCTCTTTGGGGCACAGGAGCTGGCTACCACAGGGGGCTGCAACACTGCACAAGTGTGGTGACCCCCCCGACATCAGAGAAAGGCAGGAAAGACACAGGCGGTAACGTTCATCCCTTTTATTATTAAACATCAGATGAAGAGGTCGCACACACACATACACGCACGCACGCAAAAAAAAAAAAAAAAAAAAAAAAAGGGAAGGAAAAAAAGAGAGAAACAGACTGGTTGAAGACTGCTATTTTGGTGGCGACACAGACCGAGTACAATTGGGTTCCTGGCCAGAGCGCGGACACAAGTCACTTGCCAAAAAATTAAACCAGACAGCAGATAACTAACGTGCGTTCCCCAACTACAAGTCACCATCCAGACCGGCCCTGGCCCCCCCAGCCCTCCCAACCTGCTGGCAAAGAAATGAACCAAAACTGAAGAGCCACTGGCCCGGGGCTGGAGTGTGCCCCCAGCGCCGGGTGAGCTGGGACAGGCCCAGCCTTGGCTGCACCACGGAGCTGGAATGAGCTGGGAATGGTGCAGGAGGGTGACGCGGCTGCCCCTCCCTCCCCCGAAGGCAGCCCTGGTGCCCGCCCAGGCACTCACACCCTGCACCTGCCCTGCGATGGGCCGAGTCCTCCATCGCCAGCATCTGCATGTGTCCGTGTGAGCATCGCCCCGAGTTCCTTTCCTTTGCTGGGCTGCTGCTCCTCCATCCATCTGTCCGTCCGTCTGTCCCAGGGCTGTGAGTCGAGTAGATGTTCGCCTCCCCCCCACACCCTTCTTGCTGCTGACGATGCCATGGGAACCTGAGAAATGTTCGCGTGCCTCCTCCTCTTTTTGTCTGTGGTTTTGTGTGGGTTTTTTAAATAATAGTTTTAATAATAATAACAATAATAATAATAATAGCAATAATAAAAATAATCGCCCCAGCCCACAACAATTTCAAGTATCCCTCAAATAAAAGACAGAATTATAAATAATTATAACTTTACAATTTAATAATTGACACATATACTATAGTATTTACAGTATCATAAATGCTTTTTTTTTGTGTTACTTTTAGTAAGCAATCCCTGAGAACAGTTACTTTTACTTGTTTTTATTGAAGTATCTTCACAAATAGAGGAGTTTGCATGTCTCGGGCGGGCGGGAGAAGCGCTCTGCAAAGCCATTGCTTTTGGTGACGCATGAGGTTCTAGTGTCGCAGGTTTCTTTGCTTGCTTTTTTTTCCTTTTTTTTTTGTTTTGTTTTGTTTTGCTTCATTAAATTCCCCACTTAATTTTAAAGATTTTTCACTTTGCAACCTTCGTATCCCTCCAGCGACCACGTCCTTCAGGAAAGAGGTATTAGATTTCCAGGTTAGCTTTTGGTATTGGCAAGGGAGGGCAGGGGGCTGAGTAAACCATCCTTTTTCCCCGTGGTTGCCTTTTGGTTTGTGCCCAAGGAATCTCTGGATCCTCTCAGTGTGTGAAATGGTTAAATCCAAGAAAGAGTAACACTAAAAGAAAAAAAAAAAAAAGAAAGAAAACAAACAAACAAAAAAAAAGAAAAAGAAACAGAAGACCAGAACAGAGCAGCCTCTGCTGATGGGGGGAAGCTGATCTCCACTTTCCTTCCTTCTTCTCTCCCGAGTCCCCTTGCTGCGGCCAGACCCTGCCAGTGAGCATGGCAGGAGCCGGGGCTCACCCAAACCGTTCTCGCACCAGCAGCATCAGTTTTTTCTTGCCTTTGTAGATTTGTTTAAGATTGTCAATGAATTGGGCGAACTGTATGTGCCCGTCCTGTGCCAGGAGGAAGGTCTCCCTGGCCTTGCTGAGGAACTCGATGAACTCCCCATAGTGCCGTGGGCTGATGTGGGTGAGCCGGGAGTGGGTGGTGTTGATGTAGGCGCTTATCGTGGCGTCCAGCAGCTGCCGCAGGGGGGCTTTGTCAGTGGACATCAGCTTCCCCGAGTTCCTGCGCCCAGGGATGCCGGCCAGCCCTGGCGCTGTCATGGTGCAGCGGCGAAGGATGTCCGAGAGCACCGTGGCACAGTGCACGCTCTTCACCACCAGCGGGATGATGGCCGCCAGCTCGTTTTTGCCCAGAGAGTGGCTCAAGGCGCAGGCCCAGAGCACATCATTGATGGCTGGGTGCGTGTCCTGGTTGTAGGCCAGGTTGAGATGAGTCATGGCCAAGGAGGCCAGTTTGAAGGCTCGGAGTGGGTAGCCCCGGTGCTCCATGTAGCGGGCGATGGTGAAGAGCTGGGTGTAGGTCATGCCGGTGGAGGCGGCGTCAATGACGATCTGGTAGGCGGTCTCGAAGGCGATGTGGTCCTTCTCGCAGAGGGTCAGGGCAGACAGGGCGCAGTTCTGGGGGTCCTTCATGGCGCACTGCAGGGCCAGGGTGCGGGCACAGCTGGCCAGCTCTTCCCGCTGTGGGTAGTCCAGGCTCAGGCGCAGGATGGTGTTGTGGGACATCACTGTGGCCGCCACAATGCTGGTGGCTTCCGTGGGAGTGAACAGTGAGTACCAGCTCTGCAGGATGCTCACCAGGGCCCTCACTCCTGCAAGAAAAGACCGGGGTCACAGCATATCCCAGGGACCTGACTGAATTTATGGGGCTCCTCTGAGACCCAGAGACAGGGCAAAAACAGCCCTGTCCCTCACTCTGCCCCAAGAGGGACAGGGCAGAGGGGGACAGGCAGAGGCCAACCCACACTGCCATGCTGCAGGGCACAGAGACCACCACTGGCCTTGGCCAGGTACAGGGCACCCATCCAAGTCTCAAAACTGGCCACTGCTGCAGTCCCAACCCTGTCAACTGGTGCTCTGAGGTAAATTTAGTTACCCAAGAAGAAATGAGAGACTCAGGAGAACTCAGATGCTCAGGACTAGGCATGACCCAAGGATCTCCATGCCCAGCCCTGCTCCCACTGCATGCAGGCCAGATCCCCCAGTGCACATGGAACTCACCCACTTCAGTAGCGCACGTCACCAGCCACCTCACCATCTCCCGCCGCCGCCAGTTGAGCGTGGACAGCGTCATGCGCATCACCTGAGAGGCAAACTTGGGGTGACTGGCTGCCCTGCAGGGCTCTAGTGAGGCCACCCAACAGAGCAGTGCTCCCCAAAAATCCCCCTGGTTCAACGGGCTACCACCTACCTGGCACTGCCTCACCTCCACCCAAACCACAGTGAGCACAGGGGTTTCCCAGGGCTGAGGTCCCCTGCTCAGGACCATGCAGGGATCAATTTACTCCATCCACAGGGGACACCTTGCTTGGCGAAGACCATAACCAGCACGGCTGCCACAGCAAGAGGGGCTGAAGGGCCACAAATATCCCCAGCATCATCCCATACCTGGAGCCCCAGTTCCAGCGCTACATTGAGCAGTGTCGTGTCAGAGTTGCTGTCGGCTGGCGTAGCAATCTTGAATGCATCCTGAGCCAGCTTGAAGATCAAGGAGGAGGAGTGGATGTTTTTCTGGATGGCCTCCAGCACCGTGCGTAGGCGCAGCATGTCCCCTGGGAGCAAGCAAGAACGGTCAGATGGCTCAGGCACCCCCCCAACTTGCCTTGGAGCCCCATCTCTTGCCTGCACCACAGCCAGCCCCTCTGGACACACACACACAGAGGGACACACAGTGATGCTGGATCAGGCCCTGCAGTCCAACAGTCTAAAATGGAGCACCCTCCCCAGGAAGTGATACATCCTACAGCAAGTGTCCTCATTCAAGTTCATCCTCTCACAGAGAGGACAAACAAACCTGAGTGATCCCAGACACGTCCTGTCTTTAGCAGACATCTCCAGGCACCTGGACGTTCCACCCTGGCTGCAAGTTTGACAGCTGTAGAGTAGCCTCTTCCCAGAAAAGGAGGGGCTTGGGGAGATGCCTAGTATTGCATGGCTGCAAAAACATCAGTCTTCATCCAGGAACATTAGGAAGAAGAGGAAAAGCTGTTTGCTGCACACACACTGTCTTGCCCAGCAAGTTCCCTCTGCAAGGCTGGGCTGGGTATACCCAGACTTGCTGCACCTTGGTCCTCCATGTCCCAGGTCAGGCACACAGCACTCACAACTGAGACAGGCTGAGCTATCCCCAGAGAAGGGGGTTGTGGCACAGTACCCAACGGTGCTGCAGTACTCCTGCTACAGGAGGTTGTGGGTGCTAGGATATATGATGGCACCAGGAGATGGGGCAGGATCTTGGAAGAGGGACACATCAAGGCATATTAATATCATGATCTGCACCTATCCTCCTATCAGTCCCTGTGGGACACAGTGTGGGGAGTGGGACCTTTGGGATATGTGCAGACCAGAGGTTCTAACATGCCACATTAGGTTCCAGCTTCATTTCTACTCCCACTCATAGACTGAGCAGATGAACCTCATGCAAAGACAACCAAATCATGCACAGCAGTGAAAAACCCAGTGCTGCACCTGGACACACGGAGACATCTCGGGTGACTCATAGCTAAAGATATCACCTGCCACCCACCACAGCCGCTTGCATTGCCACCAAAATCCAAGCCTCCCTAAAATGGCTCGTAGGGGCGTGGGGAAGAGAGGCTGCAGGAATCACACTGGGACATGCTGCAGCAGGGGAACACCTGAGGAAGGGGATAGTCGGAAAAACAAACGCAATCCAACAGCCCTACATCCCCGGCATAAAAACCTCATCCCATTAGGCACTGGAAGGGAGAAAAATACCTGAAGGATAAGCCAAGTACCAGCTCTTCATCTGAGCACTGCAAATCGGGCAGAACACCATCAGCCCTGGTAAAGCAGCCTAGAGGAAGAGGCTGGAAGGAGAGAAGAGGCTGCCAAGGCAGCAAGGTTGGAGCTTTCTGACAGCTCATTTCCCTTCCCTCTCACTGGGAAAGAAAAACATTCCCTTGTCAGGGTGGCAGCACCAGGACATCAGAGGGCAGTGGTAACTGCTTGGCTCACTGATCCTCATGGGATACAAGACTCTCGCCACCCTGATGGGGTCGGTTTCTGGCCAGGAGGATGTCTCATGAAAAGCCTGTGCTCTCCTCCATAATAGTGCCTGGGCAGAAACTGAAGAGGTGCAAGAGACCAATGAGGTCTTTCACGAGCCCCTTGCAGCCGGGACCAAAGTGTCCTACCCAGCACTGCTGGTTCCATATCCAACAAAAGCCACTTTTGGTTTGGTGCACAGGGAGCTCTTCTCTCTCCCACAGCCCGTGCAGGATCATCACCACAGGGTGGAAGAGACAAAGCAGAGGTGAAAGGATAAACAGCTTCAAACTAAACCATGGCATGACCTCATGACATGCCTGGCAGGGACTGCTGGCCTGGCAGCTGGCTGTGCTGCAGAGCAGGCATGGTCCTGCATCACGTGGGGCACTACCCAGGACCTGCAGCACCATGGCTGCAAGGCCTGCCTGCACCTCACTGGAAATTCCCATCCTGCCTGGCTGGACCATGAGCCCTTTGGGACAAGAATCCCAGAAACCCCAGATTCTCAAGGCCAGCTCATCGTGCCCTGCCCACAGCAGGTTGCTAGTGGGGCACCTCTGGGGCCAGTGGGGCACCCAGCCAGTCTCTGCCAGTGCCAGCAGAAGCAAGAGCCCCCTCCTCTCTCCAGAAAAAACTCTTCCATGCCCCTGAGCACCATCATCCCACCAACCCTGTCCCAGAACTACCCTGCCACCAACCTTTGGCTGCCGTGAGCATGGTGGAGGCGAGCTCACACTGCTGTGACTCCAGGTGCCCCAGGGTGAACCAGCGCGGGTACCTGCTGGGCACCACCGACACCAGGTGGTGAGGGTGAGTCACGTCGCCAGATGGGGCCGTGGTCTCCAGGACAGGCAACCTGAAGGGCAAGCAGGAGGAGGCACCATCAGAGCCCAGCCCAGCCCCAGCCTCACCTCCTGTCCCTGAGGTGCTGCCAAGGCGAGGCAGGGGCTGCCTGCAGGCAGCTGCCTGCAGCAATGCCTTTGAACACATCCTGCTGCTGTGCACGTGTGCGGCTCCCCAGGCTGCGTGCTCAGCACATGGGCACAGGGATCAATCTGAGACTGACTTGAAAGGGGGGAGAAAGATCCATGGAGTGATTTATAAACTTGTAAGGAAAAGCACAGACCTCAGAGAAAAATAAAAAGGAAGAAAAAAAAGTAAAATCCCTCCTCCCCTCCTGCTCCTTTCATGTCAAAGCACCCGGCAGAACTCCTGACAGTATCATCTGGTTCTTCTTAAAATGCTTGGTTATGATCAGAAGCAGCAGCACATTTCTCCAGGGCCTCTAGAGCCAGGTTAGGTTGCCTATTTTTGTGGGCACATCCAAAAGCTTGGAAAACCCGTGGGAGAAGCAAGACTGAAGAAGGGGAGCAGGATTCTCATGTCACCAGCCATGGTGACAAATCCTAAACCCCTGAGTTGGTGCTGGTGTTGCTAACTTGATGGCTAGTTATGCAGGAAGGAAACTGCAGCCAGGACATGAAGAGCTTCCAAATGTCTCTGCTATCCTCACTTGGAGGCCTGAGGTAACCACAGGGCAGCAAAAGCCCAACTTTTCCAGCCTTGGACACAGATACCCCAAGACAGGGAGCCCTAGCTGGAAGCAGGGGATGGGCATTAACAGATGGCATCCCTGGGGCCCTCAGTCCTGTTCAATGGCCAGAGGTCTCAGGTCGGCCAGGACATGGTGTTTCCATACACCACAGAGGCCTTTGGCTGCTTATTAGGACTGGCTGCCTCCTGAGCAGCTCTTTCCAGAATAGGGGGATTTCAAACTTCCCCCCAGTGTTGGAGAGAGATGACCCATTCCATTTCACTGAGGAAATGCTGAAAAAAGGCAATGCTCTGGGCCAGGACTTATTTATAATGGTGGTAAGAGGGAGAGAGCACTGGGATGTTCTGGAGTTGACAGTGCTCCAAGCATTGACTTGTTTAGGAAATTCCAGCTTTTCCAAGACCCACCCAGTCCCTGTCAAAACAATACACAGGCTGATGTTTGAAGTGTGTCATGGACTGGGGAAGGAGATAGGGCAGCTCTCAGCATCAGCTGTTACCCCAGTCCCAGAGACAGAGATGGGTTTTAATGGAGAACAGCATGCAACTGTGTTCTCCACCTGGCTCTGTGACACCCTGGAGCCTGGGGCAAACCATCCACCCATCTGTGCCAGGATAACAGCCCTTGTTGCAGGCAGGGAGGGCTGCAGGGTGCCCGAGGCCTGGCAGACAGAAGGCAGATGACAGTCCTGTGTGTGCCTGGGACCTGCTCTGGCAGAGGATGTCCCTGTCACAGGGGCAGGCAGGTCCAGCCTGGAGTGAGTGGCTGGGTGGAGGGCTGGGCCAGCAGACATTATTGGACCCATACAAATCTGTACAAATGGAGTTTATAAACCAGGAATCACCCAAATGGAGAGCAGGAACCTCTTTGCACTGCTGCTGTGCCCAGTGGTCCTACACACTGCAAAAGATCCCATGGACAGCAAGCTCCAAGCCTGTCTCCACTCCCATCCTTGCTCTAAAGTTGCAAAGCATCCCAGCTTCCCAACAAGCACAGGAGAGAGGCAAAAAGGGGAGCAGAGACAGAATTAAACATGCACCAACCTCATGGCCCGCAAAGCCAGCTTGTATGCCAGGTCAGCATCGTGGGGCAGCAGGGCAGAGAACAGGTATTTGGCAAAGGTGTGCATGGGGACGCTCTCCCGGTGGATGACTTCTCCCAAGCCACTGAAGGGACCACCTAGGCAGAAGCAGAGCCCATCAGCCATAATTAGCACAGCAGGATCCGTGGCTGGGGTCTGGACCACCCCAAAGCTCTGAGGATCTGCTGTTCAACTCCCTGTTACTCAAGTTGGATCCAGGGATGCTCTTTCCTTTTCTAAAAGAAAATAAGAAACTGAAGCCATGTGCTCAGTACCCTTCTCCATATTGCCTCTGACTTGGTCTTTTTCTAGGGATGCCAACAAACCCTTGCTTTTCCAGGTGATGGGGCAGAGCAGCCATCCTACAGGCTCTGCACCACATCCAGAGAGGAAGAAGCAGGATGTGCGTAAATTTTGAAAAAGGCACCTCAGAGATGTTACCAACACTCAGCTAAGACACAAAAGTCAGATAGATGAGCCAAGGCCCCACCTTCCAGCAGCAAGATGCACTGCTTCCGCAGGGTCTGCACCAGCACCGGGTCCAGCTCCAGGTCCTGCAGGCGGGCAATGATCTGCTCCTCATTGCGGCACACCTTGTCCTGGGCATAGAGGCCTTCGGGCATCACTCTCTGCTGACCCATCCCCATCAGGGCCACCTCTAAGGCCAGGGACAGGTAGGACTCGTCACCGTCCTGGCTGCCGGTCACAACGGGCACATGTTGATACACTGGTGGTTTGGAGTCCCCAGCGTCTGAAAGGAGGGAGAGGAGATGCAGTGGGGTTACAAGAGTCTTCCCAGACAGCAGAATCATTGCAGAGAAAAATCTCTCATTTCAGAAGCAAGACCCACACTTCCCTTCCTGCCTGCTTTTGGTTACCCAGAAACGACAGATGAAAGCTCCCTGAGGGAGATGTGGGCTTCACCATCCTTTCCTGCTTTCACCAGGAGATGCAAGAGACCCAAGACATGTGCAACAGGGTGCACAGCTGACACCAGAGCCTTCCCTTGGACCTGCTCTGCTCTGGCTGCAAACCCTGGGGCTGAGAAAATTCTGTTTCTCTCTACTCACTACCTGCCTTCTCTACAGTTCTGCCCTGGTGCTCCTGCCAAGGCCGAGAGGGGGGACTCAGAGTCCAGGTGTCCAGAGCCCCAGATCTGCACCCACCTCAGCCACAGACACCAGGAAGGGATCCAGGAGGAACACTTGGTACCTGAAATTTCAAGGCAATTTTCCTCTTCTAATCTACAAGCTTCGGTCAGGGTGAGAAAGAGGCAGCCGATGGGGTTCAGAGGGTGGCCTACCCAGCCCTCCAGGTTGGTGATGGTTGTTGCTCCTCTCTGCAGCAGTTCTGGATAAAATAGAACAGTAAAAGTAAGGAATTTAAAGACAAGTTCTGCACCCAGAGAGGTTTCTGAGACCAGAGGACTTTTCTTATCCCACAACTTGCATCCAACAGGAACCTCTAGGGCCAACTCTGGCATGGTAGTTCATGAGGGCAAGAAGAAGCCACTCTGCACAGACAACTGAGGGAGCAGGCACAGACACAAAAAAAAGGTGTCCCTAAGACCAGTAAGATGCAGAGACTCACTCTCTGTTCCAAGAGAACATGAGGGTCTGCATAGTCCCAAAGAAAAGGTCTATAATGCCAGACCTGCAGCTCATGGACCAATTTGCAATGGTAGCCTGAATGTTCGTGAAATACAAGCAGAAATCTCTCCTGAGATGATCAAGACTTCCAGTGATTCTTAAAATGTCATCTTTTGGTGATCTCAAGCTGGCTGAGCTGGCAAGGACCAGGAGTCACTGACCTTCAGCAGCACTGCAGTAACTGACCCCGGCTCCCTTCCAATTGCAACTGCAAAACGAGGAACACTGGGCTTGTCTCCTGGTACATTGACTCAGGAAATGCAAGGTGGAAGTAACACACACAGCCAGTTACTGCAGCTCAGCAGTCAGGCAGCTCCTCTTCAATGCAGGCATCTCTTGCCTTACAGGCAACCAGACACAACAACAGTGGGAACAAGAACATCCCTACTGCAGCAGCCTGAAGACAGCATTTGGGCAGCTGTGTCCTGAGTATGTGGGTATCAACTCAACTTGGCTCAAGCAACTCAGTTTGTCTTCCTAGGACATAAGCAGTCCCCTGCAGCGCTGCCCATCTCTGCCACTCTGAGTGGGGCAGCACAATTCTGTTACAGAATCACAGAATCACTAGGCTGGAAGAGACAGACCTTCAAGATCACTGAGTCTAACCCATGCCTTAACACCTCAACTAAACCACTGAGTGCCACATCCAGTCTTCTCCTAAACACATCCAGGGATGGTGACTCCATCACCTCCCTGGGCAGCCCATTCCAGAACTTTATCACCCTTTCACAAAAAACTTCTTCCTAATACCCAACCTAGATTTCCCTTGACTCAGCTTGAGACCGTGTCCTCTGGTTCTGTCAGTTGCTGCCTGGAGAAAGAGACCAACCACACCTGACTGCAGCCACCTTTCAAGGACTTGTAGAGAGTGATAAGGTCACCCCCGAGTCTCCTTTTCTCCAGGCTAAACACCCCCAGCTCCCTCAGTCGTTCCTCACAGGGTTTGTGTTCCAAGCCCCTCTCCAGCCTCGTTGCCTCCTCTGGATACGCTCAAGTGTCTCAATGTCCTTCCCAAACTGAGGGGCCAGAACTGGACACAGCACTCGAGGTGTGGCCTCACCAGTGCCACACTGCTCCCTGCTCCTGCTGGCCACATTGTTCCTGATACAGGCCAGGATGGCCTTCTTGGCCACCAGGGCACACTGCTGGCTCACGTTCAGCTCGCTGTTGACCAGAACCCCCAGGTCCTTTCTGCCTGGGCACTGTCCAGCCACACCATCCCCAGCCTATAGTGTTGCAGGGGGTTATTGTGGCCAAAATGCAGCACTTGGCACTTGGACTTACTGAACTTCATCTTATTGGACTCTGTCCATCCATCAAACTGTTCCAGGTCTCTCTGCAGAGCCTCCTACCTTCCAATAGATTGAAACACACTCCCAGCTTAGTGTCATCTGCAAATTTGCTAATGAAAGACTCAATCCCCTCATCCATGTCATCAATAAAAATATTGAACATAACTGGTCCCAGCACAGACCCCTGAGGACACCACTGGTGACTGGCCCCAGCTGAATGCGGCACCATTCACCACCACTCTCTGAGCCCAGCCATCCAGCCAGCTCCTAACCCAGCACAGAGTGCTCCTGTCCAAGCCATGGGCTGTAGCTTTTCCAGGAGTGTGCTGTGGGAGACAGTGTCAAAGGCCTTGCTGAAGTCCAGGTACACAACATCCACAGCCTTTCCTGCAGGTCACCTGGTCATGAAAGGAGACCAGTTTGGTCAAACATGACCTACCCCTCCTAAACCCATGCTGGCTGTACGTGCTGTGTGATTACACTTAATATAAACTGTTCCATAGCCTTACCAGGTACTGAGGTCAGGCTAACTGGCCTATAATTACCAGGATCCTCCTTCCTACCCTTTTTGTGAATGGGTGTCACAATTGCCAGCTTCCAGACATTTGGGACCTCACCAGTGAGCCGGGACTGTTGGTAAATGATGGAGAGCGGCTTCATAAGCTCATCCGCCAGCTCCCTCATCACCCTGGGATGGATCCCGTCTGGGCCATGGATTTATGAACATCCAAGCAGCTCAGCAGTTCTCTGACTGCCTCCTCCTGGATAACAGGGGGACATTCTGCTCCCTGATACCATCTACCAGCCCAGGAGGACAGCTGTCCTGACGACAAGCCATCTTCCCACTAAAGACTGAGGCAAAGAAGGTGTTAAGCATTTCCACCTTCTCCTCATCTGCAGTTACTGAGTTCCCTCCCATCCAGTAGAGAACAAAGGTTGGTCTTACCCTTCCTTTTGCAGTTAATATATTTGTAAAAACATTTTTTTATTATCCTTTACAAAAGTTGCCAAATTAAGTTCGAACTGAGCTTTGACATCTCAAATTTTTTTCCTACATGCCCTAGCAACCCCCTTAAATACTTCCTGAGACACCTGACCTCCTTCCTAAGATGGTACATCCTCATTTTATTCCTAAATCCCCTCAAAACATCGTTGCCCATCCAGGCTGAACGTTTGCCTCGTCAAAGTGGAAAAGATATTTCCAACCGAGATACCCCAGCCAAATGTCACAAGACACTTGTCACACAGCTCTCCTCATACCTTTCTTCTGATGCTTATATATTTCCAGCTGCCTTTGCTGCTGCAGTCGCAGGGTGTTGATGATAGCAACAGTGAGTCGGAGAGCCTCTCTGGGATAGCCGTGGGAGCGCAGCGCATCCACCCGAGCACAGGCTGTGGGGACGTGTTCTGCAAGGCAAGCAACAGGGGCATGGCTGAACCACAGGCATTGGCAGGATGGCACTCATGGGCCACCTTCTACTCACGTTCCCCATGCCTGAGCTAAACTCCTGCTTCCTGCCTTGAATTCATCCCTTCCTCCCTGCTCCTGGAAAGGATGCCTACCAGGAATACTAACGGGACTCCTGCCACTTTCAACCCACAGCAGCCACGTCAGTACCTAAATCCCCACCTCCACAAAGTTTATCTAATGGCAGCATTTCCAACACACCATTGCTGCAGTACCACAGCTCCAACGCAGGCTGTTACAGCCCTGCCGCTCATTTCTCCTAAAATCTGCATGGCCTATCTCGATTTCTCTCACTGCTCTCGGGGCACAGGGTGAGGCTGGGCATCCAGCACTGTGCTGGGGGCACTGGCAGACTTGGGGTGATGCTTTGAACTGACTCCTTAACACCTCCATGGAGGGAGCTCTGCAGACATCCTGTCTCTTCTGCAGTTCTCCTACCTGGTGTTTTATTATTAGGAACAGTTGCACTAAACCCCCTCCCAAGACTCACAGTTGCTTAGGAATTCATCTGCTCCCGCTGCTTATTGCTCACCTGAAATCACAAGCAACTGTGGAGAGGATTATGACTGAGTGAGAAATTAGCAGGAGCAGATGACATGACATGCTGCATAACAAGCAGCAAAAATTCCATTTTCTTTCAAAATGTCCTACCAAGGGGAGAAAAAAACCCAGGCAAACACAGATTATCTGAAGTTATCATAGAGGGATAATTTCTATTCCTGGAAGACTTCAGAAAGCTCTGGAAATGCAGACAACCACCTCCACAAATGGGGTATCCACATCCCAAAGGTCACCCACAAGGAATACATGAGGAGGAGATTTCAGAACAAACACATCTGTAAAAGAGCTTCTTGTTGCTCCCTCTATTCATTTGCTAAATGGATGAAATATTCATCTTCTCAGTGAATTCATCACGGGAAGTTGCTGACAAATCACCCTCTTCTCCCAGCACTGGGTCCCTGAAGAGGTGCCAAGAAAGCAAAAGCGCAAAATCCAAAAATCATGGCAAATACATCAGAAAAATAACATGCACCAACCAGCTGGGAAAAAGGGCTCACCAGAACCCAGATTAGGCTCAGGAGAGGGGAGCTGTGGCCACCATATCCCTTCTAGATGGAGTCCATGGATGCATTAACCCACCACTGCTGCCTGTGGCTGTGTGGGAAGGGGCCCTCCTGCCTGCAGCTGCCCAGAACTCTTCCCAGAGCAGAAATATCCTCTCCTGCTCCAGCTAAAGTGTACCAACAGCCTACATATGAGCCCTCCCTATCTCCTGGCATTAGCAGCAACTTAGTGCCTACTACTCCAGAAACTACATCTCTAGACAACTTTAAATATTCTCTTTCCTTGTGGCAGACCCCAGCTTCTGGAGTGGACAACAGTGCAATGGTGGGCTTTGACCTGTTCTGTGCTCATATACTCAACTCCTGGACTGCAGGGGCTAAGTAATTCCCCCTTCCTGGAGGTGGGTGGGGACTTGTGTCCCCCATTTTGGGGTCTGTCTTAGGGCTGAGAGCCACACCAGGTTCCCCCCCCGCCCCCCAAGCCCTTCATGTCACTTGTTCTCATCCCAGACAAGGAATTGTAGAGGGTCCATAGATCTGCCTGGGCTCATGACTTTGCAGGAGAGAATTTGTGTGGCTTGAGGTACTTGGGCTAAAAGTCTACAACAGAGGAGGCCTCTGGGCTTGCCTGGCCCAGTACACCTTAAGTTCCCATGAGGCTTAATCGTACTGACTGCTAATTGCCTTTAAGAGAAGACTAACAAGAAGGGGAGAGCAGGAAATAGAAAATCTGGAGGATACAGCTGTGCTTTGCAGTCAATTTTCAAGAGACTTTAAGTGTCCAGACCCTCTGTAGTGGAAACAATGAGAGGTTGCTCTGGGGACAGCTAAACACTGGCAGGATGAAAAGGGACATGATGAGCTTGGTCCAAACTGCCCAAGAGAAGGCCAGACTCTAAATATGTGGAGATTGCTCTAAGGATTGTGGCTGGGGTGTGGGTGGGCACTGAATTCTTCTGCTCCCCCCACTCCTCAGGCTAAGGGCCAGGGTAGCAATTGCAGTCAAGGATGCAGGAATTGCAAGGACCCAGGGCAGCCTCAGGTGACTCCTTTCCATTAGAAACCCAACCCACACAGGCCATGAGAGGGGCTGCTGGTTTGGAGGCTCACCCAGCCACAGTGGCTGTCCCTGGGAGTTGAAGAGGAGGCTCTCCCCCTCCCGCTGGTAGGAGGGGGACACGTAGAAGTCGCTGCTGATGATGCGCTGCAGGTGGCTGTCCTGCCAGTGCAGGTCACAGCCCTCGATGGCCCGCGTGAACACCGTTCGTCTGGGCCTGGCCAGGGAGTCTGCAAAGAGAAAAACATCAGTGCCCTGCTGGGGCAGGAACAGCCTGTTCCTCCTCCCAGACACGACCTCCCTGGGCACAGCTCTGCCTTTACAATGACAGCAAAACCTGGTCTCACCCCAGTAATTTCTGGGATGGAGATGGGCTCTGGCTTTGGATGCCTCTCCTGACTAATGTCTCCTCAGACGGCATTGCTAAGTAATTTGCTAGAATAGCTGACTTGGTCAGAGGGGTGAGAAAAGAGGCAGGCACCACCCACCCATTTTTTGTGACCACAATCCACTGTCACACACAAGGCTGATGCCTTGAAACCTGGCAGTGTGCTCCCTCCCCTGTGACACTGAGCACGCAGGCAGCTGCCCCTGGGTCAGGACTGGGCTTCCTCAGCATTACTGCCCTGCAAGCACCATGAGCTCTCCTCCTCTGCTCCAATACAGTCTCAGCTTCACTGAAGTGCAGCTTCTTAGATCAGCAGCACATGAAGCCACGAAGGGAACCACACAAGTGTGTCTCAGCTGCTCCCAGTGACTGGGGGAACAACCCACCACCCCCAGCAGCCTCTGTGGGCCTTGTGAGAGGGCTGGAAGGGAGGAGACAGCATCATCTGAAACCCTACTGCTGCCCTGCACCAGATATCTGCTCCTCTTCAGAGCTGCTCTGTAACTTCATGGGCATTTCTGAAACTGAAATACTAATCCAAATGCTGGATTAGTATTTCACCCCATCCAGACCAATCAAGACAAGTGGTTTGATGTGAGGAAAAAACCTGTCTGGAGCAATCCCACTATCACTCCAGCCACACTGGATCATGAAGGCCAAACACAGCTGGCAGGCTGCAAAATGGGAAGCCCCAAAGGGGGTGCAACGTTCCATGTAAGGTCCTGCAACCCACAAGAGGGGCTGAGTTAAATGCATTCAAGGGTGGAAAACAAAAGGCACTGTTCAAAGCTGATCCAGGGAGGCTGGGTAAACATGCTCCGGAAACGATGGCAACAAGCAATTAGCCGGAATGCTGCAGGCACCCTGAGGTGGAGAGAAATTAAACAGGTGTTTGTATGTTGGGAACCAAGGCTGCTCACTTTACCAGGAAGGATTTCAAGAATCAGCTGTTCTTCAGTAATAAAAGAGGCTGTCAACAATCTGGAGCAGTATTTGCATATGCACAAACATGAACCCCAGGACACCTCCAGGATCTGGGCTGCTTTCAGTCCCCTTCTTGGAGAGGCAGGAGCACAGGGAGAAGAGAAGGGGACATCCCTGGCATGTGCTTTGGGAACCCCTTGCAGGTCTAAAAAAAATGACCTGTTCAGCCCCAGCAACCTTCCCCAAATGCCAGAGCAAATCCTTGGGAGAGCTGGGAACACCAAGGGGTAGTCCTGGGACTGATGCAGGACATGGAGCAAGGCCAGGTTTAAATTAAGCTGCTCCCTGAGGAAGAGCATAGGGAGGCCGGGCATGTGGTCCTGGCCATGGCTGGCAGGACAGCCACGCTCCCAAACTGCTGCTGCAGGACCAACCCCACCCTGAAGAATGAAGTTTCCCCTGTGGCATGGCTGCTGTCCCCCTCTCCTCCACCCACTTTGGCCACATATAATACACCCAAGAGCAATTCCAGTGCAGCAGACAGAGGCATGTGAAGAGCAATAACTTTCAATTAATGTCTACTTCAGGCAAAAGGAAAGAGTGCTTAAACTTAAAGGGATCAAATGCTTTGTCAGCGGTTGAGAAACTATTTTAGCACTAAGGAACAATCCCTTAACTACATCGCTCTGTCTGTGCTCTGCACTTGAACTGCGTTAACATTCCTGGCTAATGACTTCCCTACCACCTGAATCACAGCCTTTAAGTAAGGCTTAAGGGCAGGGAAATGGGCTCTGCACCATCTCCAGCTCCTCACTCTCACACTACAGCCAGGACTTCGGAGCTCAGCTCTGCTCTGTGGCAAGCAATTCTGTTTTCTTGTATTACCCCATGCCCAAACCTGCACTAAACTACCCCAAAGTCAAACTGCTTTAGAACAGTCTCTAAACTCAAAACACAGGCAACTTTACCCTCTAGCAAAGAAGCAAACATTTATATATAAAACCAGAGGCTGTGAAGACAAGTATTTTGTGCTCCTATGACTCGCAGAAGCATAACCAGCAGCTGAAGCGAGTTCTCTCAGCTTTGGGGTGAGTTTTGACCTGGACCCAACCCCTGTGGCTGTCAGCTGGATTTCCACTCCCTACCCAGACTCACCTTGGCTGTGACCGGAGCTCTGCGTAAGCGCGTTAGTGATGTTGGGAAGCTCGTTACCATAATTGCCATCTTCCAGGGGACAGACGTCCATCTCACCCCACTTGCGCAGCTGCCGGAGCCAGCAGGATTTCTCTTCCAGCTTGCAGTGTGGGTTTAACACCACACACACCCACAGGGCCCCTAAACAAAGCCAAGAAATCACGGAGCTGCCACCGCCATGCGTGTGGGGCAAAGCTCTCCAGCCGCCCCGAGAGCCTGCAAGGTTCCATCGAGGTTTGTAAACTCATTTCAGCATAATGCAGAGACCCAGGAGGGGGATTTACACAGCTTCTAAATAAGGAGGAAATTAACTCTATCCCAGCTGAAACCAGGACAAAGTAAAACTCCTTCGTAATGAAGCTAAATTATAATCTCATGAGATGGGGGACAGTGGGGAGGAGGGAGGGAGAGAACGGCTGTGTATGAATTTGTGAGTGCTTCTGTCTGCCAGGACAAATCTAGTGTTTGAACTACACATCAAAGCATGCTTAAAAACACCCTGGCAAGCTGCAGAGTCTGCATCTCCAAAGACTAACCTGATTTTGATCCTACCCACGTTCCAAGCGCTTTAAAACCCGCTCTGAATGCCATTTCATCTGCTATTGTTCTTCAGGCCATTTGCATTCAACTATTTAAAAAGGAGATTTGGTGTATTTTCTTTCTTTTTTTTTTTTTTTTTCTTTTTCAATCCCTACTAGCCCCAAGCCTGCAGAGGAACCAGCAGAGGAACCTGGAGCTTGGCTTGATGTCTTGCAGAAAAAAGCCCTCCCTTTGGAGTCCTTTGGATCTCACAAGCCAAGCTGCTCACCAGCAGGACACCCACACTGACACCCTCTGGGTCAAGCACGGGACCTCACATGATGCTGGTGATGCTGTCTGCTGTGTGAGAGACAAAACCAGAACCAAGGACATCTGTCATCATTAAGATCCAGCTCATCCTTTCATAAAACAGGGCTGATGCTGGTGCTGCTAACTGAGCCTTACAGACTATTCCGAGTCACTCACTGCCCCAATAAGGGCTACAGCAACCTGAGTAAGTGTAAACCCGTTAATTTTTCTTTAGCTAACTCCATTTCTACCCAAATTTCCCTGCATAGCTGCCAGGATGTAGCATGTCCCCTCCCTTGTGCTTCCCTGCAGGGTGGGATGGCTGTAGGCTGACACAGCTGCAATATGAGGTATCCCCAGGGATCCCCTCAGGCTGAGCAGCTCCTGCTGCTTCTCTCTCTGTCCATGTCAAATCCTGTCACACACGTGGGATAGTTCAGCATCCTGCAGAAACACCCTCTCTACCTCTCCTCCATGGGCTCAGCAAAGCCCTGGAGCACCTTCCTTCTCCCTGCTGTCACCTCTCCATCACTCCCAGAGCCAAGGTTCCCATCCCAAAGTGACAGCCAGTGGCACAGCAACATCACCCAACATGCCTCCACTGCACAAGGAGATTCCTCCACAAGCCCCAACCACCTCCCTTGCTGGCTGTGTTTTGAGCAGCAGCTCCCCAGCCCTGCCATTGAGCCAAACAGCCCCAAGCAAGGCTGCAGATTCAACAGGAGCCAGAGCAGCCAGTCCCTCTGCCAGACAACATGAGGCAAACCCAGGCTGAGCAGCGATGTCCTGGCCCTGGCTCCACTCTGGTGCCTCTCTGCATTACAGCTGAGTTTCGGTGGTGCTTTTGGGGTGCATGGCCCCTGACCAATCCTTTGCCAGCTGGAGCTTGTGGACATGTCTGGTTCAAATCATTAGTAAGGCATGGAGGCTGTGCCTGTCTGGCTCCTTGGAGCTGCCTGGCTCGGCAGGACAGACGTCACCGCGTCACAACGCAGATGGCGGCAGCAGCATCACATCCAGGAATGGGCACGGGAAAAGCAATTGCAGGCACGAGCATCAGCAAATGTCCAAAGCAGCCCTTGCCCAGTTCAGCTCAATCTCTGCCCCCAGGAAAGCCCACCAACACCTCACTTTTTTCTGATGAACAGGGGGGATTCAGATTTTTGAGCTGCAACATCAGCAATTAATTAATGTGTAAAAGAGGTACCTCCTTGGGGGCCCATCCTTACCAGAGTAGGTCTATGTCACTCACTCACAGGCTCCTGCAGGCTCCATGGGGGATACTCAGACATGGCATCTTTATAAAAATCAGGTCTCAGCTCCAGAAAATGAGTCTTCCTTAAGGAAGGGGATAGAACTTCCCACCTCCTCGGGTGGCCATGAGATAAAACCTGCACTCGACTCTGGGTGTCAGGCATTCCCTTCCCACCAGTGCTCCCGCCTGTTGTCACTGCTCTTCGCCCACTTTGGGGGTGCTTGTGTCAAAAGCAGCCTCGGGCAGTTTCAACTCACGCCTCTGAGGGTGCACAGATCTTGGCTGACAGGCAGTAACAAGGCTTGGTGCTCCAGCTTCACCGCCCCCAGGAATGGGATGCACCCGCTGGATTTTTGGCTCCCACAGCTCTGCTAATATGCGTTCCTCGGAAGCCTCATGACTTTGCTGCCTATTTTTGAGAGCCCTCTGAGGCATCCTTTGCATGCCAAAACATTATGCCCCTGGGCTCTCCTGCAGAAAGAACGATGTGACGGGGAGGTGGGAACTAGGAGGGAAGTGAGATTTGCATCTGTCTCAGTCATGATAATTATCTGGGAGATATAACAGAGTGGTTTTCTGAGCCCTGTGGTCAAGTGACATCAGCTGACAGCACAAGTGACTCCTGTCCTGAGCCGAAATGCCACACCAGGTCAGACTCCATGTCTCTTCGCATGCTGCAGAAACCTTCATCTGAACTTTCTGATAGCAGGAGGTTAAGTGGGGAACAAAGCAGCAGATCACGATTAAGCTAAGCCTCTAAACAAAAATGCTTTTTGATGACGGGGCTGGGTGCAGGGACAGGGGGGGTCAGAGCCTTCCCAGCTCAGTGGTCCTGGCTGCAGGCCCCAGAGCAGACAGGCGCTCCGATCCCGCGCCCAAGTTTCCCAACCATCAAAGAAATTCTCCCGTTTCCCACAGGGTCACTCCCCAGCTTAATCTCCTGAAATTCCCCACTGTAAACAAGTGGCCGAGATAAATAAACCCGTCTCCAGGCAGATTAAGGTCAGGCTGCACTTCAGCTGGTTTTTCGTCTATTTTTTGTAATTAGGCTTTAATCGTAAGTACTAATGCGCCAGGGCAAATACTCCCACGCTGCTGAGCTCTCCATCCAGCAGGTCCTTCCTCTGGCTCCCCAGCAGACGGGGCAATAGAGGTTCAGTTGGCAGCACATGCACAAGCAAACCATCCCATTTTTATTTTCATTTCCTTTTTTTTTTTATAACTCTGAAATCCTGCAAAATCCTTTACATTTTCCCCAGCATAAATCCACAATCTTCTTTAAGGCTGATCTTCTTCCAATCCCACGCAAGTCTGTGATGCAGTCTTTGCTAAAATCGATGATTAATTATTAAACACGTGCCCAAAATAATTTCCAAAAGGCCTTTTTTTTGCTTCTAAGTAGTGGAGGATTGTGGTCTGTGCCAGGGCTTTCCGTGGCAGCTGGCAACAGGCTCCTCATCCCTCCCTTCAGCAGTAATGGTAATACTGGCAGCTTTGGCATCCACAGCCAATAGGCAGTGGGATGTGGTGCTTCCACTGCCCCGTGTGCCCTGGCTACTGTTACCCACCCAGGGATGGTTTAGGACACTGCTCTGCATTCCTGATGTTTGTTACTCGTGAACACCCCCAACTCCAAGGAGCTCTGGTCTCTGTGCCTCCACACCTCCTTCAGAGATATGCTCTGCTCCTACAGTAAACACTGCACAAGGCCAAATGCAAAAGGCTTCTGTAAAATGAAGGAATAATCCCTGCTTTGAGAACAATCCATGCCCATTCTGGAATTGCTTCTTGGAACATCACTGTGTCCTCTACAGGAGCTTCTCTTCAGCATGGAGATGCCCAGACCCTCACGTGTGACATGCCTCTGCCAGGAGAGCTGCTCTGACGTGTGTTGGCTGGCACCACACTTCCCCTGCTGTCGTGTTGATCCAGCACTGGAAGGGCCCTGACATTCCCCAGCCACTTTGCCATCTGCCAACAGGGACGTGCTGCCACCTCCTCCCACTCTGCCGACCAAACCTGCGTGCACCAACCTGGTCCTTGTACAGTTAAGCCAGGACTGAAACCCAACCACCCTCCCCTCGCCTGCGCAGGAAGGGAGGGAGGGCTCTCGGCTTGGATAGCAGCTTGGAAATCTGGCCAAATAATCTGTAATTTTAAGCAAATTGCTTCCTGCGTCCAGGCCTGCCCACACACCCATCCATTCATATATCACCAGTGTGCTTGCTTTCTTCCATGTGGAAATTCTGGCTTGGTGGACTTGGCCACCTCTCCAGGATCCTTGCATATCCAATTGTCTAGCTGCAGCATCCCAAAATCCTGGAAATATCTTCTTGGCAAGCAAGCACAGATGAGCTCTCCAGAGCTGGTGTGGTTATTTCCATCCAGGAAACTTCATACAGAAACAAGACATCCCACCCCTGCCCAGATCTTGTCTGCATAGTTTGGCTAGGGTTCCCAACCTCATTTCTGTTTGCATTTGTTGGGCACTTGGTAGGTGGGTTTGTGATTTCCAGCTGCAGTTTCAGATGTTCCAGATCCCAGACCTTCTAATCCTTCTTCCAGCTCTACCATATCCCTTTGGTGCCAGCCCATCCGCCCCTACCCTTGGAGCAGTATCTCCTACCAGAAGGCTGCAGAGGAGCTCAAACTCACTCATCAAACTATGGCTCAAGCCAAACTATTCACCCAAGGTCCCATATATCCAGGAGAGCCCAGAATTGCAGGGTTAACTTCACCACACAGCCCTACTCCCCAAGCCCACGTCATCTAAATGTTTTATTCTAATGATATTACAGTGTCAGCCAGCTGAGCTGGTGTCTAAGGTGCTTAGCTAGAATTACCCAGAACTGCATTTCCCTCACAGCCAGGCTCTGTGCTGCCTATCCTGCCCCCCTCACCCTGGAAACAAGCACCACAGCAGGCAGAATCTGTTAGATGTGATGAGACTTGAGAACACGCCTTTCCCTCTCTGGACCAAGGTTCCCCCAGGAACAGAACTGCTACATCCTGGCCACATCCAGCACCTGCGGCTCACCAGCCCTGTGTCCTCCCTCACAAAGGCTTTGGGGCAGCTCACCAAACACCAGCCTGCTGGAAGCATGGGACCAGCAACACACTGCACACTCGTCATCCTTGATCCTTTTGCAAGAGAGGGGCAGGTTTAAGGTTTTGAACTGTGTGATTTGGTGTGATCAACTGTGATCTGGTGTCTCACAGTGATTGCCCAGCAGGGGATACAGTAAGGTCCTGGCATGTCTCAGGGTCTCCGTTCCCAAAAAAAGAGCCCCCAGAGGGCCTCTGTAATGATGTCCATTGGCCCAGGAGCCCAGGTAACTCTGCTCCTCTCTGCAAGGCAGTGACCCTTACCCAGCTCATCCCAGAGCTGCCGGCACTTCTCTGTTATGCCTGTCCCCTGCTGCCTCCAGAGGGAAAGCCGAGGATCAGCCATGAACTGCTCTGTTATCAGCGTCAGCATCCTGGCCCCGTTGGAGTCCCTCATGCGCAGCATCTCCCGGACCTGGAAAGGACAACCAGAAAGTCTTGGGTGAGACAAACCATGCTCCCTCAAAGGTGTTTAAGACACATTCACCTGGCTGGCAACCCACAGCTTCCTCAGCCTGAGGGTTCAGACTGTATGTAAATACATACATACATACATATGTGTGTGTGCATGTGTGTATAATGGACAGTCACACACTATAACCCTCATGCAATGGCTGTCATGAGGCTTACTGGAGCCCAGTTGAGCAGCAGCCACAGCCAGGCTGTGAAGGAGACTGAGATTACAAACATGAAAGCCAAGCCCTTCTGCAAAGAAAGAGAAAGGCCCATAGGTTGGTGAGATCTGTGGGTTATGGTTCCACCTTCCCATGGTCTTGGTAGGCTCTGCAGGGTTGGCTTTTTCCCCACTGCGCTGAAGAGGAGATGGGGGAATGTCCTTCCTTGCACAGGGATCACAGCACCCATGGGAGGAAGGGACCTGCCAGGACAGCAGGTGAGACAATCCAGGCCTGACCCAGAGCCTGGATTACAACTGCCTGCTCCGCGACAGGGCGAGAAGGCACTGGAGCACAGATTCCCAGCTGTGATGGGCACCCTGCCAGGGCAGCCAGCGAGTGCCAGCTACGTGACAGGCTGAGCAGAGATGGGAGAGAGCAGCCGGCTCCTCACCTTGGCAAACATGGAGTTGAGCTGCTTCCCCGAGCCGTAGTACCCTCCCTGAGATAGGAACAGCTTCACTTGCTCTCGGACCTGCTCCTCGTCCAAGTGCCAGCAGTTCTCGTCATCGATGCTGGCCCCAGCAGTGGGGTCAGGAGCGCCTGAGAGGATGGGGGGAGAAGAGAGACAACCATGTTTATGGCACCAGGGTCAGCTGTCCCACTAGCAAGGAGTGCACCTACCTCTGTTTTATTAGGAACCCACCTTTACTTTATCAGCTCAGGTGACAGAAAGGCAACTTGATTCCTCAGTGAGCCCAAGTGGCAGCACTGTGCTGTCCTAACACAGTAGTGGCAGCAGCCATCAGGAGGGATATCCTGACCACAGGCCTAATTCTTGCATGACCCCTCACCCTCTGCACCCCATGTGAAATGAGGCTGAGGAAGACCAGGGACCTGCCTTCCTCCAAAGCCCCAGGAGTGCAGGCAGCACAGCTGCAGAGCCTGCAGCACTCTGTGGCTCCAGGGAGTGCCCAGCATGCTCCTGCTCCACATCACCGGTTTGTTAAAGCATCAGTAAAGCTCCAATTCCTGCAATCCCTTCCCCATGTCTGGAACACAGTCTAACAAAGGTACTACTGCACTTGGGCTCCAGAGCCCTGGGTTAAACACCTGGTCCTGCCCCTCACTTGCTTCAGGACAGGAGACAAGTCCCCAGGCATCAGTGTACCTGCCTGAGAGAGACCCTCCGTGGGAAAGAACAAAGGATCAATAACCCTTCAAAGAGCAAACTGTGACCAGAGCAGGGCCTTTGGCAGGCACATATATGCATTCACAGGCTGCATTTCATCTTCCAGAGAACAAAAGAAAGAAAGAAAATCCACAACTGATTTAAACAAGTTGGACCAAATTTCCCTCACCTTGCCCCTTTTGATTCCAATTTTCTGCCCAAGCACTACCCTACATCCCAGCCATGGGTTCCAGGGCTCACAGGACATGCAGTAGCACAATTCCAGTGAGCAGCCAAGAGCACAAAATGGAACAGAAAGTTGTATTTTCAGCTGTCTGCTTTTGGGTCTTGCTCTACAGAAACTCCTTAGGGAAAACCAGTACCAAGGAGGGACTGCTGCAGCTGGAGGATGTTCCACTCCACCTTAGTCTGCTTCTCCTATCTCCATTTCAAGAGAGGAAGGTCAGCACAGGAAGAGCAAGGTGCTGCATGAGGAGCCATGGGATGCTGTAGCTGACACATTCCCAATTAAATCTTCATGATGCCTTTTCCAAAACTGGGATTTGTTGGGGAGCAGACATCACTTTCCTATAGAGACAGCCTGGGATGCTGTGCACAACCCAGCCTTGTGCATTGCTGAACCAGGAGCTCAAATACAATTCATGAAAATTGTGCTCCAGGATGCCTGCTCAGCAGGGCAAGTGTCTCTTCCTGGCTTGTAAGCAAGACATCATCAACCTCAGGGGTTCTGCTCCTCCAGCAGGCTGAGAACACTCCTGACCTGCTAAGATACAGTTATTTGTATTTAATGTCCTTTACAAAATTACTTTAATTTCTGCTAACGGTCACTGCCTGAGAGAAGTTCCAGCAAGCTCTAGGCATGCTGAAGGGACAGGATGCTGCTGCTCCCTCTGCAGAATAATTTATAGTTGACACAACCACATAATTGGGACGAGAGCTGAAGCAGCAGAAAGGAAATCACAGCTCCTGGATGAGCATGAGGACTTTTGCCACATATGCCCTGATCCTGATCCCACTCCCCTGCCACAGCCCTGGAGAAGCAGTTAAACCCCGAGCCCCCAGCAAGGGCGAGTCCTGCTCAGTGTACCACCAAAGTCAGCTCAGAGTCCTGTCTTAAGCCACGAGGGACAAGCACAGCCAGGGACAGGGACAGTCCATGCCGGCCCTCTGAGCTTTTCTGTGCCTTTTCCTTCCCTCCCCCAGCCTCATCCTTATCTCGCAGATAAAGAGCAGACAAGCCGGTGATTATCCCCTATCAGGAACCGATGACTAATCTGTCTACCATGAGCGCTTATCCGGCCCCATCGCTAGGTATCCCAGACGCTTGCACTCTTAATATCCTCCTCCCGACCATCCTGCCCGCCACTCCCAGCTGCAGCCATCCAGAGCAGCCTCGACTGCCTCTACAGGGTCACCTGTCTGTCTACAGGGACCAGGAGGGCATGGTCACCTGGAGTGACCCATCCCACCAAAGCTCAGCTCATCCCTCGTCCCTCGCCACGGCCGTGGCCGCTGTGGTAGATTAAGGAGGAGGAGGAGGTCACAAAATGTAAAAAGTAGGTGCGTTCTTTGGGGGTTCCCGGGGCTACCCCGCCGTGCCTGCTGCTCACACGTAGCGTTAGCAACGGAAAGCCCGAGCAGCGAGGAAGGGAGTGTGCAGCTAAATAAAACCTCCTCCTCCCACGCAACACATTGAGCACTTCGCACGTTGGGGTTCGGGCCGCAGCCAAATTAGCAACGCGCCTCCCGCGCCTCCAAATAAAGCCCGAATTTGCTTGTAAATGTATTTTTCTCTCCTATAAAAGATTCAGAGAGAGGGCTGTAATAGCGAATTCCCACACGTGCAGCACAACCCGGCAGATAACGGGCTGCCCAATTACGCTGGGGAGCTGAATAAACATTTAAGAGCAAACAACGGGATTTGTGCTGGGTTTAAATATTAATGGCAGGATTTGTCCACTTCCCCTTGCCAACGTTCACACCGTGGGGGCTTCGGCAGCGGCACGCCGTGACGCAGCTGATGAGTGATTCCATGTCTCAGCTCCAAAGGAGCTGGGAACGGCATGTAAAACAGCCCGGCGCCTGCATAACACATTTCTCATATAGCAGCATTCGTGCTCCAAAGAGCCCTGTTTCAGACGTGCTGGATCTTGGTCCTGCCGGATTCGGATTTAAGGAAACACCATAGCACATCTTGAGTGGAAAGAGTGTTTCACCAGCCCGTTTACACTGGCTGTAGAAACTGAGATAAAAATGCAATCCATCATACCCCAAGCTGGGCTCCCCCCTCACTGGGAGCTCGGGGGTTTAACTGTTTGACAGCCAAGTGAGACTTGGCAAATACAATGACTGAGGAAAAAGGACTGGAAAAATCTACAAATTAGAAAACAGAGTGAAGTCAGGCATGGAAAATTCAACTCCTTGCTCAGAAATTAGCTGCCCAACATGAAGAAAACAAAAGGAGCTCCTGGAACGGGAAGCTGCAGGTTTCCAGGACTGAGGAGGCAGTAGGACCTTGTGGGTCACGCCAAAGCATGGTCACATCCCAAACCCAAGCTCCTGAACCCAAGAAAGGGAGATACATCAGCTGAGTAGTGTGGAAAGCACTCCCAGGACATCTGACTTGAAGCAGGATTGGTGATACAAAGAAAAAAGGCTTGATTATAATTTTTAACCAGTACCTGAAGCTGATAAAGTGATGCTAAAAGCCACCCAGTGATAAGGGTGGCTGCTCCAGCATCTCCCTTATGGTCATTTCACCCGACTGTGCCCAGCACCCATCAGTGGTTTGGGGCCTGGCCGTGCCAGCCCCGGGGTCAGTGGTGCCTGGAGCAGGGCTGGCTGTCGTGGTGGCCATTCACAAGGGCCATCTCATGACTGCACATGGTGGTGTTGCTGAATGCCTCCAGGCTCCTCTTCAGCGTCCAGAGAGAAAACAGATGTGAAGGATCAGCTCAGGGCGGGGGGTGGGGAGGACATGGACAAATAAGCAAACGGCAGAAAACCTTGAAGAGAAAATAACCAGGCACCAGAAAGGAAATGAACTCTAACAAGGGATTAAAAATAGCAGCAAAGCAAGGAATCCAGCTCTGCCAAGACTCCCAGTTCGTTTTCAAGTGGAGGCAAGTCAGAGCGAGCTGCCAGGGCAGCCTGAAGATTCACATACACCTGACAGCACCGGGACAAGGGAATCCAGACTGGCTCCCAGCATGGTGGACAGGAGCAATGTGGTCCAGCTGGTACCAGTACCTGGTGCAGCCAACTTTGGAAGCTGCTTGTCAAGAATCACTCGTGCTCTGGAGTAGTTTGGCAACCCCAGTCACTCTGCAAGACAAGGGGAAGAGCTGCCTTTCTCTCCAGCACTCAGGTGTGTTTTTCCCCTTAAATCCATCACAGCTCAGCAAACAGGAACATGAATGCCCTGGAGATCTGACCTTCTCCTCCTCCCCTGTGGGAAGGCAGAATTTCGAATAGATTTACTGGTGCTGCCCTCCAGACGCTGTCTCGAGATGACCTGAAAGTCAAAGAGTGCCTGAGGACTCCTCAAACATCAGCCTTGGCTCGGTGTGACAGGACAGGCAGGGACTTCCTGCACACTGACCTGGCAGCCAACTCACTGCACACAAGGAGCAAGGTGGGACAGTATTAGCCCAGGAGTTGAAGGAAAGCTTAAGGTGGTCAAGAATGCATGTAGGGAAAAAGGGAATGGATGAGCCAGCAGGCTTCTTATGGCTCTTGCATAAGGAGATCTGCTTTTCCCATACCAAAGCCTGAGGGACCATTACCTTTAAGGGTTTTCCAAAAGTCCTCTCCTCCAAGAAAGCTCCCAAGACCCTGCAGGACCATGGAGGCCTCTTGGTGATTTACATGGCTTGTCCTCAGAGGGAGCTGCCCCTGCACCTTGTGACAGCAGAGGATTTGTGGCTTTTCTCACTTCTGGTTGAGAAGAGCATCCCAAGCCCTTTGATGGCACCAGCTGAGCACCACAGATACAGCACCATCCACTGGCATTTCCATGGGCCAGACAGACCACCCCAGCCACAACTCCTGGACTGAGGGCAGCAGCACCCTCTCCCATGTCCACATGCTGCACAAGGTGGGTGAGTTACAGAGCTGCAAACACGGAGTCTGCCAAAATCTCCTGCTCCTTATGCAAGGAAGGGGGAGAATTCATCAGTGATGCATGAAAGGTACCTCGAAGCCCCAAATCTGGGCCCACAGGCACTGTGCCATCTTTAAGCTCTCAGAAGAGTGGAGGGAACAGGATGCCAAGGTGGCCACCACCAGATGATCCTCATTCCCATGGAGTCCCAGCTGTTGGATCCAAGCCCTCCAGCTGCAGCTTCTGGCTGCCCCCAGCATTCTACCCACCAGGAGAGACCAAGCAGCCACGAGTCACTTTTGCTGGCACAGTGCAATCCTTGCAGCCTTGCTCTATGCCAGGCAGCCACACTGCTGGCTTTGTCCCCTTGGGGAGGAGCATTGAAACCTACCCTGGTCCCCTCCCTCCAGCTGCCACTCCAGACGCCAAGCGTGGAGGTGCCAGACACGGGAGATGCTCTCGCTGGCACACGCTGCCCTTCGCAGCCAAGGCACAGGAGCAGAAACGTGACCCACTTCAGCAGGCAGAGGTCAAGTGGGGAGCAGAGCTGCAGGCACACCTAGGCTCTGCTTGGCCTGAATCCTCCGGGAACACGCAAGCGCCTTGGCTGCGCTCCAGGACTCCATCATTACTGGATAGTTTGCATTTCCTTCTAGGAAGGCAGCCGGGAAGATCGGCACGCGGTGCACAGCCCACGGCTACAGACTCCTGCAAGGAACAAAGCTCCAGTGCCCAGAGCTGAGCACGCCAGACAATGGACAGTAATTTTCTCTGCCATTCAGGCTCTGCAGGAGAAGGAGCATCCCTGAAAGCCTTATTTTACAAAACCAGACAATCCTCTTGCACAAGGGGCATTCCCCAGCCAGCCTGGTGCAAAAACAGCTCCTCAGTCCTACAAGCTTGCCATATAAATAAGGAAAGAGGAATCCTTTGAGTGACCAGAGGCAGGTGAGGAAGACCTGATGCTGATATGAAGCTCAACAGACCTACCCTCAAAAGAAGGAGGGGCAGGGAAAAAGGAAGGATTTCCAGAAAGAACATTCTTGCTCCAGGGTGTAATAACTTCAGGTGCCCAATGCACACAGTGGGTTACTGTTTGGGTTGCACAAGCTGGCCTGCCAAAAGACACCTTGGCTCCAGCCACAAGGCTGGGGTATGACCCCAAGGGTCTGAAATGCACATGGTCAAGAAATGCACATAAAGCTCTACATAGAGCACAGCTTAAAGAATTACAAATCCCAGGATCAGTGACCCACTACAAATGCATGATTGACAGCTGGGAAGGGCAAGATGGTGGACAAATTTGGATCCACTTCACCTGGAGACCCTAGAACTCCTCTCCCACAAACAGACCCCCATGGCTGCAGCCCTTCCTCACCCTGGGGTCAAGCAGGTCTGCAGTGTAGTTGGTTGCACCGTGGCTGTTCTTCTGGCAGGACTAAGAGGGCAACACTTGCAACACTGTCTGGGATGAAGAATCGAAGCCCTGGACAGCATCACTATGAACTTGAATGTGAGGGGTTTGGAGCCTTCCTTTTCACAGGAAGCAACATTTATGAGCTATAGATCACCTTAAGAGTATGTCAACATATGAAGGCTGATCTGCATCCTTCCCAGGGGAGACAAGGCTGCTCTCCAGCTTGCAGAGGTGTTTACACACTTGTGACCAGCCAGGCAGCCACAGGGGTGTCAGGTAGGTGCCACCCTCTGTGGGGTGACCACGTCTCTGTTGGTTTAAAATCGCACACTGAAGTGCGTAAATTTGCACCAAGTTTGAAGGGAGTGAGAATTTTTGCTTTGTTTTTTTTTTTTTTAAGCCACTTGTAAAAACAAGAAGCAGATATTGAACTGGAGCCAACATCTGTATCTTTGTAAGACTCTCAACCACCAGCCTTTTGCTGACTCTAGAACAATAAATATTCAGAGCCTTAAAAGCTTTACTTCAATCTGCTTAGGAGAAAGCAGCTTCAAACAATGGCCAAGAAGGGATCTTGCCCAGCCTCAGCTTCAGTAGATCAGTTCAGAGAGGGAATGGCCCTCACCAGATCCTTGCAGCATCACAGCTCCTCATTCTTTTACAATTCCAAAAATTGAAGGCCCCCCTGCAAAAGCCAGTTAGTTAGAGCACAACCACCCATGCAGCACATGTGGCCCAGCAGAGGAGACAAAGACCTCTCCCAAGGTAGGAACAGGAACTACCAGATAGAGAGAGATGAACACATCCAAGATCAGAGCTGCCATCACCCCCATGGTGACGGTGAACCTCTGGCCTTACTTCTCTACATGTGGATTCAACTAGTTCAGATGGTATTTTAGGCTGCATATGGGGCTTTTCATCTTCAGAACACTTAATAGGCACGTGTTAATCCCTGCAACGCCCTTCCGTGGCAGATAAGTGTTTATTATCTCTGCTCTACAGCTGGTGGGACTGGCACAGCGGGGAGCTGCTCATTGTTGCAGACCCTGGGCAACTTCAGCTCCTGGGCTCCTTGAAAAGACACTGTGGGAGATCCCCAGGAGCCTGGGCCACATCCTGGGCCAGTGGAGCAGGGCTGGGCTGGGCACTATCCCCCAGATTTTCAGGGGAGGAAGTCAAAAGCATTTTCCAAACACAAAGCCACAGGACACATCTCCATTGCCTTTGTGCAGTAGGTAAGAACAGCAGCGCTCATTTATTATGGGTAAATTAACGCCCATGGAGATTAAAGCTTTATCTCCCACCAGCCCGGCCACATCCGACTTAGTGCAGGGCTCAGGCTGACACTGTGTCCCCATGTGCTGGAGGAGCCACATCCCCACTTCACCTCCCTCTCCACAGGGTCCCAGCACCACATCCTCGGCTTCTCCATTCTACTCTGAGCTTCACCTTGTTCACTACCAGCCTGTCAGCTCTGCCTCTTCCTGCCTGTTGAAGCCCATGTTTGACACACAAACACATAAAGAAGAGGAGAGGGCAGGCTGGGGACACCCCAGCCATGTGGTCCCAACACCCATGCATTAACATCAGTGTGACACTTCCAGCTCTTTTCTGTGCAGCAAAAGACAAATGTAAAATGAAGGACACCGCCATGGGCACCAAAACCACCACCCCAGCCCCAACCACAGAGCCAGGGTCACACAGTGAGGAGGGAGGAATTACCGTGCACTTGGTTGATCTCAGAGTTGGATGACAGGATCTCATCAGCCAACTTTTGGGCGGTGGGCAGCACCTCGGTGTGGTGTGCTGTGATCAAATACTGGACAAACTTCTGGAGCTGGTCCCTGTTCATCTGGAAAAGGGTCTCTGAGATGGGAAGACGGAGTTTGACCTGGTCTGGTTTGCGGATCCTGTACAGTGAAAGCGCCACGACGTGAGCGCAGTAAAAAATGTCCTTGTTCCCACAGCCGCACGTCACGGAGGTGATTTTGCAGCGGTCGAAGCTGATGGCCACCTTGTAGGTCATCTCTGGTTCTGTTGCAGTCGCTGGCTCCGTTACTGTTCCACTGAGGTGGAACCCTGGAGAGGGAAAGAAGAAGAGAGAAAGGTCAGGTTAGCTTCCATCTGACCACAACCACCCATGGCAGCTCTGGCAGGAAGGAAAGCCAAGACTGCTCGTGTTTCTCTCTCATATAGCAAGGAGTGCAGCACCCAGCACAGCCCATCCCCGTGGCTTACACCCAGCAACACCCAGCCCGTGTATACAAACACACTTCTGCACCAACACACACACACAGCCAGATTCATCGGCGAGTTTATTTAACAGCCAAACCCTCAGGGGAAGAGCAAAGCTGCTCATTCCCATTTGTTTAAGTATCTCAGACTGTTTCTCTCTTGGGAGTCATTTCCATCCACGCCTCCCTCTCGCTGAATTTGCAACTCACATGAGTGAGGGCTGGTAGAAAAAGACCACGTTTGCTTTTCTTTGATGAGGCAGACAAAAAAATCCACAAACTAAATGCAAAGCAATTTCAGCTTTGGTCTCTCAACCAGGTAGAGTGCTCCAGGGCATGGTCACAGCTCTGAGCCCTTCCACACAGTGGAAACAAAGAGCAGGGACAGGAGCCATGCACAGTCCAAACCACAGCTGGGAGAAAACCATTCACTGAGTTCCACAAATTGTTCACACCAATGTTACAGTGCTCCTGACAGTTCCCACCATGCAGAAAGGGGGAGCAGTGCCTTCAGGCATAAAGTGTGAAAAAAAGCCCCCAGAAGTACCAAACACAGGTGAGGAACATGAAATGCGCTCAGAAAGTCTCATGGGTCAAAAGAAACGTGGATGTACCAAGCAAGTGAGGGACTAAGTCAGTGAGGTAAGACTGACTGATGGATGCCTATCAGCCTCACTTTGAATGGGAGCCTCAGGGAGTCCTTCTCATGATCCAGTTGCTGAGTGGGTTCAACACCAACACTCTGCACTTGCTCAGCCACCTGGAAAAGGGATATCTTTGTTTCTCACACTCATCTGCCTTGTTCCTCCAAGAGAGTGAGGGTGCACCAGGAGGTTAATTAACACAGCCAGGGCAATCTGGTGCCCCCATGTCAGAACATGGTGTGGGACCTGGCACCTCACAGTGCCCATCCCAGCCATCCTCCCTGAGGAAGATGCTCACTTTTCTCCGTGCCACTGCAACCTTATTAAGCCTGTGTATGTACAGGTCCCTGCAGAGCCTGCCATCCCCTCGGAGAAGGCAGCAGACAGCTGAGAGCCCTACAATTAGCGACAGAAAAGGAGAAGGGGTGGGGGGGTGAAGATTAAAATACATTAACTGCATCAAACCCTTGTGCGTTTGCCAGCTCTTACAAAGGCTTTCGGAGACAAATTCTACCAGAGGTTTTTAATAAATGGCATCAAAACCAGCTATTCACTGCCAGTCTCTTTAAAGCCACGCCAAAAACCACATTCAAATCTGATTAAGCGTCAAGGAGGTCTGCTTTTACTTTAGTGCCGGGGCGGGGGAAAAGCAGACCTGTTCTGCTGCCATCACCCAAAAGCCACCCCATGTGGCCAGCAGAGCAGGAGGGGAGGGATGCACAGCCCTGCGCTTCCCTCCCTGCTCACAGGCTGCTGGAGCAGGAGCAGCATGGCTGTGGAGGTGCTGGGCTCGGCGCCGCGCGAGCAGCACGGCCAGGGGCTGACGAGCCTCCCCCTCCACACAAGCCCTTCCCCTGGAAGCCAAACTATATAAATCCAGAGGATAAACTCCAAAGTGTTTATGTTTTACCACTTCTCTGGTTTGCAATGCTTGGCAGGAGGCTCCGACTCACTGCCAGTTTCTCCCTAGTTTACTTTTTGAACAAGTTAAAGGGACTGGAAACCGCGTTCCTGAGCAAGTATGTACGTATAGCCTCATATGTATGCCTGCACACACATATATAAAACACTCTAGGACAAATTACTGGCCATAAACACTGCCTTGAAATGCTTACTTTAACACGATTGTGGGCCAGACCCCACTTGGGGCTAACTGGTGTAAGACTGGAGAAACTCATTTAACCAAATTATCTGTTTCAGACAGGTATAAGTCTGAAAAGATATCAACTGTGGTCTGATCCGGCCTCTCATGACAGAATATTTGTCCAGATATTCCTCAGGATAGTCTCAGGCATCCTAAAAGCTGTGGGATCTGCTCCCATCTGCTCCAAGGGCTGGTCTTCACAATTCAGATCTGGTCTGCACATTGAACAGGACCATTCATTATGTCAACGACTGCCAAGTTCATCTGGCACTCAAGCCCCAAGTCAAGTGTTGGTTTAGATTTTAGCTGTGGTGACAGCAGGTCTGTAGGATAAACTAGGAACTCTACAAAACATTTATCAAAAGTTGAGTCAGAAATTAAACATGGAGGGGTGGAAGAGAGATGAGCTGGCAGGAACAGAGGCATTATTTGTGAATATTTACTTTAATGTGAGGTCAGACTGCAGCTACCACATTGCAGCCAAGTCGGCACCCCAGCACCATGGCTGCTGAGCACACGAGCTCAGCAGTGATGGGTATCACAGTCCCAGAGAAGAGTGGTGGCTAAAAGGTAGTTTTTGGTGTGGTTACTTCATCATCCATTGAAGCACACACTCCTGCTCCACACAGAACACTGATGCTATCACCAAAAAGCTATAGGTAGCCCTGGAAAAGTACAGCTCTCACTGTACCCTCCTCTCTGTTCATCTTGCATCCTGGAAGAAAGAAGCATCCTAGGAGCTGTGATATCAGCACTTCAATAGAGAGAAACACAGCCCTGATCACTGACATAAGGTCTGGATAGCACTGACAGCAAAGACATACTCTCCTCTGTGTCCCCCCGTACATTCAATTTAAGACATTCCTACAGCCCAGTGCTTATCTAGGACTTCATCTTCTGTTCTTAACATAAGCTAAATTAGTGTTTGATTTGCTGCCAGCAAAGTTACAGTGCCAAGGCTTGAAAACCATGGAAAATAAATAATTAAATACCATCTTTGTAACTGCAGACTCATTACACCCCTCTAGAGTCTAGCTTTGTCCCAAGATCTTCACCTTTTCCCTGCCCCAGAACACCCTCTCCTACTTTTACCACAGAAGCTTCCCAGTGGATGTCTCTTTGATTGAGCTTGTAAAAGGAGCTGACTGTTCATAACTGGCCCAGAAAAAGCACAGAAAGGTGCCATGAATGTTCACGGGCACACAGGGCATGATGAGCTCATCTCTTTCTAATCCCAGCCATCCAACCCATCAAATGGGGACAAAACTGGAGGAAGAACTTTCCTTGTTTTACTGCCACAGGACATTGCACCTCTGATTTAAATTAAAACAGATCCTAGAATTGTTTTCCAGGAGTTTGTGAGTTCCACATTGGTGGGACTTACTAACTTGTCATCTGGGCAGCACTCTCCTCTTCAGAGCTGATAAACCCTGCAGGCTGGGAGGAGGATGGATCCACAAAAAATGAAATAAAAATTCCTGGGCTCTCAAACAGCTACAAAGGATCAAGCCTTTAGCAGGGATCCCAATGCAGGAGACTTTGCTATTGGCACAACAGTATTAACACCTCAACAGAAGCATCTTTAACCAAGACGGTAAATTTTTTGATTTCTAAACCTACTTGACCAAAAGAAGTTGTGCAAACTCTTCCAGTAGTGCAAGACCAGAAAGCCTTTCAACAGGACATCTTTAACTCAGATATCCTTGTGCCAACCATCAGGAGAAACCACTAGCCTGTCCTGCAGCTCCAACCTACCATGAGGCCATCTGCAAAGACCCCTTGCTTTGTGTCCTTCAGCAACTCACTGAAGATAAAGCAAACATTTAGGCTGGTAATATTGAAATACCTGGAGTCTGGAGACAGGGAGATGCCCAGATGGAAATTTAAACCCCAAAAGCAAGCAAAACCCAGGCATAGCCCCTTCCCTTCTCATAACTGTGGCACCAACACTTGAAAGAGAGAGGAGGACTCCTCCACACCTACCACACTAGCTGGGAACCCGAGTGCTCAGCTCTGCTCCCTCTGGCAGTTGCTGCTCACAGCCATCCCTCAGATTTCACACTGCAGCCCAGACTGAAGTCACAGTTGTCATTTGCTAAGTTGTGCCATTCGGAAAAAATAAGCTCTTCCTTCCCAGGCGTGGCAGTCGCTTGTCTTTCCCGGAGTGTTGGCACAGTCCTGCAGGGGTGGAAAGCACCACAGAGCTGCAGCCACCTGCAGGACCTAACCCTGAGGATGCTGGACTGGCACTGCTGTGTGAGAGGATGATGGCCAGTAACACACAGGTAACGTGGGGAACATTTCTTCATGGCACTGTGGTTCTTCTGCCTCCTCACAGGCTTTTCTATGTCTTTGTGATAACCTTGAAGCAGGGCAAGGAACGGCTCAGTAGAGGGAAATGTGCACCACATCCATGCCCTGAGCATGGACCACTGGTGGGATGTAGCTAGACCACGTACATAAAGAACTCACAACCACACCTAGCTGTCAAAACCTTAAGTAACCTCCTCGTACCTGAGGCTGATATTTTGGGCAGCCTCTGTTAGGAGCCACGTGATGGAAAGTCCATCCACGCAGCTTCCTGAAGGCACCAGCCACATCCCCTTGCATCACAGCCAGAGAGGGGTGGCTGTGGCTAACAGCAGCTTGGCTGCTCACTGCTCTTGTACTCTGTGCTCAGCTCCCAGGATTCTCCACCTCTAGCCAGACTAACCCCACTCCAAATCTGTGTTTGGGGAGCTCTGTCTTCAGGCAGGCAGGAGCTCTGTGAAACCAAATGGAAAAGAATAGATGGATATTTATGGGGCTCAGCAGATGTACATGAGGTAAACTGAAATTCTCAGTGCAAGTTGTATACACTAGGTTAACGTGACCCAAATATGTTTTTTTAAAATTTCCAAACCACAGCGGAAAGTTATTTTAAACTAAAGTGATTCCAAGCTCTTTAGTGATTAAACGGACTGCAGCTCCAGCTCCTAGTGGAAAAACCATTTGTTTTTCCAGTGTGTGAAAGCCATAACTAGCAATGAATAATAATTGCCGCACCCGAGTGTTATTTATAAGCCATTCTCAGTCACATTTCCATGCCTCGAAACAGCAGCTTTCTAAACATGAACTCAAAATCGGTCAATATTTGTAATGTAGACAACACCCACGGGAGGAAGGTGTCGGTGTGCTCGGGCGGTGGGAAGCGGAGGAGAGTAAAATCTCCCGAAGCTTTCCAGCTTCTAGATCAATTCCTCCAGCCGGCTGATGCTGACAATTGCTCAGTCCCTGACCTTGCAGTTGGAAAGGAGATGGGCTCATGAACTCATTTGCACATGACAATGCTCCAGCAAAGTGAATCATCTGCCTCCGATAGTAACGAGAGTACGGCGTGCCCCAGCCCTCCCGGGCTCCATTCAACCAGCACAGGGCTGGCCTTTTGTGCTGCCAGTGCAAGAAAGACTCTGCTGAAGATGTGTGCAATTAAACCCACTTTTCTTGTTGCTCTTTTGATTCAGCAGCTCAATGAGAGGCACCCTAGGCAGGTGTTGTCACACACAGATAAAATGTGCCTTTTCAGAGCACTGGCAGACAGAAAGAAAGAGGGTAAGGCTGAATCAATTGCCATTTCTCCCTTGCAAAATAGGGAATCCAGGCTTCCAGCGAGTCAATGAGCAGAGCTGCTATGAGTTTCCATCCTCCCTCCTCTCCAAAGCTATTCTGTTTTGTGACCACAGGCAAAGGTGCTGCTGTTGAGACAGACTTTGGCAGGGATGAAGGAGGCAGGCGATGGCTGGTCAGGAGGATGCCGCCCCAGCAGCACAGAGCCTCGCTTCTGCTGCTAAAAGATTTCCCCCTGCAGCCCTGCTCCCTGTCCCTACCATGCTCCTGTCCTTGCCCAGTCATTATCATCCTGGAAAAGCACCTCCACTTTCACAGAGCTAACAAAGACCATTAATATCACCCCAGGAAGGAGCCATGCCCGCAGCTGAGCTGCCGCAGGAGGAGCCGACACAAAGGGATATGGATGAGTTGGAGAGTATGCACCATGCCTGCAAGGGTCCCCACACATACCTACGGCCTCAGGCACCAACTACGACAGGTTTGGGAGAAATACTCTTCTACCACCTCTCCAGGTAGGCCAGGGAAGAAGCAAGAGCTGCAGCTGTAAACAGAGGAGATGGAATGGGGCTGTTTGTGCTGGAGGGAGCCGTAAGCTCCTCTGAGCAGCTGAGTAAGCTGGAGGGACGCTCTCTCTGCCATCTGCTCTGATCCCACAACACCTCCTGCAAATGAAGAGTCAATCCGCTGGTTTCTATCCCTGTTAACCTCTAATCAGCCAAGAGGACCGGCCTCTGCCTTGCTCTTTATCCGAGCCAGCTAATGCGTGAAGCACACCGCGCTTCCCATCTGCTCCAGCATTACTAGAGTTAAAGGACAAAGCCGTTTCCCTGTCCCGAGCATTCACTTACACAGATGCCCTTGTATTAACTCAATTTCTCAGTGATTTCCATTATTACCCTTACGAGATTTCTGGTGTTTGTTTATCTAGGAGCCTGAAATGGAGGTTTTTCCCCTCCCCCTACCCAGCTCAGGGGCTTGGCTGGCCCAAGGCCATGCTCCAGACAACCAGTCCTAATCTGTGATTTTACCCAAAAGTATTACAAAATGTTCTCCATTTTCTCCCCAGCCTGGAGTGCTCTTTGTTGCCCATACAATTCTTAAGAACCAGTTTTTTTGGGTCTTTGTTGCCAGCCCCAAAGCCAAGACCATCCTTTCCAGCATCACCTTCCACAATCTTCCAACACCTGTCCACTAACGGGTTTTTAATCTACCCAGATGTACAACCCTTGCTCTGAAGGCATACAGTTTGGGCAAAAAAGAAAAAATACAACCAGTTTTAAAGCTTGGACTGATTTCCTCTGCTAAGGTGTAGCCTTGCAAGCTGAATTCCTCTGCTAGCAGATCAGATCCACTCAATCTAAATGACGATTCTGAAGCAACAGAAAGGGCTTGAAGAGAGAATGACTTCGCTGCATCTTGGTTAACATATGATGCAATAACTAGTGGCAAACTGCTGTCAAGTCTCTGTTCTTTACTGCTACAGTATAACTAACTTATAGGCATCTTGAATATAAAGACCTTTCTTACAAAAACCAGAAATGTGAGAAAGGTGAAGATATGCAGTACATTTTTAAGCAGAAGCAGTGAATGCAGCATCCTTACAGTCAAGGGAGAAAAAGCAACGCATTTTTGTGACCATCCTCAAAGCATCCAGCCCTCTCCTCTTCTCCCTGTGCTTACAAGTGGCTATATCCAAACAAGGAGCAACATGGTTCCTTGTCACAGCTCAGGTGTTTGCTCAACAGATGCAGGGTTGTTTTCAAGCATGAAAGAAAATATCCACAGGGAGGAAATTCACTTTTGCCGCAGCTTCCGGGCTCATGCGTGCCATCAGTTGGAGCTGCCACAAAGCAAACCCAGCCCCGTGCTGTCACCACCTCGACTGCCTCAAGGAAACTGATGGGAGATGCCAAAACTCACACACGAGACTCAGATGGGGTCATCTCCTGACTTCAATGAAGCCACCCAGATTTCCAACAGCTGAGAAGCTGGCTTCTAGCACATAAAAGGGTTCTAATTAGGAACTGCCTCTTATCCCTTCATGCAAGCATCACCATGATGGGATCACTGAACTTCATCACAGTCAAAAGCAAAGGGAGCAGTGCTCTTCCCTTCATCGCCTTTTCAATGTGGTGATTCACAGAGCTCTTAGCACCACAAAAACATCATCCCAACCCTTAAAGCAAAGTGCCTCCTATGCCAGAGCCCTTAACCCGTTGCTCCTGGTTTAAGGGCTCCTTCCTCAGGGTCCTCTGCTTGCGCAAGAAGTTGATCCAGAGCCATGGTCATCCTTTTCTCTCGAGGTATCTGCTTGCCTTGCTGACCTGCTTTTCTGAGACACAACCTCCCTCCGGAATTGGCCGCTTTTCCAGGACTTAGCCTGAGGCTGGGGAGCAGCTTTGGATTTTGTCTCCAAACATGCAAAGATAAATTGCATTCAATGCATATTTTACCATTTAAAGCTGCCTCGGGAGTGAGCCATCTTCAAATCAAAACACAAATTCAATTTACCGATATTGAAAAACAAAAGCAAAACCAAGCCTGAGAACCTCCTGACTTGTCTTCTTCCCACATTTTGGTCTTGCATAGGGCAGGACTATCTTAATCAGAATCAAACCAGGGCATCACACAGTAATGGAGGGAAGCAGGACACCACCCTGCTCCTCCCTGAGACACCAGACCTTAAAACAGCAGCTCTACAATTTATAGGGAAGTTATTAGTTATGATTTTCCTGGCCCTCAGATGCCTTCCGAGGGAATGAGGCAGCCTAGATTCAATACGAAAATCTGCTCCAAATTCTTCCCCAAAAAGACACTTTTCCCACTAAGAATAGCTCTTTCATTTTAAGAGAGCATAAAGTCTGACTTTCTAAGCCACTGGCAGTGTTGTTAAATGAACACTGTATTTACAAAGCATTTCAACAGCATTTCTGGTAATGGTCTCAGTAACAAATTTGTTGAAAAGGTCAATTAACTTCCTTCCGAGAACCTCACTTCTAAGCACAGAAAATGGCTTTGCATTAAAACTGCCTCCCCAAAGTGGAAAAAACTCTAAGGTGACACCATTTTGCCATTTCCACCCTCAGCTCCCCATTCAGCAGCTGAGCACAGACCCCAGGAGAAGGCATCAGAATGACTCCCCTCTCCTGCTGACTTTTACAGCCCTTATTTAGAATAAACCCACCTTTTTTTTTTCTTTTTACATATATTTATATATATATATGAAATTTCACTAAGGAGACTACAGACACACGCTTTATATTGCAGAAATATTATTATATTAAACAGCTTAGCTCACTTCAGTAACTTCAAAAAACCTTTGCCATTTCCTCCCCTCTCTGGCCCCCAAACCAATAAAGCTTAAATTCTGGAGCTTATTTGGGCTGCTCCATATAGGGAAATTATCTGCTCATTGCAGAATAAATTATTCAGCAATTGCTATTCCAGATCAGCCTCCTCTGTTGACATTTTATTCCAGAATAATTTTTGGAAACTTGGTGAGTAGATTTCTGAAGAAAGGGACCTCAATTCCAGGACAGGGAGTTATCCTAATACCTGCTGGCACACCAGTGGCTGGGCTGGTCACCATCCCATGGTGAGAGCCTTGACCAGAGCCATCCCAGAAGAGGAGGTGAGAGGTGGTATCAAGTTTGGGAAGACTGACTGCTGTATTTCAACATCCAGCAAAAAGTGAGGTGAAGGAAAGGCACAGACCTTTATTTTATGTGGAAATAAATGTTTTTTCCAGCTTTCTTTCAATTCCTAAATTGCAAAGGGAGAGGAACCACCCAGCAAGAGGCTGGAGGACTGTGCATCACAAGGTGTAACATCAGGAGGGTGGCACAGCTTTAATCCATCATGCAAGTAAAGTGCTGAGGGTATTTGAGAAGCACCAATTCTGACAGTGGAGAGCCCTGCAGAGCTCCACATCTACATGTGCTGTGGTAGTTTCCAAGCCCAACTCAACCTGCTGGTGGATGTTTTGTGCCTCTTCCACATGGCCCAAGGCCTTTTCTGGGTATTCTCCAGTTCTACCAAATTATGCATCACATCCAACACTACTCAGAGTCAGCTCCATGGAGCCCAGAGGCCGTGCCTGAGCAGCCAGACTCATTGCCATTTCCTGGGCACAACCATTTCCACAACTCCCACAAACAGCTCCCTGGTACAAACACCACCACGCACAAACCTCAACACACTTCAGAGGGCAACAGCAAAGCAGTGTGTTCATGCACTGTAAGGAAAATCAAAGAGGGATAAGACCAACCCAAGTGAGGCAACCACATAAAAGCCCTCAGCCGCCAGTATGTCCTCTCTGGTGAGACCCCACAGCGAAGTTCTGGGTCATGGCTGACAAACAGTCAAATTTCCCAATTCTGCAGGACCAAAACCTCTGAAGAACAGTCAACACGCTTTAAATAACACTTTAAAAACCCTTTTGATCACATTAGTCTTTACATGACCTTTCTGAGAAGTCAGGAAGGCAGCGGGAGGTCTGCAGAGCAGAGACTTCCCCAGCAGCCCTCCTTGCTTGAAAGGAATGTGGTTGGGAGACAGATGCCTGACAAAGATGCTCTGCTCTCCTGCATCAGCAGTTTTCACCATCTTTAGCATGCAGGCATTTCAGGAAAAGCAGATTCCCGTGCAGTGATTTTAAGCCCCTCAGTACTACCCTTTCTCCTTCTGGACACACATTGTGCCCAGCATCTCCCAGCCACACATCACCGAGCTCTGCTTTAGTAAGGAGCATGCAACTGGAAAGCTGTCCCGGAAGATCCACCATGCATAGGAAAACATGAGCCCTCCTGCTTTTCAAGTCCAAGATGACTCCACAGCTTCACAGCCTTCAGAAACACAAAGGGCCACAAAAGCTGATATCCAAGGAAATAGGAGCCATCGCTCTTGCTGGGTTGGGAGCAGTGTACAGGCTGCCTCTGCGAAACTCATGTTTCTCATTAAAAACTTCACAGATTTTTTTTTTTTTTTTCCCCTGGAAAAACATTGTTATTCAACCCATAGCCTAGACTGCAGGCTCCTCCGTTTGCTTTTGATGCAGTGCAAACATCTAAAATGACACCATGTAATGACAAGATCTGTCATCAGGATGGATGGGGCTACAGTAGAAAGAAAAACAAAGGAACGATCCTTTCCTTCTCCCTAGAATTCAACACAATTAAAACAAAAGGAAACCTATATTGTGAAGTTAATGCTAAATACAAAGGATTGAAGGGAAAAGGGAAAAGCGTGATGTGAAACATTTAGTGGTGGTTTTCTTCCAATATGTGACATGAGGCCCCTTTGGCAGTGGATGGAGGGTCTCCAGCTCCTCTAAACATAGATCTATTTCAGTAATTAATTTCTCTTACAAAGAGGGAAAGGGAAAGGGAGAGGGAAAGGGTTGCAATATTTCAGATAACTATCTGTGGGTGAAATTCCACCTCTGCAGCCTCCTGAAGCTCCTGGTTAGCCCCCATCCTCTATGG
This sequence comes from Agelaius phoeniceus, assembly GCF_051311805.1. Lineage (NCBI taxonomy): Eukaryota > Metazoa > Chordata > Aves > Passeriformes > Icteridae > Agelaius > Agelaius phoeniceus. The sequence goes on from NC_135272.1 coordinate 28,570,224, forward strand.
GACAAGCCAGGCACAGCTCCTAGGTAGCAGACACAGCAGCATAATTTGGAACTGGAAGCAACCAAAAATCCAGTCAGCTCAGCATAATGGGAAAGAAATAAAGTAAAAAGCAAAACCAGATGAGCAACTAGGAACTGACTCCTCTCTTCCCTTTGAAAAGGGAAGCCAGTAATTTGAGAGAAGGTGGTTTTACCCACAATCTCAGCAAAGGATTTTAGGAGTCACCCTAATAATCACATAACCTAAGTATTACATAGTACTCCCACTTAAGAGATGGGAAAACATGGTGGGGAAATCTTCCCGACCCTTGAAAGCAGGTCCACGGCCCAGAAAAGGAGGAGCAAGTCCCACACTGTGGGTGACATGTCCTGGCTTGGAGTGGTGTCTCTTCTGGGCAGATGGCAGAGTGCACCTGAGGAGCTGCACCCTGCTATTTTTCCTGCTCCAGGCTGAGCAGGAGCAGAGTGCCCCTTCCCCTGTCTGGGAAACCAAGACAGAGGGGTCTGACAGCAAATTCAAGGCCAGGGAACAGTGGCTGTGCATGCAAGGAGCCCATGCTCCACTGCTGTCTCTCCAGGAAGGAAACCTCCAGCCCTACCTTACCCCCAGACATCTTCCTAGGGCTCAACTTGTAATATCTGCAAGGTTTTAAGTAAACTCCCATGTCTGGGCTTTCCAGGAACCACTGCCACTGACTAAATATGGTGCTTCACTGCAAAATTAATTGCCCTAATGAGAGCGGTCAGGGCTGATGATGCCCTCACTAAAATGCCACCTGCAAATGGATCTGTGCAGGTGGATTCCATACTGCCCTGATGCTGGATGTTGCTAACCCCACTTCCACAGCTGCTTAGCAACTCCCACAGTTTGCTGCACTGACTGTGTGTCAGGCATTAAGTACCCTCATACTCAGGTTTTGCAGGGGAGGAACACACAGGAGATAACACACAAACCATTTTCTCCTACAGGAGGTGCTGCCTCAGCCTCTGCTGGGCCCTTGAAAGTTCCTCCAGGATGCCAAACTGCAGCACACACCACTGAACAACCACTATCAAACCATTTGCAGTGGAAAAGCCTCAGTCTGTAGAGCCACATGATAAGCCTGGTTATCACAGGCACTTCGAGAAGATGCAAGCATGATCTTGAAACCACCAAGGTACAGAAATTAACCTCAGTTTGCTTTCCAAAGCTTGTAACATCTTAAGCAGATACAACTGCTTTTGTCATGGCTTGTGGCTTCTGATAATTTGAGTTGCTCAGAGAAGTTAACATCAGCCTGCTGCACAGCCAGACTCCAGCATCATTCCCACACTCCCATAGGAGGGGTATGCATGACACTTAAGGCAAGGTCACCTCCAAACCAAACTCAGCATCACCTCAGGATGGAGGAAGAAAGGAAGGAAGGAAGCAGCTGTGGGTTTCTGGCATCGCCAGGGGGCTGAGACCTGACTGGCACCACACACCGAATGACAGCTTGCCTGGAGGAGCAGCACTAGGATTGCCCAGTGATACACAGGGAAGATGTGTCTGTCCAGTTGTGCTGGGTTTCAAATTTACCCAGAGCTAAAGGAGATGAGAGCCTTAAAGTTCCCAGCAAGACCAATTCAATTCTCCCTGAGCCCTTGCTCAGAGACCAACTTGCAGAACCTCACACCCATCACTTGCGTGCACAGGGAATGGTCAGCCCTTACAGGCTCCGACACTGATGCACTCCCCTCAACAGCAAACAGTCCTTCAACAACACACACGACAAATTAAAATTATTCCAACCCTCAGCAACCTCTCTCTCTGAAGAGCAACTGCCACTACTTATTAATTTGCTTCCTCAAGATAAACAAGAAATTTATTCAAGTCTGAAACAGACCAGGAGCACACAAGGCAGCAGAGGGGCAGGGGGTTGCCACTTGTCTTTAAAAAATAAATACTTCTATGCTAGATTACACTTTCCACTTGCTGTTTCCCCCAGGAACCAGTTTCCACTCTGTGCAGGATGGAAACCCCACAGACTTCTATGTTTTGTTGAGGGCTCAATCATTTTTGAGGGGAGGAAGCACCAAATTTTAGACCTAGCAAGTGAAATGGAAATAAAAATAGACATTTTAAAATAAAAGCTAAATGCATCTGAGCGATGAGTGCATCTGTCTACAGGCTGCTCTCGCAGATCATGACCTTGACATCTTGCAGAGGAGGTGCAACCTTTGACAATCAATTCAGTTCCTTGTTTAGAGAAACTGCTCCATTAAACCTGGAGATGAACTCAGCATGGATGGAGAGACCAGCACTTCCCAGGAGAGCTGAAAACAGTCTCACTCCATTCAGTCAACAAGCAGGTGATGGTCGTGGGTGGAACTGGAAGAACAAAACTCTTCAGTACAGTTTCCTACGTCATCTACAGTGAGAAGAAATGGTTGGAAGGATGATGAGGAACAGAGTTCCCTTCATGCTCACAATGTACATTTGCAAAGGCAAAACATCATCTGTGGATTTTCCACCCATGCAACAGCCGCTCCAACAGCCTTGCTTTCATACATCCCCCCTTGTTTCTCCAGTCACAAGGGAGGAATTAAAAATGGCTGTTTCCAGCCCAGTACAAGCTATCAACTGCATCACTACACCAGCACAAAGGAAATTATGTTCACAGTATATCCAGCATTTGTGCAGACAGGAGTACATGGGAGATAAAAGGGAAAGAAAACTCACAGCAGGTAATCAGGACACCTAAAATACAAGTGGCAGGTCTGCAGTCATGGTTGCCTTCAGTCCTGGTGGTTTGCTAAAAAACAACCTGATTTTTAAGTGATCAGTGCAGAGCAACAGCACTGAGGATGCCCCTGGGGCAGTCGCAATCTTGGGATCTCTAGGATGCCATGAAGCCCTTATTCCTCAGCCTCCCCCTTAAGGAAGGTGTGAAACCTCACATTAGCTTCCTATCATCTCCAACCACACTACTGTAAGAACCACAGCTTGGAGAGCTCTGTGCTACCAAGAGACATTGCTGGATTCAGGCAATGGCTATGAAGTGTGCTGGGGTAAGACACCCCCAGACCCGTAAGTCTGAGTGAACTAAACTAAAAAAGAATTGAAAACCAAATCCCCTGTGACCATCACAGACTCTGTGAAGTTCAGCCAATCCCAACTGTTGTTCTCTTCTCCTACTGACCCCTGGACCACAGCAGTCATGGGACTGTCCTGGTCACACCTTTGCAATCCTCAAGCCAAATGCTTGGGAAATGCTATTCCAGTTCAACACCCCTGGGAGATGTGATGACTGAAGGGCCATCAGTTGACATCCCCAAGCTGTCCTGCAGCAAGCAGACAGATGAAACAGCGTGGTGGAGGCTGGCACGAGTGACAACGCCAGCGTGGGGCAGTTCAGCCTCCGTCCACTCTCCACCTATCACTGTTCACCCAGCTCCTCCACATCCAGGGTGGGCTACAGATATCACCCAGTATCCAAAGCAGATGCTGGATCCAGCTACCACCACTGAAGATATCAATTAAACTCACCTTGAAATTTTTGGCTTCCTGTATCTGTGTCGACTGGATAGTTAAGCTGACACCTTTGCACATTCTCTTTGTCTGGAGCCAACAGATCAATCTGCCTCAAATACAGGAGATCTCTTTTTAACACTCCAAAGCTAATGAAAAAAATCCCCTCTGGTGAAAGGAAAACACTGGATCAGAGAAGTTTTATTAGCCCTTAACCATGTAAAGTTGGAAGCTCGTCCCGTGTTTAATTCTAATACTCCAACTCTGTTAAACATTAACTGTATAAATAATCAAATACTTCACATGACAGAGTCATACTTCCAATATGGGGCAAATAACCCAGAGGGTAATGAAGGGTGTAGTCTTCTGGTCTGAAGGATTTCCAGCACTCTCCAAAAAGCAGAACAAAGACAGTCCCTTCTGCCTTCAAAGCAAAAGCTTTGATTCACTTGGGGAGACCACATCAAGCTAGAGCAGAGGCATGCAAGTAATCTATCTCATCATTCCCCTCTGCTCCAGAGACACACGTGAAACCACTAGCCACTGTGTGGTCTCAGCCTTCTCAAACAACCTGCATCCACTCCTACAACACCCGACTCTCCCTGGTCCTGCTGGCTGGCAAGCTCTGAGAGTCCTTCTCACCCTTGCTCCGCACCGCTTGGGGAGGTGATGTGGCACCAACCATCCAGCCCACATCAGTCCCAGACTCAGACCCTTCCACCAAACCCCAACATTGCTTCTTCAATAAGAGTGTTCTCCTGGCAAGTAGGACTTGAAGCAGACAGGGGCTCCAGCTTTCCAAAAGCTTGTGGTCTTCCACCTGGCTCAGAGGGGCCACAGACCCAACCCCACTGAAAATATCCCTGGTCTCCACTGCTTGTAACATGGATCACAACCACCTGCTGTGCTTGAAATTAAGCTCTCACTTTCCTTGGGCTTTGGTTTCCCTGACTGCAAAGCTGGGATAATGTCCCTTCTGGGGTTCATAGGAGTATTTAAAGGAGAAGGCTAAAGTTCAGTTCCTCAGGAAATGACAGGTGCATTTGCTGTGGAAGAAAAACTCTATGAAGGAAAAAAATGTTTGAAAAAAGTTAAAAATTAAATGCTGCATTAAAAGTATATAAAAGTGATGCTGACCATTCCCCTCATCCAAGGCCAAGCTAAGGTAATTTTTTTGAAATATGTAATCATGTGATGCTCAGGACTGCCTCAGTTTAGACTGATGCTCTCACTTTAATGCTGACTGAAAAGCTTCAAGTGATGCTTGACAATCAAAGCATCAAGAGCCAAATGGAGAATGGTCTAACCCACAGCCCTGCCTAAAACTGCGCTTTCAGTACTTCTGAGCTGACTTTGGAAAGCCAGTATTGGCTTTGGCAGAACCCAGGAGAACCACTGTGCATTAATTTTCGCTCTTGCTCTGCAGACAGACATACAAAAGATAAAGACAACAGTGAGGCTTGTTCAGAACAAGGGATCCAGCACCATCTCAGCACAAGTACCTTCTCCTTCAAGTGTTATTCAACCATCCAGATTTTGAAGACAGCCCTTGACTGAAGGCTCTTTACCTACACTGTAAGGTAAAGCATGGACTCATCAAAACCCATGTGATCTTTGTCCACATTGTTGAGGTTCAGCACACCACCTGAGCTGTACAAAAAAATCACCTCTCCCAAGCACAGCCATTACACCAAAATCTGCATTGTTGAAGGAGTCAGCAGGACTCCTCTCTATCAGCTGCACGGACAAGAAGAGACTCACTTCCACCACTGCACCCCCAGCCACACAGCCAAGCAGAGCTGTATGGTCCATCATGACACCTACATACTATCTCAACCAAAATTGGAATACTGTTCTGGGCTTCTCCCAGCAAGACCCTGATTTATCTCCTCCTCCTGCTGACAGCTGAGAGTGCAGCTGGGATCTACAAGAACAGAGAAAGGCTCTTGGTTTCTAGAATGTCAGCTGTGAGGTGGGGGAAACCAGGTGTTGCATTCTTGGGGAAATGTTTTTCCTGGTCAGCCCATCATTTTCTATTTGCTCCTCTCAGCACCCCCAAGAAGAACACACAGCACGTACATATAAGACACCCCTCAGGGGCCCCCAACCTACCAGCACTGACTGGAATAGCTCAGGCTTAAGCCCAGCTTTTTGCAGACACAGCCCATCCCACACGCAGAGAGTCTGAGAATGTAGACAGTGAATATGAAGGCGAGAAGGGTCCCAGATCCTTGGAACTTGGTCCCTTCAGGAAGCCACATTGATAAGGGCTTAGCATGACTTCACAACATCTGTAAGCAGGTCTCAGCAAGTAACTCAGATGTCATTCAAGCTACTGGTGCAGCACCAGAGGAAGGACCCTCTGAGAGCATTGGACACGAGCATCTCAGTCCCTCCTGGCTCCCTCACCCACGCTGACACACTTCACAGGCAAGCTGCCCACGCCTGGAACAAGCAGTCTGCTCCAGGGCCGATTCCCACTGCATCTCCCATCCTTATTTAAAATGAGAGCTAGTTGGTTTCCCTCTTGTACATGGTGCAATGCCAGCCACACTGAACAGGCTTCATGTGAAACACAGCCCACTGCCTTTCCAAGCCAAGGGGGAGACATTCTCCCAATCTGCAGATAGCAACTTCAGACACCCTTAAAGCCAAGCTCTTGGTCTTGCTTTCCTTCATGAAGAAAAAGCAGAAAAAGCACCACAGCTCCCTGACTCCTGCTTTTTCTGCCATGTCCTTCAGCAAGATAGACATACAGACCTCCTCCAGCTCTGCAGCAAAATCTTATAATCAAGTCACACCCGACAGGGACATGGAGATGCCAGGGACATTTCTGAAGGACAGCAGCCATGATAAAAGCCAGAGCTGAGCAGATTTCCTATCAGAAAGGTTAAACCTTGAAGATCACTCCCTGAAACACTCATCCCAAAGGGAAAGATAGGTTTTAAGGTGAAACCAAAGACAGAAATTCAGCCAAACGACCATGTCCCAGCCTGTGGTGCCACGACTGACATGGCATCCAACAGAGCTGCACAGCCCTCCAGACACTGCCTGTCCCATCCTTCTCCACTCCCCCAGTAAAAGCACAGAGAACCCAGAAAAGAAGATAAGGCTCCTTCTGAGGAAAAGAAGCCCCGTTCCTCATGAAGCTGATGGAAAAGCCCTGTCAGGATTATGTGCAATGGCCAGAGAGCTCACTCACACTGAGGGCTCTGGGCAGCATCTATGTAAGCTTTTCTTGCTCTCCCCCAGACATCTACCACCACTCTGCTTGGAGACACTCAGGTCAGAGAGCAGTTGGAAGGCATGAGAAGCCCCAAAACAAGGCAGAGTGACCAGCATCACACTGCACACCTCTGAGATGCAGGAACCTAGGGGCTGGAGGCACCAAGGCAGCCAGGATGCTGTGGCAGAGCTGCTGCCACCAACATCCTCCTACACCAGCCACCCACTGCTCCAGCACCACCGGCGGTCCAGACCTGGAGGTAAAGCCAAGAATCACAGCAGGAGAAGGGCAGACACAGAGGCAGGAGAACCAAGGGCTCTTCTCCTCCCACGCAGCTGTGTAACTGCAGCCAGAAAGCCTTTTGGACTTACAGTTCCTTATGCTGACAGAAAATTCAAGCTGAGTTTCACTCCTGACTTGCAAATCCTGAGGAGGAGGAGGAAAAGGGATAAAAAAAAAAGCCAGGCCATCTGCTCAAGGGCCTTGCAGCAGAGAAGAAGGCTGCACATGGTGATTCTCCAGGTAGAGCCCTAGTATGACTTTCAGGTTGACTTGGCCATTTGATTTCTTTAGTGCAGTTCTGGACCCAGATGTTTCATAACACACGCTATTGAGTGTGTACATGTGAGGAAACTACCTCCAATCTGAATATCCCTGAGAGCACATTGATCTTATTAAACACTGCAGAGCTATTGCTCCATGCAGCATTAACAGTACAAGACATTCTGGTAGACTACAAAAATTGGCCCATAAAAAAATAAACACTTCTGTCTTACTAAGGGCATCTGGAAATGACCCAGAGAGCTTGTCTTTCTTCATTAGTAGCATTTTTGTACAACAGAAGAAAGAAACTGGTTGTGAGTTTTGAGCAAATGTTCCTCAAATGCTTACAAGGAATCCCTGAAAACACCAGCAAACACGCCACCCACCCAGCTCCCCACAGGCAGAGCTTGGAAGACCACAGTGTGGTCCCATTTCATTCAGGCTTTACCCCACTAACTATCCTTCCTGTTGTCTCTCAGTAAATCACATCCTTGAGGAAAGAAACTTGTCTCGTACACAGGACCCACCCACGCCCACAAGCATCCAACCCCACCGCAGCACACACGTGGCAGGGAAAGCCAAGCCAAAGGAATGGGCAGGCTGCCCTTTACTGGGATGCTCCTCTGAGACCAAACTGTGGCTCTGAAAGAAAAACCCAGTAACAACATTTGAAGTTAATACATTGCTACCTTTGCACTCCCCAGGGCTACAAACCTCCACCCTTGCAGCTGGACACACACCGGCTCAAATGCAAGAAGCAAGTCAATCCTTGGCATTTAGGGGTGCAAAGCTGAAACCTCCCTTTGTGTGCCAGAGGCCTGTGGTCATTCTTGGAGCTTCAGCACATCAGCAGACAGCAGCATGACTTGCCATGCTGCCATCATAGCACACCAGCAAGTCAGGAAGCAGGAGGTCCAAGAGCTCTGCTAACCTTCTTGCTCTGCTGCAGAAACCAGCCAGAAACACTCAAATCCCATCAAGGATGGGGTCCCAAAAGAGCAGACAGGAATAAACCACAAAGAGATAGCATCTTCCCCAGCAGTCTCTTGTCTGGAGATCTATTGCTGGTGACTGATTTCTCAGGGCTCTTCAAATTCCTGCTCCAAGGCTCAGAGGACTGGAAACAGGAATGGTGGAGTCACCCATTCCAGATCCTACCCAGGAACTGCTCTGATGACTGCCTGGCTCCTTCCTTCACAGCAGAACATTCCAAAAATGAACCAAAACAAACTCTAGAGTCATGACACTTCTCACAAGGCAGACTCCAGGCTCTCCAGCCAGGCCCAACTGCAGACGCCACAGAAGTGTATTTATTTTAAAGACTATTTGAGCTGGAGTTTGTGAGAGAAATTATCCTTTTTTTTTGAAGAACTTGTGGTTTTTCTAAAAACCGATTTTAGCAACAGTCACATTTCAGGCTCTCTTTAGAGAAACCATCTGCTGATCTCCCAAGTGTGGTGCAAGCATTTCTGCAGCCCTCTGCAAGGACCATGCACAGGAGACGCGGCACCCGGTGAAGGGCTGTGACTCCAGCTGCATAACTGGGAAATACCAGAGAAACTCACCTGATGTGTCCTTCTTGCACAGTCCCATCCCATGCTTCTCCCTGACCCTGGGAATCTCCCTCCTCCCGACACTGCGCCATTTTCTACCTTTGCCTACAACAGCCCCGTATTCCAATGTCCCCTGCCAGGCCCAGCCCTACCTGCCTGCCCTGCTGTGGTTAGGGACACACTCCCCACTCCGTGCCTGCTCCCCAAAACAGCTGTAAGAGGACAAGACACTCTAGTGACAGGAGTCACTGGCTGGGAATGGCCAGCATCCAGCCCTGCCTCCCTGGGGAGCCATGTGGGAAGGAGCTTTGCCCATTGTGAAGGCACTTGGGTAATTACCAGCTGCCGGAATCAAAAAGTCTCTGCTGAGAACATGCAAATTCCAGCTTTTCTTGGATTTGACCACGTCTGTAGAGGGACAGCAAAGACATCTCGCAAAATGGGCACCTCCTCCCCATTCCCCTTGCACAGCAAACTATGAGAAGTGCTCTCTGGACTTCTGAAACAGGGTGAACACAACATTATTCTCCACTCTTACTCTCCAAAATGGCAGGACCACTTTATAATTTATTTTTTTTCCTCTCCCTTAAAACCAAACCATTTGAGGTCAACATCCAGCATGAAAATTCCAAGCACAGATGTTTAAAACCCCAACAAAATTACAAGCCAATCAGAAAACAGGATCTTGTCTCATTAACTGCTGGACAAAGCTTCAAAATAGCTGGCACCACCAACCCCACCTCCAGCAATCCCCATCCTGAGGCAAACTGCTCCCAGACACCTGCTTGGGAGCACAGCAGTGCCCATCTCCACTCCCGCCTCGCCTCTGCCGACGCTGAAATTGAAGCAGACTGACAGCAGGATAATTCGGGGGGAAATTACATTTTCTATATAACTTTCATACGTGACTATATTTAGCAGATGGAGAAACAAAGTACATGTATTCAGTAAATATATATTTTTATAGCTGTAAAATTATAAACACATATGTATGTTCCAAGGAGATCTGAAGTCTATTTTAAGACGCTCTTCACATGCGGATCATTAAAGCCTACAATACAGTTCCTTTGCCATATTATAATAAATATGGAAAGTGAATACACACTTCTCAACTCTTGTAGGTCACGAGAGACCTTAAGATGATCTCGTTTCTCTTCTGGTCGCCCTCTTTAGTGCTGCTTCAAAGGGAAATTGGCTTCATATGTGGGTTGACTGTACCTCACAGCATCATTTTGCCTGCAAACCTAATTTAGTGAGCTGCTGAAACACTGTTACATAGGCAAGCATCGATTCCAGACTTCTGCAAACCCATAGGGTCAACATTGGAAACTAATTCCTCGCCTGACAGGCTGCTGGCCTTGCACGAGTAGCAAAACTAGCATCTTGCCACCTCTCACATTCAGGAGGCATTAATCACACTTGCATCACTCCAGCTATTGGAATTTCTGATCCAGGCTGATTAATTTCCTCCCCATGCCCATTTCAAGCTGCTCACAGGCTCAGGGCTCTGCCTTTGGGGAGGGATGCTGAATTTCTCTTCCTGCTCCCTGCATGGCCAAAGCCAGGAAAGAGGACGACTTTCTCCACCTTATTTCCTCAAGACTTCTGCCCCTGGGGAGTCAACAAGGTTTTAATCAGCACCTGGCACTGTATCTATCAGATATGCTAATAAGGTTCCTTACCTTAACAAACACCCTCAAGAGCAGACTCATCTATCTTAATTGGTAAACGCTTCATTAATAATGCAGCTGAGGAGTCTCAGAGCTAGAAATATAAATAGCAAGTTCTGATGCAAGGGCTTTTTTTTGTTCTCCAAGTACAGATTCAGAAGGAAGGTCTCTGTCGTGCCCTGCTGCAGACACAAGAGCCCTTTGCAGTGTGCACAAAAAGCCTCTTTTCTTGTCTCTAAGGGGTCCAAGTTCAGAGCATCCTTTCCAAAGGAGAAAGGCAGGCATGCTGGAAGACATTCCTGGGCTGGGAGGCACCCAGAAGGATGGGAACCCATCAAGCACCAACACAGAGGTCAATGTGGACACGCTAGCGAGACAGTGGCTTGCAGCCACTGATCGATGACAGGAAAAGCATTAAAACGCCTCTTTGGTTAAGTCACAAATTCCAGTCCTATGATTAACGCTGCTCTTAGCCAGGGAGCAAAGCAAAGGCTCAAACATCACAACCAGAAGGGACGTCTGAAGAAAGAGATCTTGTGTGTCTGGGACTGCACATTCTGCAAAGAGATGACCCCAGGCCCACCACGCTAATCTCCAGATCTCCATTTTAAGGACTTAGCCAAAACAAGGCAGGAGTCTCTGAAACCCAGCTCTACTCATGAACTCCAGGCATGTTAAAATAGTATGCTTAGGTTCTCCTTTTTCTTGTAAATTCATTCTGCAGACAAAAAGCCAGACAATTAGGGATTTTAAGTATACTCAGTCCAGCCAGAGACTTGCTGATCTTAATCAAGTTTCTCAAAGCAATGGCCATAATTTCTACACAAAACCATTCTTATTGTCCTTTTTTTTTTTTTTAAAGCTCTGCTTATCAGTCCCTACAAAGTCTCAATGGATCAGACTGGGAGTTTAAACCTAAATGTAGAAGAAGAAATTATTGAGGTTTATGGATGTTAGGTCTAGTAATTGTTGATAAATATCTTCCTCTGATGACATCTGGAGGATTAAAATAACAATGAAGTGTTAGATCAAATCCCAGATAAACAAATTTTGGCAAAAATTTAAATATTTCAAGCAAGGAGGTTTCAGACACTTTTCTTGGGGAAAAAACTACCAAAAAGTAAGGAAAAAAAAAGAACAAAAAGTTTTGTTCCACATTCTACCACCACATCCTCATCTTGATTTTTTCTAAGCAACCCTTCTCTGACACCATCTCTGGTCTCCTTCTGCATTATTTATGAAATCTTTCTACAGCAAATGACTCTTCCAAATAGTAAGAGGTTTTTAAAGCATCAGGCTTGGAGAGCAAGGCTGCTGTGCAAGTCCAACTCAAACTTCCAATGTTACTTTGAGTCCTGTGCTTAAAGCTCCTCTGGAAATGGCTCCTGGGCACATGTTCTCAATTGGAACAAAAAGGCAGGCCAGAGATTTTATTTCCAAAGGATCACAAACAGTCACACCTGGAAACACTGTTTTTTTCCCCAAGTCCCATTTAGCAAACTGAGCTGGATGCTTGCCAAAGGTATGTAGCTCCGTTTTGAGCAGCTCAGCAATACTCCCTGGGACAGCAGCATCAAGATGGGATTTTGCAATGGGGTCTGCATGGCCATAACATCCATATATCCCTGCACTGATCCCAGGCAGAGGGGCCTAGCGTTCCCCATCCCACAGAGTGCCTCTGGCTAGAAGTGCCTCGTCCCAGACAAACCCACCATTGTGCAGGATGCTCTGCAGCGCCAGCCCGGCAGGACACCAAGGACACTGAAAACTGATTTCTCCAGCCAGCCCGAGCTCCCGCCCCACTGATTAATGGTCCTCCACCACAGAAGCTAATAGGATCCTCTTTGAAATCCAAATAACCAGCATTAGTGACCTCAGAGCCCTGTCTGCTAACTGGACGTACAGCCTGCTTTTAATTCTCTTTATTTTCCATTGCATCTTCCCTACCAAAGCTTCCTTTCCCACAATGTTCTTTCCGAGCTGCTACAGCCCTGCTCTGCTGAGTGCTCCCCACCTGCCACCCTGGTTACACCCCCTGTGTGGCTGCACAGCAGCATCAGCCCAATCCAACACATCTTCCCCCTGATCCCCTACCCTAGGGAAGGGTCCAGGTTGGCTGCTGCAGCCCCACAGCATGTCTGTACCCAGACAACAGAAATGCTCCCCTGGCACAGCAAACAGCTATCGAGTGTACCCCAGGGTTGGTTCTCAGCAGCCAACAATTTAAAGCTAAAATTTACCAGGCTTCCTTGGCATTCCCACACCTAGCTCAGCAAAAGCCTGTCTGTAAGGGACATTTAGGCAACCAGCTCTGACTACAGTAAATCTCCTTCTTTCCTCTCTCTCTCTTTTTTTTTTTTAATCCATAACCACCAGCTTTAAAGCTTTAAATCAATATCCCCTCTTGCGATCTGCATTCAGCAAGGAATTATTCACATCGAGAGCTTTAAAAATTAAGCTAAACCCTGCAGGGCCCAGGCCAAACTTATATCACAGCAAAGCTTTAAACACTGGATCAGGGACACAGCGTGAGCCATGTCCTGGTCTTAGATGCAAACTAAACGTAGAAAACAAAGCCGCTGTCACTGTGTTAAAAGGAAAAACCATAAACGGTCCATGCTGTGGCTTCTCCCAGGGACACAAGGGACAAAGGCCCTCCTTCCATGAAGAGGGGTCAGCCCATTCCAACTAAACACCTCGCAAAGGAAAGAAACTAATTGTCCCTGCAAAGGAAAGAGACTTATTGTCACTGTTTGAAAGAGAAAATGGCAGCTGATCTATCCACCCGTCTGTAATGCTGGCCAGAGGGAGGTCTTTGAGGGATGATGTGAGGACAAAGAGGGCAGTGCCATGTGCTCCCTCCACCGAAGTACCCACATCCATGGGAACAGGAGGTTCTCAGCACTGCTCACCCACTGCTGCTCACAGCCAGACACAGCTGGCCCCAAGCTGAGAGTCCACTACATTCCTAGAGGTGCCAATTTTAAGGTGCAATTGAAGAAGAGGTGGGAGAAGAAAAACTCACAACCTAAAAGAGCTCCTGTTAGTGCCCCAGAGGACCACAAAGGCAGGAGAAGATGGATGAAAGAGCAAAGATTCTCAGCCTCACTGGTAAGAGAAGCTCCCATCTTTAATTTGAGGAGGGGTCTGATCTGCTCAATGACAGGACTAGATATTACAGGGAAGACACCCTACACCCCATCTCTCCTCCCATCACAGGGACAAGGGGCTGCAAGCACGTCCCTCTGCACAAAGATACCTCAATACCACCTGATGCTGTGATGGTGGCAGAGGGTTGGATGTAACCAGTGCAGGAAACAGCTGGATTTACACCACCCCCACAATGGCATCTAAATGAGCACTGAAATCTTTCCATCTTCCCTGCCTGAGGGATGGCATGAAGAAGTCCATCTGCACTGTGCAGAGAGCATCCTTGATCCCACAGTCACCAGCCTCGTGTAAGACCCAACAAGGACTGGCAAGGGTCAAGGAGCTGGAACAAGGAATTGGTACAGAACAAAGCAAATCAGGAGGCTCTCCTGGCCCCAAACATCCTCATGGTCCCACACACTGACCTCTTAGAGGTATGAACTGCACAGGGAACTTGAGGCTTGAATCCACCCCAGGGCAGACGTTATGCCTCATGTTCAGCTCTTGAGATGCCCACACACAGCCACTTCTCCAGCTCTCAATCGTGGGGGTGACTGCCCAGGCCTTAATATTTGTAAAGTCCTTAGGAAATCCTTGGAAGGAAAGAGTAGAGTATTATTATGAAATAATAGCTTTTTATTCTGCTCCATCTGAAAGCTGCAGCTCTTTGTTTGGCCCCACGCTGTCTAAGCCAAGGGTTAAGGCTTGGCTGGCTGGGCTGTGAGAAGCCATCCTCCAGGGTGGGGGAAAGGCAGACTTCTGAGGGTCTCCAGAACAAGGTGCCTTTCTAACCTATTTGGACTCCAATAAGCAGCTTTAGATGTAACAATAGGGGGCTGAAAACCCAAATGCCCCAAAGCCTGCAGACAATCAGGACTGTTTAAGCATCCACAACTGACATTTCTAACACCACCTGAAATGTGTATTTTCCTTTCTGTTTCAAAGCGTTATTTTCCAATCAGATTATGTGCAGGATAAATACCCTTATGCGGTGACAGCAGGCACTGCACAAGAAAATTGGGGATAATGGTAAATGCAAAGATTTACAGATACTTATCTCAGCATCTGCAAGAAATATTAGCTTTGAACGTGGTGTTCAAACACAATGTCAATCACTAGAACCTAGAAAAGTGCAAACTTGCTTAGCTGAACTTAGCTCTAAAGTAAATTAAATAAATAAAATATAACTAGGCTTTTAGAGCCCATCTCTCAAACGGGAAGCAGCAGCCACATGCATAAAAAGCCAGGCTGGTCCAAGTTAACAAAGCACAGTAACAGATGAGAGACTGAGAGTAATGACCCTGGAGACACTGCTCTTCTCTGAGGTCAGGGACATCCAACCATGAGGAACACAACAATCAGGGAGGAGACTTGGCCATCACCTGCAGACAGAGCAGGCACAGACACACTGTGGCTGCCAAGGAGCACATCAGTGCCACTCAGCCAGGCTGTAGGAATGGCCCCACAAGCACCCCAAGCTCACTGCAGTCACAAAACAGCACCCACATGCTCAAGACATCACACTACACCCATGCCTTGGGGACACGAAGGCTTGGTGGTTTCTGCTGTCACCATTCCTTCCATACTCCCCATCCAGGAACAGGACCCCAAGCTCAGGCTGCTGCCAAGGCTCTCTGACCAGCACCACCCAGGACAACACTCCTACACACAGATTTGCCAACCAGCAGCTGTTAAATGCCCACACAGGTCCTATGCATTCCCACATAAATAATCCATGTAGCAAGGAGATCTCTGCCACACACTTGCCCTGACACTGACCTACGAGGAAAGGATGTGCAATAAGGTCCTGAAACTTTAATGAATCGCTGTGAAAAAGAATGTTACAGTCACCAGCTTAAAAATACACCAAAATCACAAGCAATTCCAATGGAGATAAAAGATGAAGGAGGAAGATGCCACTTCAACAGCCCAGATCTACTTACCTCTAAAAGTTCAACACATACTGGCATTTCTGAAGATGTGGCTGGACTTCCCCTGGCTGGCCAGACCCACTCTGAAAGCACAGGAACCACTCTCAACTCCTCAGCTCCTTCCCCTGCACTTGCTTTCAGCACGGAACATCGTTCACACCCCCAGAGTTAGCCAGACACGCAACTGATCCTCCAGATAAACAGCCCGACATCTAACAGCGCTTCTTGGGCTACAGCCACAGACCATCAACAGAAGAAGCGAAGCTGAGATCTGAAATCTTATCTGGTCGCTGCAGAAACGCGGCGGAGAAGGTCAGCTTTCCATCGTTCAGCAAAGCCATTCAGCGCCAGCACACAAACACTAAAAAATATCACTGGTGAGTTAAGACAACTTTGGGGTTTCTGCCTTGCAGCCAAGTATCACTCAGCGGCCATTAAACAGATTTTTTAGCCATCAGTGGAACATTAGAAATTCCATGAATCTGAAGTTTATTAATTCCACAATACAGTTTATACTTTTTTCAGGATTTATACTCCTTGGCTTCACTCTTTCAGCTATAAATAAAACCATTTGCTAAGCTGGCTGATACATCGCAGCCCATGACTGGCACATTTATGCAAGTTGGCTGAAAAACAAGAGGGTTCAAGGAATCGCCAGAAACACTAAATCCAGTTATTTCAAATCTATTTTGAAACATCTAATAAATCTGCAGGGATCACTTGAGATACAGAACTGGCTAAACTCGAGTAGCCGTGCTTCTGAACAGCATCCCTGACATTTATGGAGTGGCTGATGTGCATTTTACAGCTTTCTCTCTCAAGTCCTTCACAGCCCATCGCATAATATTCATGTCTTTGGAAAGTCTTCAGAAGAGAAAGAAATGGAAATAAGAGAAAGAAATGGCAAAAGAGATCCAGCAGAACATACTTATAGGATCCCCCACGCCTTTCCACAAGCTTGAAATAGAAAAGAGACCGACATCCACGGGTTCCCATCTTGGTGGAGTGCACCTGGCAGGGACAGGTTCAGGGGTCTTTGTACCACAGGTATCCCAAGCAAGAGGCCCGTGAAGACAGGTTATATACAGGCTCAGCACAAGGAAAAGGTGGATCTGGTCTATCAAAAAGCTCAGGCAAGAAAGTGAGCCTGCACAGCTACTCCCCAAGTCAAAGGCAGTTGGAGAGCTCAGAGTCTTGTGAGGTGGGCCAGTGGCAACAGTTTCTGGGGCAGATGGAAATTGTGAAATCTGTAGTTTCTGGGGTAGATGGAAATTCTGAAATCTGCCCAAGTCTCAGAGCTTCCCTGGTTAGCAAGAGACAAGTGATGAAAGACCTGATCAGGAGGAAAAAAAATAAAGATACCCAATTCAAAATTTTTATCATAGCACTCGTAATCTGTGCCCCAAAAACTACTTGTGAACAGAAAGAGACTCTGGCCTCAAGATACATCAATAGATCTTACCCCAGAGCACCAAGGGACTGACAGCAGTTTTGCTCCTCCAGTAAGATGAGCAAGCCAAAGGAGAAGGCACAAAAATAAACTCATAGGGAGAGGGCTGTGTAGGAAACCCTGAGCTAGAGGTGGGGCCTCAATGCTCAGGTGGAGCTTTTGCATGCTTATTTCCTGAGCAAAACCAAAACCCCTGGCAAAGCTGCTCAGACAGGTGATAATTAGCACTGCAAAGCCAAGACAGGCTCTCCAGGAACTCAAGGTGTGCAGTGCCTCCAGCCATGAGAGAGCAATTTGAGCCCTGGGGAAACTGCAAAAATTTTTAGGCAAACAGAGATATGATAAATAAATTGGAGTATTAATAGATGAAAGCCAAGGTCCAGGGCTTCCTTTCCTGCCCACCCTGCTCCAGGCAGGAGTTGATTTTCTCTCAGCCACCAAAGCCATACTTCTGAGTGTTACTTTGGGGCACTCCAACCTCCAAAACTTACAGCCAGGGTATGCTCCCCAATAGCTACACATTGGGTTTTCCTTACCTGAAAACATCTTTATTGCTTGAAAGTCCCTCCTCTCACTTTCTATCTCCCAAACAGCAGCAAGAGATTGTTGCCAGCAGCTGTGTTTCATCCATGGAAATACCAACCATTCTGGAGCATGTAACACTTGATAAACATGAAATCCAGTGGGATGTTTTTATCCCTGCGCCCTGTCTGGCTGACAGGTGACAAGACTACAGCCCCTAAACACACACTGCAGTCTAATTCACCTCCCTGCCACCCCCAGCCCTGTCCAGAGAACGCTGCAACACCCAAGGCACAAACCTACCCCAGAGGTTTCCCCGCCTCTGCTTCGCTAGCTGGGAGCCAAAAAGCAAATAATTCATCATTCCCTGCCCCTCCCTGGTGCAACTGCTCAGAAATTGCTGAGTCTGACCTTACTTATCGCTGGATGTAGTGCAGTTCTGTTTTCTAATCCCCCACATCTGCATTTTGTACAGCCCTTTTCTAAGGCTCTTCACATTTGCTTCACAGTTTATCGCCCTGCTCAAGCAAGATGACGCATCTTTAAACTTTCCACTCAAAAGAAGCGCTGAGGAATGAAACCATTCAAAACCCAAGAAGCTGCCTCGGAAAATAGTCCCCACAGAAAACGGCCAGCAGGAGGTTTTTTTTGAAGTCATAAACTTAATGAGACAAGGGATTATCTCTTCTGTTGGAAAGACTCCTTGTTCCTGGTATCATAACAAAATAGCAAACCATTTGAGGGCTTTTCTTCTTAGTTTTGTTCAAAAACTAGGACAATAACAACTGAACTCAGAGAGGGGAAAAAAAAGTTTCCCTATGTGGAGACAGAAAAAGGCTTCCCTGCACAGACTTAGGGAACAGCCCATTCTCTATGCCAATTCAAGAAGTCCTTGCAACACAGATGACCCTAAAGCAATATAGGTCCTATAGGTCTACCCCAAAGTTCCCTCAGTGATATATCCCAGCAGTCAGAAAAGGTTTACCATGGTCTCTACAAGCTCAAATACACTTCAGAAATTTTAGGACCCTGTATGTAAATAAGATCAGTCCACTCTGGCAAAGTTGTTTGTAGACAGAGCCAGACAACACACAACTCAGAGAGAACAAGACCTAAATGCAGAGATGCTGCTGCTGCCTGGCATCCCATGGGGTTTGACCTTTACATCGTTCCCCCTTAAATAAACCTCAGGTTCACACCCACCCACCGTCTCTGGGGACCCCCATCTCACAGGAGACAGCACTGGCTCACTTTATCTGGGCTTGCGGGTCTGCAGGGTCTGTCAAGCACACATACACCAATCCAAACAATAAGGACACCATCAACAGACAGGGAATCATTTCATCCCATGCCTTCAAACCACCAGCCCACTCCTCCTCTTTGCCCTCAACACCACAGGGAGCCTCTGATCCCAACCAGCTCCCTGAGCACAGCCCCCAGCGCCTTGCAGTTCAATACGGGGGCTCTCTGTGGGGGTCTGGACTGGGTTTCAAAGACAAAGCATTGCCAGAAGAGGAAAACTCTGGATAAAAAACAAATGGGCAGCTCTGCAGCTCTACATCAGATCTGCAGGAAGCCAAGGGATGCCTAGGAACACCCAATGGACACAGTCCCCCAGCAGGGGTGCTGAACCAGAAACCACATGGCTTGGTGGCCCCAAAGAGCACATGCTGCCTCCCACGCTGAAGCCTTGCAGGGTTATTTGTATGCTAGGCCATGCTGAAGCAGGGCAGCCAGAGACTGCTGTGGCTCCAAGGAGGACCATACACACGGCCTCCCCTCATGCTCTTGACCAGCTCAGGCAAGAGCAACAGCAGGCTGAGCAACAGCCATGGCACTGGTGAGGCAGTACCTTCCATGGGAGGGGTTGGGCAGGACAGAAAGGAGAAGGGAAAGCCAAGTTTGACTTGGCCCAGCAGCAGGCTGGGACTGCAGACGATGCCCTGGCCCTACACACAACGTGCTGGGAGCAGAACCCAATGCCTTGCTCTGCCATGGACGCCATTGGTGCTATCAGATCAAACCCCGGTGGCCTCAGCTGAGGCCTGGGGAAAATGGGGAATATCTGTTGTCCCTTTGGCTTGGTTTATCATCTGGAGAAGGCAGGACCCTCCACAGAGCAAGCAGATGCTACAGTCAGTGCAATTTCAGAAGAAATCTTCTGATGCTACATGTGTAACCATTTTTCTGCAGTCTGCCCCAGTGATGTTCCCACCTGAAGCAAAAAAACAGCCAAAACACTCTCCTTAATTAGGTGAAGTTAGCTGTTTTTACAGCTTTTAAGGTTCAAACTAGATGGATTATCCATGTACCCATTGCATTAGCAGAGCTGGCTGCCTCAGATCTGAGTTCATCTTCCTTAGATCCAAAGAAAGGAAAGGAAAAAAAAGAGGAGCTCTAAAAAAGAAAAACATGCTTTTGGTCTCCCATCAGGTGATTTCTTACTCTCACCTCTGGGTTTGTCACACAGATGCACAGCACCTGGGCTGATGGGAGAACCTGTTCACACCAGCAGCAGAAAAAGAGTCCTGGGCCCCACAGTCCAGCACATCTCCTTCCCTGGGTAATCCTCCCACAGCACTGTAAGTTATTACAGATGGCTACACCAACAATAATCAAACATGACACCCAATCACCTCGAGATCACTTGCAGCCCAGCTGTCCTGGAGAAGGGACAACCCATCCCATCACTGGGCTAAGGCACAATCAAATATTTAAATGAATGTTTCTGCTTCAGGTCAGCTTCGCCTCCCTCCTGCCGCTGGCTCCGGAGCGGAGAACGATCCCCTTGCATTGCCCTGACAACCTGGGGATGGGTTACAGCCACGGCCGGGCTGCTCAATGGCAGCGCTGGGTACTTGACATGCGACAATGGGATACGTTTGCCTTTTTTCAGAAATGAGAGGCTGACATTGTGAAGCGGTTAAAGCCAGACATCCAAGCGAGGCCATCACCATACACGGGCTCAAAAGGCTTTGTCTGCCCTTCTAAGAGAAATTTCATAATATGCTAGGGTGAGCAGTCAGCAAAAGGCTTGGATAGCTCGACTTATAATCATCCCCAGCTTCCTCACAACGGCCCTGAATACATCTTTGATTGGTTATGTATGAGAGGAGCCGTCCCCAGCGTGGTGCCAGACATGTGTGACACAGACCTGGGTCGGACTCCTGAGCAGGAAGAAGAATTCTGTTCAGCAGCAATGCTTAAAGGGTGGGAAATAATAATAACAACAACAATAATAGCAATAGTAGTAATAGCAATAATAATAATAATAATGATATCACATTATTAATGTGAATTTGGACTTACTATTGAAAAATGTGGCAATTTTTTAATCCCAACTGGTTTCAAGATATTATTGGTTCAATTGTTGTTCCCCTTCTGCAGGCAGGGTGAAGAGCCAATAACAGCCATGGCTGCTATTCCCGAGATGGGCACTTCCACACAGCCCTCTCTGCTTCTCAGTCCAAGGGGAAGGGCCACCCATCCCTAAGAGCGCCCTGGCAGCCCCAGCATTCCCCCAGGACCCCAGTGCCAGCCCCTAAGAGGGGAGGGGCGTGGATCCCGTGCTCATTCACTGCACAAGTGACTTTCCTGTTGTTCCAGGCGAACAAAAGCCGAGCGGCGCAGTGGGCCCTGAGAAGAGTGCCTTCCCTTTAATAAACGTGATTTCAATCCCAGTGAATATTCATACAATTACCCTAGCTCTAATTTGTATAAAATGACAGCCTGCAAACCAGGGATGATTGAAGAGGACCAAAATCATTTTGTTTGATTACAATCTCTCCTCCCTCCTCCCCCCCTCCCCACCTTCATTATCTTTTATGTCTATTTAAACTCTGGACACTGCATATTCATCTCAATTCTCCCTCCATCTCTCCTTCTGTTTGTGGGTTGCTGCTGCTTTTATTTTTCTCCCCCCTCCCATCTCTCTCTCTCCTTTCATTGTAATTTTCTTCTTGCTTCTGTTGTGCATTCAGGGATTTGAGGAGGTTTTCAGGGGGAGTGGGGGTGGACTTCATTTCATAAAAAAAAATACTGTGTTGTCTGGATAGAAAATTACATTTGCATGCTCGAGGGGCCTGAGGGCTTCTCTGTGGGCTTGGCAGAGATCCTACCTCGGGGAGGGGGAGGGAGGTGGAAGATGCTGATTTGATTTCCTCCTCTTCCCACCCCTTCCCCCTTTCCTTTCCATATTATGTATGTCTGCCTGATTTTTCTTTTCTTTTTCTGCATGTGCAAACCACTTGAAGAACAATGGCACAGATTAGAGGCCTTCCTTAGGGCTGTTTATGAATGCAGTTGTGGAGTTCAGCAAAGCAGAAACATTACATACAGTAATTGGACATTTAATTACTAATGAAGCTAGCAACTGAATTTTTTTTTCCAAGGGTCTGAAGCAATGTGACAGACCCTCCAACTGCAGGTTTAATTATGGCTGGAGATGGGCTTAATACTCCCCATCTTGCACTCTATTACCCTCTCAAAAGCCCTTCTGCCTTTTATTTGTAATTTTTATGCCCCTGCCGCATCCACAGGGAGAAACATCCTGATGCTCCATCAGACAGGATGATGCTTCTGCGGCTGCTCTCAATTGCTGTGAAGCCAAAGAAACCAGTCCTGGGCAGGCTTCCTACAGAGTCAGCTCTCTTTAGAGCATGGAGGGAAGAGACCTGTTTTGGTGGCCAAGAACATCCAGAACAAATCTCTCCTTGATTATATTTCAGTTTTGGCCCAACCTAATTTTTGACATCTCAGGTTTCAATCCCTCTTTTTAAGAAATCAAATACTCAGGTTGTTTATCCCCACATGGGGATATTCCGTTTCCTCCTAGAACTTAAAGCTTAAGTTTTCTTTTCCTTCCTCCCCCTCACTCAGCCACTGCCTCCTCCAAACACCATGGGACAACTGGACATGAAGTCTCTACACAGCAGAGGAACCAGAGCAGGCTCCAAGCAGCCTGAAAGCAAAGATTTGTCCCCAGAAAGTTTTGCTTCTGTAGGGCAATAATCAGGCATCAGTACAACGCTGGGCTGGTTTCTGGAGGGAGAGGTGAGCGGGTCATGGGTCAGGGGGAATTAGGTACCTGAGGTCTCAGTCCTACCACTGGCAGCACATCACAGAGGACCTCAAAATTACAAGCCAATGTGCACTGGATCACAGCTTTCACCTCTATCTTGTCTCTGACAGGGAATGACAACCCCCAGAGAGAGCTTCTCCCTTGCTTCTAGCAAGAAGCAGCTTCAGAACTTCCTGAGCTGGAAGCTGCATCTGGATCATCTGGTTTAACACCACTGAAACGGGGCTGGAATAGGGTTAACAAGCTTCTTTGGAGTTTTTTCATCTCATTCTGCCTCACTGAGTTTCATTCATTGCAGCTCTAATTTCCTTCTTCAGGTGAAAGGAGACAAAGTGCCAAGGCAATCCCACCTCCTCGTGCAGAGTGCTAAGCTCCAGGGAACTGAACCTCCAGCTTCTGTTGATCAAAAAAACCTTCTAATTGATTACAGATGAATGCTGTACAGCAGAACTGTTGGATTTTAAGAGCAAAGAGAGCACTTTTGTAAAATGTCATATGCATATTGGGATTTTTCTTTCCTGGTTTTAATGACAAAGTGCAAATTTGGGGGTTGGGGGGAGAAAAGACAGGAGAAAGAGTAACAGATGTGAAGAGATGAAAAATGTTCCTAAAGAACAAATCACCCATTTCTTCCTCCAGATCTCCCAGCACATCACATGGAACTGTAGGCTCTCAAGATTTGTTCACAATAATCCTCATGTGTCTTACAGAGTGAATGACCAGCATTCAGTTAGGACCCATGGATTCAACTGGCCTGCACCTTCTTACACCTCCTCTGGTCTCAGGAAGGACTTGTATCCATGAGAATGTTGTGCCAATTGAGCTAAATCCACTACAAAAGGGAGCAGCTGATATTCTACTCATACAGGTTATGGTGGAATTCATACTGAGGCACTAAACCAGCAGACAAGGCTACTCTAACACCAACTGCAAGAAAATCATCTACATACCCACCCCAAAGGACTGGGATAGCATCATCTCCAGGCAGCACTGGTGTCTCCAGTGGCTATTAGAGATCTTGGAAGACTATACTGACAAAGACACACAACTTTTAAACAGTCGACAGCAGGCAGGACTCCCTCCCAAACAGCATGTGCCTGGATAAAAGATGCAATTTCCCCCCTGGATTTGCCTTCCAAATGTGGGATTCAGCCAGTAAGCACATCAAAAGTTCACTGGCACCAGTGAGAGGTCCTGCTGCTCCGCTGCTGACTTGGATCCCAGACAACTCGCCCCTGGCTGTTTTAGAAGCAGATACCATATTCCTTGGATTAGGAGCAAGAGTCTGCACCAAACCTCTTCCAAAACTATGCCCAGTTCCTCAGCTTTGAATTCAGGACTTTTTCTGCTGCATGAACAGTTGGGCAGAAAGTCTCTGGTAATACAGAAACCTGGCCCTCATTCACCTTCCTTGCCCAGGGAAGCAGTCTAGAAGAAGACTATTTCCAAGAACTAATTCCATGTCCCTTCACATGATTTTCAACCTGTTCTCCACAGACAGATGCAACGGAAGGACTCAGTCAGTGCTTTAGTAAGTCCTTCCAGGTATTTTTTTCAAATCAGGTAAATAATAGGGGTCCACCACAAAGCCTGGCAATATGGGACATGGGAGGATTCCGTCCATGGGGTCATGGGAGGATCCCCCAGCCCTGGCAGTGCTGAAGGCCATGTTGGATGGGATTCCAAGCAGCCTGGTCTAGTAGAAGGTGTCCCTGCCCATGGCAGGGAGGTTGGAACAAGATGATCTTTAAGGTCCCTTCTAAAACAAACCATCCCATGATTCTATGATTCAGAGAGGACAAACAGGCCATACAAGCTGACATCTCTAACCAAAACCTGCTACTGAAAACTGGATACAATCAAGAAGAGAGATCTAGTGACCTGCGCTCTGCTCTCACCTCCTGTCAGCTACTTCAGCATGTGGTGGCCACCTCATGTTTCAAAGGAATGCCGAATTTCACCCAGGGCCATCTCCAGGAACACTTCCAGCTGACTAGCAGCAGCCCCTGCCATTTGGGAGCTCACAGTTGCCAGTTCAGTGCTACAGAAACCCTGATGGCCAGGCTCATCTGCTTTCCTGCGTGTCAGAATTACACGACCCATTGACTCATTCCACTGCCTCCACCTTCTCAGAGACCTTGTGGCACCATAAACACCTGCTCAGGGTCACCAGGACTCAAACTTGTAATCACACTCATCCACTTCTATCAACATCAGCTGTATTTTAATCTGTTTTGAAGAAATAGTGGTGAACATAAAACACAACCTAAATATAGATTATATGACAGAATGTAGCCCTGGTGTGAGCTGCCTTTGACCAGCACAGCTGCATGCACCCCCCACCATAAGGAATCACACTTTGCCCAAGTGACCTGCAACTGCTTTGTCCATCTGAGAGACCTTAAATGAGATCTGCTTTACAGAAAAGGATGAACACCCTCCTGCTGAAGTCTGGGCCTCTTCAAGATGTCTCTAGTCAGATATTCAACACTTAATTGCTTTTGAAGACCAAAGAGCCCCTCTTCATTCTCCTCCCATCTGTTTATCTTCTGCAGAAGTCAGCTGCTGAGTTTGCAGGAGAAAGATCAAATAACAACTAAAAGAAGTTTTAAGATGCACACCCACTGCCATTAATCATATTTGTAATATCTTCCTTCCCTCACTGCCTTAAAAATGCTTATTTCCAGACCCTGGCCAGCCTGCTCCCTACAAACACAAGCGTAGTGCCCATCAGAGAAACAGCTTTGGTGGCAAAAACATGCCACCAGGTGTGAGAAAGTATTCCCTTACTCAACATATCCACTGATGCTGGGCAAAGGTGCCAGCAGGAAACCAGGAGGACACGGAGGGTCAGTCCTGTCCAAAGTAGCTCCAGGGTTGGAAGGGAAAGGAGTGCAAGAGCTTTCTCCAGGCCTTGACCCATGGGAAGTATTTGTGGGAGGGAGCTGGCTTCTCTGGCAATGCTAGTGCTCCTTTGGAGACTTGAGCTCACCTGGCAAGGACTAGCTGAGATTTTGGGGCCATTCACATCCAGAGGAAGCTGCATTTAGACAGAACTTCCCTGCTTTAAGGGACAACAGACCATTCAAACCACTTCAAAAGGGACACATCTGCCCAACAGTTGCCTTTTTACCAGCTGTCCCATGGTCCAAAATATCCATCACCTTCCCACACATTGCCATACGCCATACAGACTGAGATGTCCTGAACACCCTCCAGATCCTGCCATGAAACTAGCTCACATCAAAACCTGCTAACATCAGAGTCAAGATCAGAGGGGAGCCTGATTTCCTCCAGCTCTCCCACCATGCTCAAAATGGCCTCCCAGTACCCACTCACTCCCAGGGATTTTCAAGCCTCAACTCATCTTTGCTCCCAGTTCAGGGGGTTCAGGGTGCAGGGCAAGGGTGGAAAGGCAGCCCAAGGCTCACACACAATGAAGGAGAGTAGAAAAGCAGAGTGCAGAAACCCACACCAAGGACATTTGCTCTCCAGCAAGACCAGAAACATCAAGCCAGCACCACAGCATTGCTCAACACAATCTCGATGGAGACAGGGGAGCCCTGCCGCTTACTCACCATTGGGATGGGGGTAAACAAAACAGCAGGCCCCCAGAATCCTGGCTCCTCCTGGGGAACGTGGCACTCAGACCCCCATCCCAAACCACCCCTGCTTTGAACCCTGGCAAAAACCTGGTTAAAAACAACTGCCCCTCCCCGAGAGCCCGCTGTCATGCTGGACAAGGACACTGCTCTTGAGCTGGACTCCCTTTCAGCATCTCTAACTTGACACAGCTGTTCACTTCAACTGCTAAAAGCCAGTGTAAGCTGATTTTGCAAAGAGCCCGTCTATGTAAACTGCGCCGTTCCTCCAACATAAATAGTACGATCCTGGCTTATAATTTCAGCAACTTGATGTTTTCTTGGCCAAGAGTGAGCCCAAGCAACTGGAGATGGAAACAACTTCAGAAAGTGTGGCCAACCGCACAACAGAGACTGAAAAAGTCCCAAAGAGGACCTTGCTCACAGCCACGTGGCTGAACTAACATCCCATCCCTGCAGGTCACACCCACGTGCCCCACAGGCAGGTGAGTGCTTTGCACTGAGACCCTGCACCCTGCAATGTGCTCCTGTCAGCCACGGGGTATCAAGGGAGATACATAGCAAAGCTGGCAGAGAATCAAACCAAATGCAAAAGCCACTTAGGAGTCAAAAATATCCCAAATCTAATCCTGTTCCTTGTAAACCAGGTCCTGAAGTCTGTATTTTTAGGACAGAATGTTCTTGGTGCTATAACACCTGGGAAACAGAGATGAGGAGTACATGTTGGTGTGGAGGGTCTACAGCCTCCACTACCACCATCCTAGTTCCTCACACTTCTGTCTTGGTCCCAAGCAACCAGGACAGCTGGTGACAGCCAGTAGTGGTCCTGACCTCACCTGGATGAAGCTCAAGATGCTGCATGCGCTTTTTACACAGAACCCACACCACACATGGCATGGTCCTGAGGGACACAGGGATCTGCACGCCTTCAAAACCACAGCAAGGTTCTGGCCATGCTGTCTGTTTGGAGTGTTTACATGTGTACACAGTCACACACTGTATGTAAAGTAGTCTTTACATCCATGTACTGTCCTACTGAAGCAATGCTGCTTCTTTGTTCCCTGATGCAGAAAGCATCCTTTCAGCTAAGAAGATTTCAAAGCTCTCCACTCCTCACTGCAGCCAGAGATAAATACATTAGGATGCAAGGAATTAATAACTCAAGACAACAATTCTGAGTTTAATAGAAAATGTTCCTCCCACCCCTCTCTCTGAAGAGGAGGATGGCTGTTAAACCTGTGCAAAACTTGCATTAATTCACCAACTGTTTCCATGGCAGAAACGGGTGATGCAGTGAAGTCAGTGACTTCATTTCCTGAGGACACCAGATCTTGCTCTATGCTAAAAATAGAGATTTGTATTTTAGGTTTGCGAAGGGGGGATGCTGATTTTTAAGCT
The DNA here is from genome assembly GCF_051311805.1 of Agelaius phoeniceus. Taxonomy (NCBI): domain Eukaryota; kingdom Metazoa; phylum Chordata; class Aves; order Passeriformes; family Icteridae; genus Agelaius; species Agelaius phoeniceus. Next base: position 28,597,838 of record NC_135272.1, read on the forward strand.
TCCTTGGAAATCTCTGTGAGGGCACATACCTGAGCAGGAGTCAGTACCCAACATGATTTGCCACCTGGAGACAGCAAGACCAAAGTAGTTTGTCAGGAAAACAGTCTCCTTGCTTCCTTCATTGCCCATCAGAAAAAAACAATGCCCACACTGGCTGCTCATGGTTTGATACCAAAAGAAAGGAGATGCTAATGCTGCTCAGAGAGGAGATGGGCCGAAGTCTCAGGAGATTAATCTGCCACACATGGAAAGTAACTGTCAGCATGAAGCTGAGGAGATGACACAGACGTTAAACACAGGCGAGAAATCCACAGCGCTGTTTCCTGGGCAGTCGGCGTGAGACAGTGGAGCCATTTCACACACCTGAGCGATTTTAGCAGCCTGCTGACACTCACTTCCCTCCCCTCCCAACTGCGCAATTTGTTTTCAGAGTTAATTACAAAGAGAGATCAACATCGACCTGAAGAAATCAGGCAGCACCTCAGCTATTTTTGGAACAAAAAAGCACAGGACAGAAGGTGATCTCCTTTGATGAGTAGAGAAGATACCCAAAATAAATCTTTTATGCTTCTCTATAATTTTTCCCTTTTGTTTTCATTTAACATCTTTGATCGTTTTAAAACAAGACCCACTCTCATGAATTCTCTCCTAATTAAATGTTCTAATTAAAATGCACCACACTCCATAAATTCACTCTCATTTCCAAAGCTAGGTTTTAATCTGGAGGGCAAATAACTCTGATCTCAAAGTTAAAAGGGGGGGGTGGGGGAAACACCCCACATTCAACTGATTCAACAACGTTTAAAAAAAGAAATCTACCCCAAGACCTTGAGGGTAAATAGGAACATTTGCACCCACTTAACGTTGCCAAGCTGACACTGGCAGGCAACATGTCTCTTCCTGAGTTTGTAGATCAGCTGGCATAATGGCAGGGTCTATCCTAACACAAATATTTACTCTGATTTCTATTTATGTAAATACCTGGAAGGCAAGGTGGTATTTACAGATCACTACGATCAATTTAACACTGTCCCACCTGTCCTGCCTAGCATGTCTCTAGTCTCTGTGCTAAAAATCCTCACAGACCCAGAGAATTCAGGCATCTACTTAAGGAACAAATGGAAGGTACAATCAAGTAAAATTCCTCATAAAAGTAAAGGCTCCAACAAGAAGAAAGCCCCTGAAGCCACCAAACACGAGTTTGGCTGTTGTTGGGATAAGTATCCCACCTCCACCCCAAGAGACAGGAAGGATGAGTCTTAGCACTGTGTATTTTCCCCTGGTTATTAAGCAGGACACCTTACACAACCATGTTGTATGCTGGACAGATGCTAAGTGTCAGATGTGCAAACTTAAGATGCAGACCATTGTACATGAGCACTTCTCCTGCTTGGAACAAGAACTGTGCAAAAACCAACTTCCTCCACTCCCAGCTGGGATACATGCTTCTGTTTAGTTTTCTGGAAAGGAAAAGGATCAAACAGGCCAATTTATGACAGGAGCAGATTTGTGCATGTGTGATGACATCCTAACAGTGCAAAATGGCATGGATCCACTCTTCAACCCTCAACTGGCATTTTTCCCCCTTTGCCAACGTACCTCTATGTATTTTATGGCAGTTTCACATCACACACAGGCTAAGGTTCTCCGCCAAGGGTTTTCCATTCCAGCATTTAATTGGTTTGTCTTCTTTCCCAGTGATTTGGTCCTAGTGAGGACATCAGCTGAGTATTTTAACACTCAATCTACATCTGCAGGAGAAGAACATACTTTCTCACAGCCCAAAATAGCTTAAAAATTGGTTTTGTTTGGATGGGCTTCAAACAAAAAAATATTTATATGCAACCAAGCCTTTTTTCAACCCCAAATGTCTTTCTTTCCCCCCACTCCCAAAACATTATGGTCACGTAACATAAATATTAACAAAGGCACTGATGGTGAGGTAGGTATGTGGTGGCAAACATACAACTAATTTCTGCTTCCTGATACAAGGGTTGCTATGAATCTTGCACCCATTCAACGCTTCACCACAGCTTCACCAGCAGGTAAAAATGGGGCTTTAGGGAAAAAAGCCTAACTTTAATCACTGATCTTCAAGATGACAGCTACGCTGCAAAAATAAAACACATTCATGAAGCCCTACAGGAAAGATCAATGGTTTTAGGTTTCAGGGAGATTAGACTGTATATTTTTTAAGTTCTGCAATATGAATTTGGTTTAGACAAAAAGAAGAAAGTGGGGGAGAAGTGTAATCTATAACACTTGTTCATTCCGAGTTTCAAAGCCGTTTATTATTTTGGAGACACTACTGCATCCCAATTCCCAAGCCACCAAGAATGCAATTTTTACAGCATCATTAACCATCACAAGCAGAAAGCCAAGCTCCTGGCTTCTCCTCAGCTCTCCTGAGGAGAACTGGAACCACCTCGTACTGGTCTGCTTGGAAAGGAGGAGATGGTATCTTCCACTTTGCTCCTGCTATGGGGTTTGTCACCAGCTTTGTCAAAGTAGCCGTCATCTGACCCACAGAGGCTCACCACACACTGTCCTGGAGTATTTGCCATCTTCTGAGCTTCTGCATCTTAAAGAACATATTGGTCCAGTACTTGGTTAAAGCTCAAAGATTTCAGGGAAAAAAAAGTCCTTGCTACGTTTCTGATGCGCTGGGTACTTTTCAACGTTGGAGCCACTTCAGATGGCCCCATGTCCTTCCCACTTTTCAACAGGGCTATTCCCTGCACTGCCCAGCTGGATTGGTCACCATGGGAAGCTAAAGAGACAGAAGCACAATGTCTTCAACTCTTTTATGTTTGCAGATCTCCATACATTTTTCCCATGGAGATGCACTCCCACAGCATGAACATCAGCCACCTGAAAACGGGTCAGCATTACTTAGCCTGGCTACTTCTGCAGATCCTTTAGGGTAACCCTCTAATCTTCAGGCCCTCAGACCACTGAGGTTGGACAGAGAACATAAAGATGGCAAAGCTGGAAAAGGAAGGAGGTGGGGAGCAATAAATACATATTTGAAAAAAGAAACCAAACTACAAAAATAAGCAAACAAGAAGCAAATGAAGGAAGGATACTAAATCCCTGCCACAAAAGCATCAGCAAAACATGTCTGTGTTCCTCTGATAGCTCCTGCCAATCCACAACTGACAGGCCAAGCTAAAAGGTACTGCAGGAAGTTGATGTTGGAGACATTTGCAACTTGTTGTCTTCTAATATTCCAGCCAGGTGTAGGTTTTGTCTAAGCTAACATGCCACAGCAGGGATGCATAATTACAGGCAAGTTCTCAAAAATAGCAGGAGACAAGGTTTTCATTTTGCATTTTTACAGGCTCCCTTTCTTTGTCCAATGGCACAGAGTGGAATTCCAGAGCAAAATTCACCAGCTAAAGACTGTGGGGAATGGACTGTCTCTTCCAAACTGTTCAGTCACCTGATGGGGAAGAGAGCAGCTGGGACACAAACAAGTCCCACCAGCACAAACATCCCAACCTTGAAGGGCAAAGTCCACCCCCCTCAGCTCTTGGGTGGCTGCAATTAATAATACACATCAGAACATCAAGTGAGCCTTAAATCAGAAAGAAACACAGTTTCTACAGCACCCCAAGCCACAGTATCCCCCATGACTTTAAGTGGGGCACCAAATATTAAGAGTTCATTCCCAAAAAGAATGAGTTTCTCATGGAAATCCAGGAGGAGATCTAAAAGTTGAGAAAGAGAAGCCTTAGGAAAGGCAGAGAAGGGCAGAGCACCCTCTCTCTGCTCACAGACTAGAGCAGAAAGAAAAGGAGCTGGGATCTGCATCAGCCCCTAACAGCAGCTCACAGCCAGGGAAGCAAGCTCCAGGATGCTTCCCCCAGCCCAGCAAAGACATCTCACAATGGTCAAAATGGAGAAGAACTTATTTATCTTAGCTGCTGTGAAATGTCTGCATAGCAAAGCTGTTTAGAGAAGGGATGTCTCAGCTAGCTAGTCTGCTATTCTGTTGGCAAGGGTGAAATATCAGCTCTGCTTGGCCTCTTATTAGGTTTGCTGCCCAGGCATCATCTAATTGTCACTCCAGTTTACGAGCTGAAGATCTGCATTAAGATAAGACTGGATGAATTTTTGGACCCAGAATGAAGGAAAACTAATTCCATCACCCTGAAGTGCCCTTCTGCCCACTGGCAATGGCAGATCTAGCGGAACAGGATAGAGCAGAGAGGGTTGTTACGGGTTCAAACAGGCAACTCAACCCCAAATATCAAAAAGCCTGCTCACTTTGAAATAAACACACTTGTTTAAAGTGCCAGATGGACCTCACACGCTGATCTCCTTTCAAAGCAGTAAAGGCTGCTTCGGCACACTGTTTATGTGAGTCTGGGGCCAACACCAGGGTGTATGGTGCTCCCTTCCCACAGCAAGGGGACTTCCTCCCCTACCTAGAAACATCCCTTCCACATTCCAAATCACTCCAGCTGAGGGATCACAAGATTGAGCAGAGATAGTCTTTGAACCCTTGTGGGTTGTACAGACAAAAGTCTTGAAAGATCAACCACCCTGAGCCACCTTAGTCAGGATTGATCTTGTCCTACTCTGGACTAACACAACAAAACCCTCTCTGTCCTAATTACTCATGGAGCCTCCCTCTCCAGTTAGATCACCCCTAAAGTGCCCATCTTCATCCTCAGCAAAGGGAACACAGACAGTCTCCAACCAGGCCTGGAACACAGCATGAGCCCACCATGGACATACCCATGCACCTCGCACCCATTCCCATCACGCTGACAATCTGCTCCAAACTGGCACACTGAGGGGACTCCCCAAACACCCCACAAACCAGTAAGAGGACATGACCTCCCTCCCCTAAGGAAGCACACTGAGCTGTTGGACCAGGTAAGGCCATGGTTTAGAGAAACGACCACTTTCATTGAGTTCGGAAACAGCAAAGCCATTGGAATTCAAATTTAGAAATCAAGCCAATCAGACTACTGCATATCTGTTCTTGCTCTAATTAGACTTCTTTCCTTTAAAAAAAAAAAGCAAACCTCTGACTGTACAGTGCCCTAGCACCCCCACTCCATCCCAAACTTAGCAGGCATTTTTCTATGTTACAAATTCCAAAGGCAGCTAATTAGTCAAGACTCAGCAAACTCAGGTTAAAAAAAGAAGCCGCTCCAACTCCATCAGGGAGGCAGATGGCAACGGCGTGTTTCAGACACTGCAGGCTGCATCAGCACTTTCTCTAGCCCATGGTGTCTGAACAGGGAGGGCTGCAGACTGGAGGCAGCACAGCAGTCCCTCTGCCAAAGGGCCACAAACAGGTGACTCACTGCCATGAAGAATTCTCCCCTGGCCCGCAACACGCAGCCTGGAAAGGCACACCATTGATTTATTAACTTGTAAGAAGTGTTCACCTGCCATGGCTTGACCCTCAAGCAACAGTCCCAGCCTCACACAGACACAAGCAGTATTTAGTGGGGTACCCAAAGCTGGACATTTCACCCTGCTTTTTCTCAGACCTGCTTCCCAATTCATTCGCTGGGATGTAGAAAAAGAGAGGCAACTGCAAATGGTGGGGGGAAGTGAAAACGCACTGTGGGAAAACCTGTGCTGGACACAAGAAGCAGTGAGCCCAGAGCCTATGCAGCAAAGATGACTCTTCAAAGTAATCCCTTATGCCAGCAGGATCCAAGCCAGGTAGGCACAATTTAATTAAAATGACGTCAGCTCACACACAGGAGTCAGAGGTCCCACTGGACATGGTGCCCAGCGGTTCAGATATTGAGCAGAGACAAGCAGAGGTCAAACTTGCTTGGACTCTATCCATTAATACTCCTCGCTTTTCTTTTCTCTTGGTTTTAAGCAGGTCTTCACTTCAGACACCCTTCCTTGTACTCTTCCCAATGCCCTGAGCTCTCACCAAAACCATAAGCCAGCAGGCTACATCGTGAGCAGCATTTTCTGTTTGCAGCATCTCCTGTTCCTCTCAATCCTGTCCCACTCTTTCAGAACCTTGAGGCATGTCTCAGCTGAGAAGGAATGGAAAGGGCACAGCAGCGGGGGATACTTAACACCCATTAGGAATGTCAGCAAAGTCTCTCTTGGACCAGCCATAGGAAAAAAAGGAAAAAAGAAACTACACAGTGAAGGTGGGATGCTGGATTTGCAAGATCACTCAGCCTCTCAGCCTGAGCAGACCACAGACAACAGGAAACTGTTTTTTCAGATGGCCAATTCAGCATTTGCAGGTTCTCCTGCTGCCCACAGACACTGCTACCAAAACCTGTACCATCTGCAGGCTCACTGCTGCCTTAGCTTAGTTATGGACTTGTGGTTGCAGAAAAACATCTGTAAAGAGAACACACATCACATTCCCAAAGCATCTACGCAGAGCGATGAAGAGCAGGTGACCAGTTTCAGCTAGAGCATGACCACAAAAGACCAAGTTCTCCAGAAATACCATGGCCCAGATCCATGGCAGCAAATGTTCTCCCTGCAGTTTTCCAGTTCACTTTGCACTAGAGATGCAAAGAATAGCAACTCAGGGAGTTCAGTGGCTAAGGAAGGCCCCACTGACTTCACTAGGATGCAGGATGCATCACTGACACGTTCACACCCCTGTGTGAGGAGACCCTGACCGTGAGGCTAAGGTACCTTTTGTGCTTCACAGTGCAGGCATGGAGGGCAACTTCCAGCCGAGAAGGCGAGGGCACCCATGCCCAGCACACTTGACTGGGTCCTGACTTGGCAGGAACAGCCTGAGTTCCTTATCTGTAAACTTCAAAAGAGTCCAAAAGATAAGGAGGGAGCAGCTGCCCTGTAAGCACTATTAAATCCTCTTCAAAACATCCGGCTGGTGCTCCCAGACTGATGGATCAATAGCAATCAATTTCTGCTCACCAGCGGGATTTTGCAAGTGCCTGCTGCCCTCTGGAATGGGGCCATTAGCACCTACAGTCTCAAACTAACAGCCAGTAATGAACATTTTACCTATGTTAATAGCTGGGTGATGATAAACAGTGATTTCTCTAGCATTGCTCATTGGGGTGAGCAAACCTTGCCACAGCAAAGGAGAGAAGACAGAGGAATAGGTGGTGCTGGCACTCTGGGAAGTTGGCTATTTAGAGGAACAAGGAAGAAATGGGAACCCAAAGAGGCCAAGAAGAACCAGGAGAAAGACATTTTGGTTACATAAAAGTAAATTACTAACATGGGAGCGTCCAAGACAAAAGGGACTGAACATAATATAGCAACCAAACCCAAGAAGAAATACATCTACCCTATGCTTTAATTTAAAAACCTGAGTATTTCCACTGACACCAGAGAAGCACAGTTCCTGGGAAGCCATATCCTCACATGTCCACTAATTCTGAGTAACAACAGGAGTTTTCCCCAATTGCACCATTTCCCTCCCAAGTGGATACTCTAATGTGTGGCAGAAGGTCTGGGTTCACACCGATGCTGCTAGTCCTTGGAGACCTACCAGGGCCAGGCTTCTCTCCCCTTGTGAAGCCATCCACCTGGTAAGAGTTAAATCCAAGGCTGGTTCCAGCTCCTGCTTTGTGGGTTTAATACGCCCAGAGCTGTCGCAAGGGTGTTAAACTCCCACACTTCCAGTTCAAAGGCAGCTTTGCAGAGCTGAGCAGTCTTAAAATGCGCAGCTTTTCAGAAGTGTGACCTTTTCACAAGGTTTCCAATTCAGTAAAGGTTTGTTTCCTCCCTCTTCAAGCACGTAACTAATGGTAGTCATGAAACACCTCCTCCAACAGCAGCAGGCAGGCGGGCCAGGCTCCCCACCGGCCTTGAAATGTCATGACCGGTTGCCTTTGGTTATTGCGATGGTGCTTCTGCAAAGGCTCAAGGGCACAGAAAGTCACTGCACCACCACCAGGCATCAAGCCCTTGCACACTGGGTCTTGCACACATCTGCACATCTCCTCCACCCTGCTGCTGTCCCCACAGAGGGAGATGCCAGTGCAGACAGGGAGGGCAGCAGAGAGATGGACCTGGATCCACCACATTCCCCTGCACAATGCAGGGTCGGTGCTGCCCCACGTACACCCAACAACCCCCAACCATCCACAGCAGGAGGCATCTTTCAGAAAGCTGTTCAAATCCCTAACTGCCCTCCTCAATAAATCCACACATCTTTTTCCTGCAGATATCAACCTGAGAGACCTCTCCAGCCCTCTCCTCAGTGCCATACTGAGGTCACATCCACAGGTTTCACTGGCCATCTTTCTTCATTCTTCCTTGCCCTAGGGTTTCTCCAGGCAGAACAAGATAAGAGGAGAATTTTTAAGCATTTGCACCAACAAATCCTACAGCACACCAGAGGGGACACCTTCCACTGCATACCAGCCCTCACCCTATGCCCACTGCCCAGCTCATGGGCTCCTGCTCTTGCCCCTCTCCAAGACACTTGCAGCTCACGACAATCCAAGAATAAAAACAGCTGCTGGGCAAACAAAGCAACACTTCATGCTGACAGGATGGACTCCATTGCCACCCAAAGGGACCTCTCCATCCTAAATTCCTACTAACCCACAAGCCCCCAAAGAGCCTTGGCACAAGGTGCTGCTCCTGGCTCCACCTGCACTGCCATTCCTCTCCTTCAACCTTAAAGAAAACTAAACCCCTGCACACACCCTGTCTGTCCTCTTCTTCCTTCTCTGTTCATGCTGCCTGGAAACCTCTTCCCGTGCCCACAGAGAGAGGGAGTTCCTGGGGGCAGCAGACAGTTTTCCCACATCTGGGAAGTGCCTCCACGTGCTACCTAGCTATGCATGAAGCACACAACATTGTACTGCTCTGTCAGACTCCCTTTCACATGTCATTTATTTCCCTGCAAATAAACCAACATTTCATATTTTGCCCCCCTTTTCCCTGTTTACACTACAGGAATGGGGAATGTGCTGTTGTCCCCTCCAAGGGCAGCAATCCAGCTCCCAAAGGCTATCAATCCCACTGAAGGTGGAACTACACACCCCCACCAAAACCAAATCTTTCCCACGGCTTTATTGCTATGTTACAACCAAGAACCTCTCCAGTTTCACCCTTATTCCAGGGTGCCCAAGTTCTCACATCAGCAAGTAACCATACATGGGTTTCTTTGGAGACAGTCTGTAGAAATATCCACACAGTCCCTACAGCTCAGGAGGCTTATGTTATCTTAAAATATCTGGGATTAGTAATCTAAAGGCAGGTCACACACTCTGGAGAGGGTAGTACTACACAGACTGGCTTCAAAACCAGGCCCAGTGAAGTCCAGTGCCATTAAACTGCTGAGAGTCACCAGCACTGACGTGCCAGGTATTTCTGAGCTGACTGGACACACCACTGCTCCCAAAGTTTACAAACTCCTAATCCAAGGCATTGTCAACAATACAGCTGATGTTTGGAAGGAACACATTGTTTTTATGCTGACAAAGTTTCTCCAAATACAAGGCACAACATCACACAGACCAAGTTCAGAGTTTGGGTTACGCGCTTCCCAGAAAAACTTTGGGCCAACCAAGGGGGAACTCCAGCCTTACACCAGACTCCATAAACTTGTCACACAGCTCCGAGGCAAGCTGTGGCTAACCTGCATTTTGGCATTGTCCCTATACAATGCACATTTACCACATGGGTTTGTTTGGATGTGTTTTGCTCACGACTTGCTCTTTGGAGCAACTCCAAATCTGCCTCCCTCTTAAGTTGTGCTACAGTATAGTCATTCAAACTGATTGCAAACATCAGAAGCGAGGGCTGATTTCTTCATGTGCACTAATTCTAGACTAGGTCACCAAAGTATTTTCATAGTTATGTCAGCACTGTCTAGACAAACCATTAAAAACAGGATGCAATGATCATCAGAAATCCAACGTCAAGTTTGTGCCCAGAGATATTGTGGGAGCCACAGGGAGAGAAGAAAGGCCAAACCTGTCCCATTCCCATAGGTTTGCCAGAATTGGCTCAGTTGTCCTGTTTTTGTTTAAGCAAAACTTTACCAGAGATCACCAGAAAAACATATATTTAACTGCAATTTAAAATAAATAAGCTGACATCAACAAGCCTGGACAGCAGCAGGATCATTTGAGGGACTGCCAGTGCAGTCAAAAACCCATCCAAAACTGGCTCCTCTGTACTACTGGATGCCCACACCTCGCTACCAGCACCAAATTCCCACCAAACCACATCAGCATCCTCAGGGCACCAGGCAGAGCACCCTGTGCCACGAGTCCCAGCACGTCCAGCAGGGTTTGGCTGTGGGCACTCACCCTCACTGACCGCCACCAGGCTCCCATGCTGACCACCAAACCCACAGCCTCCGCACCTACGGAGAGCTCCCTGCTAACGCTGTGCATCCCAACGGCTGCTTCCCGCTCCTCGCCACTCCTTGGCAGGAAACTCTTCCAAACTCCAAGAACATGAGCTGTAATCTCAGCAGAAAGGGACGTGCATATAAAAATCACCACTCTGTCAAAACAGAAAAATAATGCAGGAGCTGATCTGCGCACATTAATCCGCTGCAGTCATGAGGAGACAATTTCCCTGGAGAAAGTCATACATTAAAAGAAAAAAGGAGAAAAAAAAGGGAAGAAAAAAAGATTAATGTGACTTTGAAATATCACAAGCACCGTTTATCTTCCTCCTACCACCACAGGTTTCTTGTCTATTTTTCTCTTTTTTTTAATACAAAGAGCCTTAAAATTCCCTGTGAATACAGCCTTTCTGCCTCTGATGTGCAAACATAGGTGCATTACAGTATAGTAAAAATATAAATATAGTACCACTTGTCCTCTCAGTATACAATATTAACATTTTTAATTAATTCAGTTTAAAAAAAAAAACTATTGCTTTTCAGTGGCATAACCTTCTAATTACACTCACAGTAGATTCATGCTCCTCAGAGCTCCTACTTATGCTTGCAATTCAGTCACACACAAAGTTCAGCCCTTGGTACTTGTGTGTCAGCATGGAAGCTGAATGCAAAACTGCTCCCCAATATACATTTAGGCAAAGATAGAAAGCTCAGGCTGTGTCATGGGCATGACCAAAAATTCAAGAACGCATTTCTTTTCTAGGGCAGGACTAAAGGATTTTTCCAGCTAAAAAAAAATAAAAATAAATAAGGTTCAAACCATGTAACACAAAGATGACAGACATGCTTAAAACCGAGGTGAATTGCATGAACTCAGCCTTTGGCAATCCTGAAGCAAATGAGCTCAGCATACCGTTTAGATTCTCATTTTCACTTTACACATATCCCATAGATCATAAATACACATTAATAACTGTAACAGTCAAAGTTTACATTCGGCTGTAACATTTAGGATCAATACTCTTCAAATGACCTTTAGTAGTAATGAGCTGCCATAACACTGTCTTGAGGACATTAAATTTTTATTAGAAATACTTTACTACAAAGGTTCAAATCTCTCTATGCACTTGTGCACCCATACAAATATTCTCCTATTATATTTTTCCTTGACAAAAATAAAAAGCAGGTCTTCGGAGGTTTTTGAAAAAATGTGCAGTGTGGAGGCTTTAAATATTTCACGTTGTCAGATGTGGGGGGTTTCTTTCTTTGTTGTTTTTTAATCAGAACCCATGAGCCAAGGGTTGGAAAATCAACCACTTTTCAAAGTGATAAATAGGAATTGTTCCCACGTGGCTCAAACAGGACAGGACTGAGCTCCTGATTACCATAAGGCCTCAATTCGATGGGGGTGGAGGAGGTGAGAGAAGCTGGTGCTCCACCCGTGGAGGGGTGACCCAGAGCAGACCTGGGTCTGGCCCCACAGATCACCCCCAGGTCCCCAGGGAAGCCATCCAGGGGCTCAGCTCTGCTCCTGCCCCAGCTCACGGGGGTCCCGATGGGGACCTGCCAACAGAACAGATCCATCGCACCCAGCTCTGGCCAACTGAAAAGCAAAAAACTGAAAGGTGAGGAAAAGCAGCTAGTCAAGATCAGCCTCTCTATTTCTTTTTAAAAACAAGTCAAGTTCAAAGTCAGATCATGTCCACGTTTCACTGCCTATTTTAAAAATTACATGTAATTCACAGGCTGGGGGGCTTGTAGCAATTTATTTCTTCACCTGCAGGTCCTGGACTCAAACTAGAGAGAAGTCTGATTTTAGCAGAACAATGAAACCGAGCTGATGGAGGTGAAGTCAAACAAAGGAGACACAGGGGAAAAAAAGAAAAATATTTCCCTGCATTGTTATTAGATGTCACCTCTAAGAGTTGCAAATTAAACACATTCAAGGCAGCACCATCTACTGCAGTTAATGTCCTTTGAAGAACCTGCCTTGGATCAGCAAATCAGCAGGATGCTACAAAGAGCCCAGACCTGGCAGGGAGGGCAGCATGAGAACATTCCCACATTTCATTGTAAATTCCTCAGGTGTCTTGACTTTTAAGAAATATTTCAATCTTTCCTCTCTTGTTCACACTGATCTTAGTCTCTAAAAAACAATTCTGTGATTTCCATACTGCTTCCTAGACAGCAGTGATCACGCTGAAGGGGGCACCCCTATAAAACCACCAGAAAAGGGCAGAAAAGCTGACCAATCGATATTTGCACTCCCTAGCCCCTTGATTTTTAGGAAGCCACTCTGAAACCACAGCATATGTTTCCATGCCTTGAAGCATCCTTCTTTCCGGGGGAGGTACCAGGAGAGCCAGCAGCAAGCCTGCAGCGCACAGCCTGCCCACAGCACTGTCCTCCCCTGCCTCAGCAGAAGGCAAATCACATCCCCCACCCTCCCAAAGCCCTTATGTGGGTCATGGCAGTGGCAGCCCCTCACCACAACCCCCATTTCTCCCTCAGCTCCTGCAGTGGCTCATTAGGGTGGAGAAAGGCTCCAGTGCATCATCTCTGCGGGCTTGTGGAGGGCTGATCCGAGACGGGTAATTCCCACTGCCTAATGACCTGAGACCTGCGAGGCAGAGGGAAATGGGAAAGGGAATCTTCTCGTTTGTTACCCATCCCCACATCCCGATAAAAAGAATGATTACACTTTTAAGTTTGAACAATTCCCTGCAGTTGTAGCCATGTCATATCTAGATTGTCTAATTTACATGCATATTCATAATCCCTGTGTATTTAATTAAATTCTTCAATCCCTGGAGTGTCTTTCCTAAACAATAGTAATTTATCTTGCACAGATAAGGGTGCCCTCGATTTATTCCACTCTGTAGCTAACAGCATTTCCTTCTGATCAAGGCTAGGAAGCAAACTTAAACAGAAGGAATCTTTAAATATATTTAAATTGCAAGATTAGGCTGCTTCTCTTTCTTTCTCTCTCACCCCAAGTTACCCTTTTAAAGAAAAAACACTTTCTCCTGAACTCCAAGGAAAACCTTCCACCCAACCTCCTGAGAGCACTGCATGTTCCAAATACAGTAATGCTGCCCAAAACCCATGAGGCAAAGAGATCCCACAGGATCTACCCAGCAGCAGCTCTTCTGTCCAAAGCGGTCCATGGGACATCCTCCAGATGCATCTTCCATAGCAGGCTACGAATTCCACTGCAACCCACAGCAAACAAGCTACACGTTAAAAAGCTGCAAGCAGGAGGCTGAAGAGCTCTGCTTCTTTCCAGCAAATATCCCTACACTAGGGGTCATTCCTCAATGGATAACCTTGGGCATCTCAGAGAGCCAGACACACACAGCAGACACCCCAAGATGAGGCAACCCTTCAGAGAGCTGCAGCTGCCTCCAGACTGCTAACTCTGTTGAAATATTAGCACTGGGAATTTAACTTGTCCTACAATTAGAGTAGTGCTAAAATATTTAGCAAAGTCAAACCATCTAGAAGATTGTAATAAGAAAGGAAAAAAATAGAGACTGGTGCTACTGCACGTTTTTTTACTACATATTCCTCACACCCTGTTAAATCCACAGCTCTTTGCTTTGTCTCCCAAACCTCTGCCTTCAGATCCAGGATGGCATCAAAGTGGGGTGAAGAAGTGCTGGTCCCTCCAAAAGCCTCTTTAGCCCCACCAGTGCTGCATCACTGCTGCCTCCCAGAGCAGTGCCAGCAGTCCCTGCCAGGGAGGGCCATCCTGACACCCACGGCAGGGATGCTACATCCCAGGAGACTCAGGGATAATCCCAGTGCTTCAGGAGATGTGGGGCCAGGGCTGCTGTCACAAACCATCTCCTTGTGCATCCACACTGCAGCTGAGAGCCAGGGCAGCCCTTTGGCTGGAGAGACTGTTCACACCAGGGAAGAATCCCTCTGCTCCAGCCCTGCTTCTTGATCTCCTCCCCAAGCATCTGCTGCTGACCACTGCCAGACACAGGGGAACCCGGCCGTTCTGTTCCCAACCAAGCCCTCGAAGCCTTTAGAGATGCTGTTACTATTTATGAAAATAGGGTCAGGATCCTGCTGTCACAGCTCCTTCCCGAGCTGCAGCGTCACCCGTGCTGTTGAGGCAGCTCTAGGAAAGCCCTCAGGAATGTGACCACTGGGACTCAATGACAGACAGGCTCCGAGTCCCAGCCACTAACACAGCTCTGGAGTAAAATCAACCTCCTCCCACCCGTGTGTCCCTGTGCCCACCTCCCTGGGCAGCCCAATCTTCCAGTTCCACACACACTGCAGCCACCAGGTCATCCTCTGGGCCACCCCCAGAGCCACCACACCCCTATTTCACTGTGCCACCATACCACAGCCATGGCTGAACAACCACAGCCCCCCACAGCCGTGTCTGGCTGACACCACTGCTCCCACCTTTCCAGTGAGGTGCTCCTCCCCTCACTGAAGAACAGAAGAAGCAATGGATGAGGAGGGCAGCTGTCTCCTTCAGCACTGGAACTGGACTTGGCATGTCCTGAAGAGGAAGGGGCTCATGCAGCCAAGCTGCCCTGCCAGCACCTGGCTCCCAGCAGAGCCCACGGGACAGCGAGGTGCGCTCCCCACCCCCAGTGCAGAGCCTGCCCACAAGACATCCTGCCATTGCCAAATCCTCTTCCCCAGGAATTCATAACTGGATTCAGACATTCCCAGCCTGTTACTTATTTCAATACTTTCAGCTCTCTGGAGTAAAGGGACATCCTGTCTTAAACCTGCTGAGCCTCACGCCAAAACGACATCTGCTTGGAAGGCAGCCCCTGTGGCTGACCCAGGCCTGGAGGGTTGCCTTCCCATCTCAGCAAGATCCCAAACATACCCTTGCACCCACAAAGCACAGCCAGCTCACAGCAGAGCCAGGAGCACAAAAAGTTGCTTAGGCAAACCACAGCTCCCATTCCCACTTCAGAAGCGTTGCAAGATTTTTAGGCCTTGGAAACATTTTCTTCCTACTCAGGGCATTTTTAGGTTAATGGTTCATCAAACCTCAGTCCAGGAAACCTTGGTGTGGCTTACCTCTGTGTGGGTGTGGGAAAGGGTGGGGGAAAAAACCCTCCTGAGCATCAGCCCTTCCCACAGTGTTTGCACCACAGGCTCTGGGCTGAGCTGGGAGCCACCAGAAATAAGGCAAAAACCAGGCAGGCAAGGGAAAAACACCAGCAGTGCCTCCTTCAGATACAGGGAATGTTCATCAATCCCCTTTTAAGTCATCCTTCCACATCCCTCTTTAGGGAATATTGAGAAACTGAGTCATGACTAGAAACAACTACCCATTCATCTTTATCCTGTCTAGTTTTACTAAATTTTTATGATTTTTCAGAGCCTAAGTCACAGAAAATTTTTTATTATAACACGGACAGAAAGAGGAAAATTTCACTCTGCACCCTTTCCCAGCAAGTACAGCAGCAGTTGTAAAACACCTCCAGTTCCCTTCTGCCTCTGAGATACCCCACAGGGAAGGAAGCCCACTGTGAGCCACTGGCAAATAACTTCCAGCTTAAGCAAAGGACAGCACATGGGAACCTTTCAAACCATGGCACTGCAATGAATTTTAGAGACAATGGATGCTTGAGCTGTGTGAGGACTGTGACTCAAAGTGGACAGTGATGCAGATGAAGATACTCGCTCTTTCCATATGCCCTCAACAATATGGTCAGGATGAAATCAGCAGCCTCATAAACCACTGAAGATACTCCTCAATCTCAAAAAAGCTGGCTGCTATCGAGCACTCCTGAGGAGGGTTAGCCAAAGAACCTGAATGTTATGTAGTGGGATGGGTCCCTTGAAGCTAAAGCAGACTGAATCAAACTCGAGAGAAGTAGGAGATGAAGAGAGCTCCACAAAGGGGAAGCAATGTGCCCTTCCATGTCATCCAGGGGTTCAGGGAAAGAACAGGACTAAGCTCCACTCTGCCCCATTTCAGAGGGCATAGCTTAAAAGTACTCTAAAAACCCCACTGCTCGTTCTTGGTCATCCTCACAAGCACTTGCTGTGCGCCTGTTGTGGGTGAGTAATATTTTCCACAGAGGTGGCAAGTGAGCAGAAGCAGCACACTAGAAGCTACCCAAGTTCACCATCATGCTTTGTCATACACTGGTTTGCAGTTCCTTTCCACCAAAACTTGCCTTTTGAGGTCTGACCTTATCATGAGCCAAAGGGACAGAAGAGCACACTTCATTGTCCCACTCATCATCTTTCCTAGAAGGTATCTGCTTAAAACAGGCACTTCTTCCCTCACCCCTTCTCCAGTCTCCAGAAGTCATCTCCTAATGCAACATGAAGCCAATCAAGGTGAAGCAACAGGGCAGAAGCCTCAAAAGGAGGTGACTGGGGACAACACAGGGACTGGAGCCTTCTGAGTGTGCTAAAAACATCTGTCAGTGATGCCAGCTAACCTCAAATACAACCTAGTGAGACCCTCAGCTTCTCAGTCCAAGTCTTTAGAGAGCTCAGGTGACCTCAACAACTTCCCAACACACCATGACAACATTTCCAAGTGGAATTTACAGCCTGATTTTTCTACTTTCAGGCCAGATGCTCCTTGTTTTAGCAAGTACCTCAAATATGGCAAGTCCACATCTTACAGATGAAATAAGGCAGGCTTAAAAGAGGGGAGGCTCAATACAGAAGAGATACTTCCCAACAGGAAAAAAAAAAAGAAGTAACTTTTGCCTCAAACGTACCAGACACAAGGGACAAATTAAAAAAGAAAACCATAAAATGCTTGCCCAGCTCCTTTTTTTAATCCTTACATTTTAATCCTTACATCTGCTGCTTTACAGTAAAGTTCCATCTACTGTGTATAATTAGATATATGTTCCATG